>NC_090941.1:409224251-409527282 GCF_040938575.1 Ambystoma mexicanum | reverse complement strand
GTCCTGGACTGGCGTGGGAGTAGCAATCGCTCCTTTTTTCTGAGTACTTCTAAAGACTTCTCTAAGCATTTGTTTATTCTTAAATTGGTGGTGGACGTCCGGTAGAACCTATAGTTTTGGAAAGAATGTCTAGGTCCGAAGTTATGCCCGTTATGATTTTTAGTTGCATTTGGCCACCTGTTTAATTATGCCTGCTGGAATATTGCTGCTGATCATGTGCTACTGAAATGATTTGTATTGGTTTGTTTTTATGGTGTCTTTTGTTTGTTTTTTATGTTACAATCTGAGGCCTTTGGGTGTGTGGCCCATTATAAAAATTGAAATAAATATAAATTAATGAATTAATAAATATGAGGAGGAACACACAGTCTATAGGTGTTTGGGTATGAGCCCAACCATTGACTGCTGATGGCCATGCTAATCCCTATGGCCATTCTCACCCATTCCTGCCTCTCTCCCCCAAACCACCTCCTAATGGGAACTCTTTAAAGCACGCTCAATCAAGCCTTACCATCAGACGTTGCACTCCATTGCCTGCCAGGTTTGTTATTATTTTTAAGCAGTCTTCTGAGGATTAATGACTTACTTTGAGTTGTAAACTCGCAGTTGGTGTAATAAAAACGGCTTACCAGGCCTGCCTTCAGCCACTCAATTTATAAGCATTCTGTGTCCTTCACTGAAGTTCTGTTAAAAAGCCCAAACTAACCAGGGCAGGACAAGCATTGGCTGTCCCTCCCCCTCTCCCCTGCGGATCTGTTCTCTGTTGGCACCGTGCACCTGACCACCCTCTCTCCTCCGTGCCCAGGTACCTGCTCACCCTCCTGCACTACCACCGGGCCACCCCTCGCACTGGGGTCTATATCTGTACCCATACAGCCCCCCGCTTTTCTTCCTGCGCTTATCAGACCTACCCTATCTGCTGCCTTAAACCTAGCACTTGCAAATAGCTAGCTGCACTACCACTGTTTGCTGTCTATTTATTGTTATTTATCCGTTTCTCCTCTGCTTCACACTTTCCACTTCTCCGCTCTTCCATGCACTTTTCCCCCTCCCCCTCCCCATCTCCCATGCACTTGCGTGTTCTCAATGTCACTGGGCCTAGTAAGATGGCTGTTTTGTTCTCCCCTGTTCCCCTCCCTTGCCGCGCTCTGAAACACTTGTGCACGAGCGAGATAGAAATAAAATATCAATATCAATGTATGGAAGGGATAATGTATGCGGACCAGATGCAGGAGGAATGCACAGTGGAAATCCTTGTAGTGCTCTGTGCACTTCCTCCGTATTGTCACTGCTTCAAAATGGGGCAGAGGGTTAAATGGAGCTGTAAAATCATTACCCCTCCATTTAACCAGACATGCCAACATTAATCTTTCCATTTGGGAGACAATACACCAAGTCCTGGTTTTACCTTTTCATTCTGGGACTTGTAGTTTATAACAGGGAAAGCCAGGACTACAAGCCCAGAATGCAAAGTTTAAAACAGGATTGCATTAAAGTCCCAGGAATGGATTGGAAAATCTAGACATGTATGTTTAACACACTGCCTGCATTTAAATTTAAGCAGTGTGCACTTTGAGTGTAGAGTCAAAAAGTTCTAGTAAAGAACTTGAGGGGCGAGGTAAAAGACAGCAGCCTTCCATCCTTCCTGATATACTGCGTTTCAAAATGGCGTTCCCTGTGACAGGATGTATTTTTCTGCTGGAGGAGCCACAGTAACCCTTGTGGCGATCACGTGTTTTCATCTCAGCTCTCATTTCGTTATTGCAGCCACAGTGACTGTTCTGGAACACTGTCCTCGTCTGTAGTGAGCTCCCAAACTTGGGGTGTTCCAGAGTAGACGGCTGTGGACAAGGCGTCCCAGCATGCTCTTGGACACCGTTTTGTGGGGCTTAACACTGGAGTAAGGCTCGGGGAGGTAAAAACCAAACCATGCTTATTTTCTTGTTTGTGCCTTGCTGATATCTACACCATCCTGTTCCTGCATGACCTAATTAGTTACAGCAGGCGCTCAAGTGTTGGACGTTCGGGTAAGTGTAGGATAGTCTGTGCTGCAGTATCAATTCTTGTGTGCAGGCCTTTTATACTCCGTAACTTTATTTTGTGAGCATCCATGGAAACATTCCCCCTTCCATTGGAGGGGTGAGGGGTGGTTTTTTCATTCTAAGGGTTGTAGTACTGGATATGGGGAAATCCGCGACTACACGTCCCAGAATGCAAAGTAAAAAAAGACTGGCTTTGTATCTCCTAAATCCAAAATGGAATGGGGCACGTAGGATTGTGAGATTAACATACCAGCAATTGTCAGCAGATCGGTCTTGTTTGTTTGGTACGCTACATATTGAGGAAATATCAAGGTACAGAAAAATCCCAACATAGACCTATTTTCCGTTTGTTGGACACTTGTTTTTCCAGTCACTTTTTTGCTGCAAAAACTCCCATGGATTTTGCTGAAGAAAGTACCATATACTTTATTCACCAGAAAAAAAACAATTGTCCCCTCATATGCCCTTTTTCCATTGGCTACAGTGCCGCACAGTCGCCTATTGTGCAGAGGAAAATATTGTCCTGGATTTGACCCGATTATCATATGTAAATGGATGGCACTCAATATAAAACTATGAATTGACTCCTAGTCACTCCTTGAAAGCAGCAAATCATAGTCACGGAGAGCTCACAACAATGCGGGTTACTTAGTTATCCTGTGTTTTGTCTGGCAGCTGTGATGGTGTCTGGGTCTAGACCCAGCTGGCTGGGTGAAACGTGCTCATGCTGCACGGCATCACCCTCGGTATTTTTCCCCCGGGTGGATGGTGGATCCCAAACTAAGCAGTCAACTTCTGAGAAAGTAGGATTTCATAGCCAAAAATTCAAATATATTGGAGGTAACACTGAGCGATTGTGTGCATCGGAAAATGTTTAAAACACTATTCCTCACACGGTGCCTTTGATATGTCTTTTAGAATGAATACTTCCATGCTGCTGTAAGCAAACGCATGTGTGTACTGAAAATCTGGCTTCAACATTAAACCCAAGTAGTATTCATCTTGGCACCCACGCAATCAAGACTTGTAGACTGCTTTATGAAGCAAGTGACATGCCAAAACAGTCGAAACACGTTACAACAGGTCAGGACGTGTGCTGCAGACACTGCTGACCAGAAGCAGTGTGCATTCAACGCCTGCAGCTTGAGAACGTCAACTTACAGACTTGGAGGCAGTGCTGAGGTACTGCATCACCATCTCTTTTTTCATTAGGAAGTCCTTGCCTCGTAAAGGAGTTTTTCGGTCTTCGTTTAAATTCATATCTTCCTAAAATGGGGAAAAAAACAAAAAAGCATTCAGTACAAGTTATTACCCACAAGCACTCCCCAGAGCAGCTTGCAAAATACATGAAAAAGTAATTTGCCTGTAGCGAAAGGCCCCGGTATTGCACATCATTTATAGAACCACATTTTTGGCAAAGCTCTTTTGCAAAAAGAGGTCATTGTTTGGGGTGGAAGGTTCCAGCGGGTATCTCAGTAGCGTCAAGGCTTTCAATGAGCAGCTCTGCTGCCATCGGTGGAGCAGCCCTCCCAACAGAGCCGCACTAGCTGGTGTTAAAATAAAGACAAGGTTTTGGACCTCCGTTTTCTTGGACTACTGCTAATGAGGCGTTGCAGGGAATTGCTTCCAGTAAAACACTACACTAGGGTGGACCAGACGTCCCGGGAAATCGCCCAGGGTTTCGGATGTTTTTTAAAATTTTTATAAACCCGTCCCGGGATTGAATGGGTGGGTGGCTATGGTCATGTTTTTTGGGACTTACTGAGCGTGAATGGGGGGTGGGGTGAATGCGCCATTTCCTCCACTTCCCCTCCCTTGCTGCTCTGCTTCAATGAGAGGAGTGTGCCTGTGGACCCCTGCAACAGGCCAGCGACATAGAGGTAGGATTACAGTTTTATGAGTCCTATTTGTGTTTACTGTAGTCCTACTTCTATGTCTTTGGCCTCCCGTTTTATTTTTTTTAATCTGGTCACCCTAAGACTTTAGTCTATGTTCAAAATTGATGCAATTAAAACAAAGGTAGAAAGGAGTTCAAAGGTAGGTCAGAAGAGTAACCGAAAGCAATGTTTGGATCAAGGAGGGGGGGTGGGGGGAGTGGGCACGCAACAGTGCCGTAGCTGCATTGTGACTCTAGATAAAGTGCATATGAGCTTAAAAACAACCAATGGTGAGAAAGCTATTCCTTTCGGTACACTTTCAAAGTTCTAAACTAAAAAAATCAAGCACTATATCAAAAACATGTATAACATGACTGGTCAGGGAATTCTGGGATTATTCTGGGCTGAAGCTGAATGCAACTAAATCTGAAATGTTTCCACTCACGGAGGCCACTCATAAATCCACAGAGTTACATGGGCAATTATGGGCCCCCACACGGGTGAAATATCTGGACGTAGAAATTGCACGCAACACACAAAAGGTTTGTTCCCTAATCTATGCAGCAATTACAGACACGGTTTGCGCCAAGATTGATCGGTGGTGATCACTTCTAATCTCGATAATGGGAAGGCTAGCCCTGATCCAAAAGATCATCTTGCCCAAATTGTTTTACTTGTTCACCACTATCCCCGTTTGGCTGAGCAGAACATTTTTCTCCAGAATCCATTGGGCATGCACAGTATTTGTCTGGAACGGTCAACCCAGAGTGAGCTGGCGTAGACTTACTGAAACGTACCCTCAGGGCGACCTTTCTGCTCCCGATTTTGAATTATATTATCTCACAGCGCAGGCATACTACACTGTATACTGGATAGAAGGGAACTCCCAGGCTCCACACTCAGCAATTGAAACGCATACACCGGGCCCATTGAAGCTTTTCACAGAGTGGCAGCAGCCAAGGTCAGACATGTTAACACGATTAACCAAACATTGGTGACATGCTCAGCCTAGACCAGATTGACTGGTCACTCCGAGAATGAGGTCTTATATCATCCGAACATGCGGCTATGGGACGCTCTACCTCCCCCCAACGCAGGAAAAGATCCTGGTCACTCATTGGAGGGACAAGGGAATACTCCGGTTTGGAGATGTATTTGTCAACAAACTCTTCATTGGCTGGGAGGAGATGACCAAGATCATAGGGGGCAACCCACTACAGAAGCTACAGTACCTAAGGCTGTGTTCGGCCATGGCAGAAGTATGGGCTATATGTCCCACTAAACCACAAATACACCTGGGTTTGGGATGCATGTTCATAGCCATCATAACCAAAACCCCCATTTCCACATTATATAAAATTGTGAAATCTACCCAAGAGGCACTACCCCTATATAAGGGAAGTGGGAAATCGACCTGGGCTATACCATCACCGACCAGCAGTGGGGAAAACGGTGTGCACTGACAAGAAATGTCTCATATACCTCTTGCTATCACCTAATACACTACATGTCCTGTACAGAGCTTACTACACCCCGGCCAGGATCAAGACCGTATACCCCTCAGCAAATGGGAAATGTCAGATGCGAGAGTGAGGAGGCTGGCATGCTCCACATGTTGTGGTCATACATGAGGCTGTCTAAATATTGGGCAGACATGTGTAAAGCACTTGATGCAATGGAAGATCAGTGGGATCCAGGTATATGCATGTTGGGCACAGTGAGCAAAATGAACCCTACTTGGCGCAAGTTGCTCAATCTCAGTTTGATACTAGCCATACGGGCAATACTGATGCGAGGGAAATGTTCAGAACCACCCACGAAAACTGATTGGGAGAGAGACATGACATGGACTAATGACTAAGTATAAGCCGGTTTCCTATCCAGCTATAACCGTCCCAGAGACATATAGCGCAGATACAGACAATACTTGGCTGATAAATGTGTAGAAAATGTGGACTCAGAAATACTGTAATAAAGCATCTAAGTGTACCCGTTCGCTGTGTATCCGAATGATGATGGCGGCATAGCTAATAGATTGTCAAATTATGATGTTGTGTCTGTGTAAGTTTAAAGGTTAAAAAAAAACACCTATTACATACTTAGAGATGTTTGGGCTCATCGGCACAGTTCAACTGTGATCAAAGATGGTTTCAAACATAAGAATCAACTATCAATTAAAGGATTAATACAGTTGCAAAATCTGCTGTTTCATTAATAAATGACTGATGAATTTTTGCCATTAAACGCTTTTCCAATCATTTGTTGAAGTAACGAGCTAGTGTTAATTGTTTGAGTACATTAGGAATGCAGGAACATTGCAACATTGTTTACCAAAAGTTGATAAAGCGTGGGTGCCATCTTGGAACCCTTTTTACTCCTGTAAAAGGGTACTTCGCTGTAAGAGTATTTCTGCCAGGGCCTTTGCAGAGTAAGAGAATCAGTGAAAGGCTTGATTTTAGTTGGCAACCTGAGTATTTTTCATTGATGAGAAGTAACTCCTAACCAGGAAAGGTTAGAAACTCCTGTTTTAAAGCAATCTAAGAAACAGAGCCATTGCAAGATCACAAAATGTTCCATGGACCCAATCAGGCCGAGACATTTTAGATACCTTTTTAGAAAAAAAATAAGACGACATGGCATTTTATTCCAAGATGGGTCAGGTGGGGAGGCCACTTGATATCGTCGTAGGCATTACCCTGTGGATGGAGCCCATCTCGAACAAGTAACCACAATCATTCACAATGTGCACACTACCAAAGCACGAAAGCAACGGTAAATCATGCCACCTTGGTAAAAGCTTCTTGGACAAGAACCCCTTTTAGTCAGTAGAAACCAAAACGCTTTGCTAATAGTACAGAGACAGAGTGTGCGGCATAGTACGGTCTTGAATTTACTGACTGAGTAGTGAAATCCGAGTAATGAATTAGAACTGGGAAACCGAATCACATAGCTGCGACAGTATGGTCAACATTCTAGTTGCTTTTGCTGTAACAAAGGTAGTATTTTGAGGAGCAAAGACACAAAGTGATGTCAAAAAGAAAAGACAGACTAGCGAGAAAAAGGAACCACAGAAGAAAATAGCAAAAATGTAGTTTGCAGTCAAGCTGGACGTTGAAAGGAAAGTATTATTTCACATGACAGAAAAGAGTAGCACACAGACCAGATCCAGTTAACACAAGAAGTCTTCATTTTTTAGATCAGTGATGCTTCTTGGAAGCAGAAGCATTGTATGGCTGAATCACTCGGAACAGGAGACGGGGGGTTGAGAAACAATCATTAGAATAGAACGTTTCTCACTAGTGAACGGATGGCAGAACCTGGACTGGTCATTTACGGCGTGTTCAGGCTTTTTCCTTTCATTCTTTGCCCCCTGGTCTTCATTCAAATATTCCTCGAGTCAGAGGGATACGCCATCCTCTACTAAAGAGCATTTTTCTAATCTGGTTAGAAGACACCAGTTCAGCTTGAGAAGTCTGGAATGTCCAACCCCATGGAGTGATAGTTGAGCGGCCAGTTAAAGATCCTGAAGTAGTACCACAAATCAACAGACCAGAAATCTAAACAACACTCAACAGGGTAAATAGGGTCATATAGATCGAGCGGGGAAGCACTACTTTCTATGGCTGTTGTTTATTTGGATACAAATCGATTGAGCACATAACACCTACCCTGTCTCAAAGATTAGGCCATGTAGAATGTGAACAATGACAATCAAAGTAATGCTGCAATGCATCCTGCTTTTTCTGTCTGGGCCCCCTCCACCATACATCATCTCTAGTCACTGATCTTGCATATCCGCAGTCAGACTTCCACTCTGGTCTGCCCCGATCTTAATCTCTACACATATAACCTCCTTCTCCCACCCTCATGCACAATTCAATTCCTTCCTTCCCATTATGCACGACCCTCTCCCCACAAGTGAACTCTTCCTCATCCATAGGCCGCCAATATCCTCTTCTCCCAACCTGCCCATGTGCAAGACTTCTACATCCAGGATCTCACCTCATACCACATTATTTAAATCTTCAGGTTTGAACGTCGAGAGAACATTAACAAAAAGAAAAGAAGGGGTGGGGCAGGTAGGTAACCTAGGCAGCATGCAGGCAGGACACACCCTTCACAGCCAGCTACCCAAGTGGTGAAGACGTAGCCAAGCAGAATTCCCAAAAACACCAAACTTGTGGCTTTTGTAGGAACGGGTTTGTCAAAAGCGACTACAGATTCATGGAATGTTCCAGCCGCTACTAGTAGTGTGCAGAGATTAGTTTGTCAAAAGTGGAGCAGCACGGTGAGGCACTTGGGGGACACGTGGAAGGATCAAAGTCTGATAGATTCCCACACGCTGGAGATGGAGGCCCAGGGCGAGCAAGTCAAAAAGACGCAATGGTTTAAAAATGGTTCCTATAGGGCAATGCAAAAACGCATACATGAAGACATTATTTGATATTATTGCACCTCTAAAATCCGAAATGTGTTTTAGTTAAAGCCATGGTTTGATGTTTGGATTTCAAATATACGTTACATTAGGTTAACTCAAATGCACCCACTACGAGGGTAACTGCCATAAGGAAATAAAGCGACATTGCACAAAGCGACCCTGGTGAAGCCGGGCAAGAGTGTACATGTAGATCCTGCTAAGACACACCTACTCCGCTAGTTCCTGCCAACCAATGAAACGTTTCCAATTCTGAACATGAAAAGCGCTCATCGGGAGCTAGAATGCATGGACAACATCCTTTGTCTAAGGCTCACCCCGCCCCAAACAAGGCGACAGCGGGTAATTATGGAAAAAGATGGTCTATTTGTGGACTTCTAAAATGCTGACTGTATGCTTCCCACAAACAATGCAGGTGCGTCTAATAGAAATGCACTCTTTTCTGCCATCTCCATCGTTTTCAACTACAAGAAGAAAATCACACAAAAAAACTATAATTTAGAACCACCACTGATGGCACAGCCTGTTACAGTTCTCAAGCTTTCAATTAGACCCACTGCTTTTTTTGGAGATGTACCGAACATGACAATATTTTCAACAACAATTTTAATAACTTGGCTTCTCTAAGCGAGATGGACTAAAATGATGCGGGGGAGAAGCGAGATTCAACTATGGATGTATGCCTATGGATATAAACCAGGGTCCTTAGCATTCTAATGCACTGAGAAACCTAGCTGTTCAGTGGACCCAAACACTCCCTCCAAAATGTAGTGTAAAATCGAAACCTTGCTTTACCATCTGAAGGCGCTCCTAAGAAACAAAATGGCATGTCCATGTCTAAACGAGGCCACTCGTGATGCCTGGGGGACGGCTGCACTACAACAAAGACCGTTCGTACTCTGCATGGGACCTTTGACGATCAAATCTCCTGGCTTCCAAGGGAAAGTTTCATCGATGCTTCAAAACAAGCACAAAGATACTCTTTACAGTCCACTCGGATAGCTTTATTTGAAGCATGAAAGAAAGGATCATCCCAACGCTAAACAGATTAGCGCAGAGAAGGCGAAACTGAAGCAAACAAAAAGAAATTCTCAGAGAAAACCAAACAGAAGCAAACAAAAAGAAAATCTCCTGTCAAGGGGGAACACTGTACAGTGCATCGAAGAGCATGCGGCAGAGCATTTCAGACTGCTGAAGGAGCAGCCACTCAATGTTGGGTGAAGGATCCTTGGCACAGGAAGTTGCAGAACCCCAGAGGACCTTGGGTAGTGTTCATTCACCCTATCCCGTGGGGCTGCAGATATAGAGTACCTTCTCCAGGAAAGCGTTAAGGGACATAACGGCCAGCTCGTATTTCACAAGGAAAACCATCCATAGCCAATGGCGAATACAGAGGACGGGGTTTGGGGGGGGTAATACGCTGGAAGCATGAAACATGCCGCAGCATTCGAGTAGCCCCTTTGTTCCTGGAGTTGGAGGTGGGCTTAAAGGCAGCTTTGCTTAAGAGTAGTGCTGTAATCCAAACTTGACAACAGCACGGACCAGAGATTCTCGGTCAGTTGATGGAACAGGGATACTTGGGCCTCCAAATATCCTAAAACAGACCATGCAGCATAGAGCACTGAAGAATGCCAATTCTGTGCACGCGTGACACGGATGTTATTTTAATCAACAGCAGCTCACCTCCTGCCCCAACTCACTTCACTTCCCTTTCGTTACTCCATATTTTTTTCCGTCCTGTCAAAGCCCATCCACGGGGCAAGTTTACTCCAACAGTTTGGTGAGGATTATCAAGCCATCTCAGGACTGCATTGAAAAGAGACGTAGAGCATCCTCGTCATACTTTTGCCAATACAGCTCATGCCTCTGGATGATATAACCCAGGGGCCTGACAAGCACATTCAATAATAACTGGAACAGAACTAAGCTAGGAGGGAGCCTACCAGGGTCAAATGTTATTGACCGGTCCAGCATTTCAAGGACTGAAATACTGCCCTGTTTGCAGGGCAAAAGCAAATCAGCCGCTGTGCAGACTAGAGTAGATTCTGTTCCAAAACTTAGATGAGGCTGACAGCCCTACATTATGTTATTCTATGTAATGTTATTTGGCATTTGTACAGCGCTCTATATATCATTGGTATGACCTCAAAGCGCTGGTAGGTTGAACACTCTTGGGGCCCTGGTGCAGGTCAGTTGAAAGAGTAAGGCGGCAGAAGGTGCATGGGAGAGCCGATTATGTGTGCAGCTGAAGCGACTGCGCATTGCTGCATCTTAGCATTAGGTGTGGGGGTATTTGATATCAGTAGAATGTGTGCAGTCAGGGCGATGGTCACCAGGACTTGGTTTTGGCTGCGTTAGGCCTGTTTAGGACGCTTATGTGTGCAGCTAGGCCAAATTCGAGAAGTATAGCTGCGTTTTATCAGAGATTTGAGGAGTTCATGAAGTAGTGTTCGTATGTGAGTAGCTAGTTAATCGAGGGGTGTAGGTGCATTCTAATTGTGTGTTGATGTAGAGAAGATGTGGATGTGTTGATGTAGAGAAGAGAGTGAGCATAGCGATAGGAGAGGTGTGTGTATGGGACGAGGGTTTGATCTAGCAGGCTCGCAGTCCCGGAATTAAGGTATGCAATTGCAGCATTCAGAGTGATCCTATTAGTAATTCATTAGTCGTCTTCATTGGCGTTATTACTCAGGATTTCTGAATATTTGTCATCAGCTAGCAAGGTTTTAGTAGTCCTAGATGGTCAAATTGGGCTTTACGGAAAAATCCAGGTTTTTAGAAAGGCCATGTAGTTGTGGGTCTATCTGATATGAGCAGGGAGAGAGTTCCACAGAGTAGGGGCTAATGTTGAAAAAGCAGATCCTCTGATCCTGACAGAGCTGGAGGCTGGAATTGCTAGAAAGAGGGCAGTGATTGATCTGAGGGTGCATGATGCAAGGTAGGGTTTTATCTTTTCTTGTAGGTTTGATGGGCTGGTCTTATCCAATGCTCGGTGGGTAATGCAGAGGGTCTTGAAGGTGGCCCTTTGTCCAACTGCGAGCCAGTGGAGGGTTTGAACAGCGGGAGAGATGTGGTTTCTGTATCCCGGGGCGAGGAGGAGTCTGGCGGCAGTGTTTTGGGCTCTTTGTAGTTTGTTGAGTTGGTAGGCCGGTGCTCCCAGGTATAAGGAGTTGGCATAGTCTAGTCTCGACATAACAATGGACATAACAGTGGTGAGTCTGTTGGGGTAGGAGAGGGAGGGAAAATGCGTCTTAGAAGTTTGAGGTGATAGTGACAGCATTTTGAAACATTATTGATCTGACGGCAGAGGGGTAGGCCTGAGTTCATAGTGCAGCCAAGGTTTTTCACTATATCAGAGGGTGGGGAGGTGAGCTGAGGGAGAGGGGCTATGGGAGGAGTTGTGTGAGAACGGCAGTATTGCAGCACACCATGATTTCAGTTTTATCAGGGTTCAAAAGGAGGTGGTTACAAGTCATCCATCGGTCAATATCACGGAGACAAGCCTCTAGGTCAGGGCGAGGGTTGGTGTTAGTCTTGGGGATTCCTAGGATAATATGGGTATCGTCGGCATAGTTATAGCAAGAGAGGTTGCACGTGCGGATGATTCCTGGTAGAATGGTCAGATAGAGGTTGAAGAGGACAGCAGAGAGGCATGGACCTGGGTGTACTCCAGTGTTGACGGGGCAAGCAGTTGAGACAAAAGGAAGACGGTTTGTTTCCTGTTGCTGAGGAAGGAATCAATCCATTGTAGTGCTGAGCCACGGAGTACTAGAGCGTGGAGGCGGTCAAGGGGATAGAATGGTCAATGGTGTCAAAGGCTGCAGAAAGATAATGGAGTATCAGTGCTGTGCATTCCTCAGAATCTGCATTGACCTCGAGATCATCCCAGCTCGAGATCAGAGTAGTTTCAGTTTCATGTCGGGGTTTGATACTTGATTGTGCGGGGTCAAGGAGATTGTTAGATTCTATAAAACTGGGAGTATGCAGTCCGGTCAATGAGTTTCGATAGAAATCTGGTGTTGGAGATCGGTCTGTAATTCTGGGGTTCAAGTGAGTCGAGGGATGCCTTTTTTATTTTATTTTTTATATTTTTTTTTAGAAGTGGCTTGACGTGCTCAGTTTTAAATGCTTCTAGGAAGAGGCCAGAGGTGAGGGAGTCGTTAAGTATAGCTCTTGCATGTTCATCTACCGATGTAGAGGAGAATAATTCTTTCAGAACAGAGGCGGGGCAAGGGTCGAGGGGGGAACCTGGAAGGTCTGCTAGCTGTTAATAGGTCAAGGAACTAGTCTCTGGAGATGGGTTTCAACCAGTCTAAGGTTGGTTGAGTGGGCGTCGGGGCAATGAGATCAGGAGGGGTCAGTGTAGGGTAGAGTTTCAAGTTTCAGCAAAGACAGTTTGGAATGAAGGGTTGCTGTCCGGTCAAGTGCGATGTTGTAGAGCTGTAGCAAGATGGAGTGGCAAAGTGATTGTGTGGGAGTGGATTGGGCGGAGGGGCAAGCAGGTTTTACGAAATTCAGAAATGATCATGTGGAGTTCTTTGCTGCTGTTGCCAGAGTTCAGAATTTGTTTATTTTAACAGACTTTTTTGGCCTCACGGATCTCCGATTTGTAGTTGCGGTGGTAGAGGACAAACAAGGATCTGGTGGGGTTGGTTATGGAAGTTCGCCACTTGCGTTCAATAGAGTTATTTTGTTTTTTGAGTGTCCTAGGAGGGGAGTGAATCATTTGGGTGACGGTCCTTTGCGTGAGGAGGAAGGGTGCACGGGGGTGAGCAGAATTTGAGATTCTTCAAGCCAGGAGTCGAAAGATTTGATAGTTAGGGGTCTACCACAGGACAGCGTGGCAGGGGGTTGGATTAGCAGGGCTTCAGCTAAGTCGGGGAGGATGTTGACTCTGTTCCAGCATCTGTGGGGCGAGGGTCGCCACAGGAGGTGGGGTTGGTGTGTGGATTGAGAAGAACAAGTTACTCTCTTACCTGGTAACGTTCTTTCGATGGGATGGTCCGACGTATTGCATAAGTATGACAGTAATCACCACAGCTGTGCTGCTTCAGAAAATCTTTCGGCGTCTGCGTCCTGCGTCGATGACATCGATATGCCGCCCTATAGGACCACCTCTGACGGCTGACGTCACTGGATGTTATAAGTAGGACGCACGACGCCCGTAGCCTCAGTTGTTTTTTTTTCCCAGAATGTGTGGCACCAGTCTTCTGCCAGTCTGACCACACAAAGCCTTGCGGAAACGTAAGCTGCAATCGCATAAGAAATTCTGTAGCAGGGAAGGCAGGGAGGGAGCAATATGGAATAAGTCGTCGGACCATCGAAAGTGCGAGTCGCCATCCCATCGAAAGAACGTCACCAGGTAAGAGAGTAACTTGTTCTTCGAGGGGATTGGGTCCTCCGACGTATTACATATCTATGACAGACTCCCAAAGCAGTACCAATGCAAGGAGGTGGGAAAATAATTTAGAATACAGATATTTAGAATGCCCAATCAAATTGCGGAGCAAAGGACTGCCTTGCCAAAGGCCAGATCCTGCCCACGGATGGATTCGAGGGAGTAGCGACATACAAAAGTGTGGACCGAAGCCCAGGTGGCTGCATCACAGATGTTATGAATAGGAACACCCCTCTGTAGGGCAGTAGAGGCAGCCATACCCTTTCTAGAATGGGCCCGCAAGCCGACCGGTAGGTCCTTACCCGCCAAGTGGTAACATTCAGAAATTGCCAGAATAATCCAGCGAGACAAAGTCTGCTTAGTCACAGCTTGTCCCAAACACTTTCCAGAGTAACCAATGAAGAATTGATCGTCCACTCTGACCCGGGACATGCGTGAAATATAAAAGCTTAAAGCTCTCCTAGGATCGAGCCGATGGAGCCCCTACTCTTCCTTACCAGGATGCGGAGGAGGATTAAATGCCAGAAGAATAACCTTCTGGCCTAAATGAAATTCCGACACCACCTTCGTAAGAAAGGAAGGACGAACTCTAAGGACAACCCTGTCCTTATGAAATACAGTGAAGGGTGGCTTACCTGAAAGTGCCTATAACTCACTCACTCTGCGAGCCGAAGTGACCTCAACCAAAGATACAGTTTTAAGAGTTAACAGTCTCAAAGGGCACGAATGCAAAGGCTCAAACGGAGCACCCATCAGAAACTTGAGGACAAGGTTCAAATCCCAACTGGGCACCTGGAAAGGTGACGGAGGGAACACATTAGTGAGCCCTTTTAGAAACTGAGAAATTAAAGGGATTTTAAAAATAAGAACACTCTTCAGACAAGTGCGTAAATATGGACAGCGCCACCAGGTAACCTTTAACGGTACCCACTTGCAAGCCCCTGTGGGCTAAAGAAAGCAAAAAAGACAGAACCACAGGAATGTCACATGAAAACGGATCCACATTCTTAACCCTGCACCAGTCACAGAACTTTCTCCAACGGCAACGGTACAGGGACTTTGTTGCGGGCCTTCTCGCCGAAAGCAACACCTCCATCACGTCTTCAGGGAGGTCCCAATCCATACACCTCAACCTTTCAGAAGCCAAGCGTGAAGGTTGAGGGATCTGACCTTTGGATGGAGAACTTGACCCCCCCCCTCCCGTGAGAGCAGATCGTCTCGGTAGGGAAGACGACGTGGAGGGCAGATGGACAAGTCGAGAAGGTACGGGTACCACGTCCTCCGGGCCCATGCCGGAGCAATGAAGATCATCCGGGACCCGAACCTCCGTAACCTCCGCAGTACTTGCGGAATGACGGGGACTGGAGGAAACTCGTACAGCAGTGGGAAGGACCAATCCACTACGAACGCGTCTCCTAAGGCTCCTCTTGGAGGAAATACCCGTAAGCAGAACCTTTCGCACTTCCGGTTGACACTGGAGGCGAAGAGATCCACTTGAGGGGTCCCCCAAAGGGCAAAGATCTCCAGGAGAATCTCCTGAGCCAACTCCCACTCGTGAGAGATCGCGCTCTGCCTGCTCAGAGTGTCCGCCGTCTCGTTTTCATATCCCGCCAGATGAACTGCCGAGATCGAAACCTGCTGGATTGCCCAGAACCAGAGCTGCATTGCCTCCCTGCACAGAGGAAGTGACCCTGCCCCCTCCCCATTTTTGTTGAGGTAGTGCATGGCCACTGTGTTGTCAGTCAGGATCAGGACATTCTTTCCTCGCACAGTCAGCAGAAAAGCCTTCAGGGCAAGCCTGACGGCCCTCAGCTCCAACAGATTGATATGGAGTCTGGACTCCGACGGAGACCAACGACCGCTGACTGTCAACTCGTTGGCATGAGCTCCCCATCCCGTGAGGGATGCGTCCGTCACAATCGTCACCTCCGGCCAGGGTAGCCAAAATGGAGCTGCCTTCATCAGATTGTCTTCGACGGCCCACCACAGAAGGTCCTGGGCGACCGAGGACAGCACCTGAACAGGGTCCAACATCCTGCCGGAGGACTGAGTCCACTGGAGCTTGAGTGCCCATTGCAAAGATCTCATCCGCAACCTGGCCTCTGGCACCAGAAGAATGCAGGATGCCATGAGGCAGGGCAATCTCAAGAACTCGAACGCTGGGAGACTCTGGGCATGCTGAAATGTCTGCACCATCTGCTGACCGTGATGAGCCCTCACCTGGGGAGGAAAACACTGCCCCAGGGACGTGTCGAGCACTGCTCCGATGTACTGGAGCCTTTGAGTTGGCGTCAAGTGGGACTTCTTTAAGTTGAGGGAGAAGCCCAGCTTGTGGAGGGAGTGGCAGGTGACGGACAGATGATCCAGGACTTGCTCGGGAGAGCGCGCCCTGATCAACCAATCGTCCAGGTAGGGGTAGACGTGAATCCGCCCTTTCCTCAGATGTGCGGCCACCACTACCATGAGCTTGGTGAAGACCCTCGGGGCACAGGTCAGGATCCGAAACTGAAAGTGCGAGTCGCCAACTACGAACTTCAGGTACTTCTTGTGCTTTGGATGGATCAGCACATGAAAATAAGCGTCCTTGAGGTCGAGAGACACCAACCAGTCCTGAAGTTGAAGGGCCAGGAGGACGAAAGAGTAACCATCTTGAACTTGTCCTTGCTGAGGAGTTTGTTCAAACCGCGCAAGTCCATGATGGGTCTCAATCCCCAGTCTTTCTTGGAAATCAAAAAATAAGGGGAATACCATCCCTTGTTCCTCTCCGCTACAGGCACCAGTCTATGGCGCCTTTCTCCAGCAGGGCCTGAACCTCCTGCACAAGGAGCAGATCTGGACTCTGCAACGAGCGATTCCCCGGTGGATTGTCGTGAGGCCTCTGCCGAAAGGGAAGACAGTAGCCGTGGGCTATGATCTCCAGAACCCACACATCTGAAGTAATGGCACACCATTTGACAAGATGCTGCGCCAGCCTTCCCCCAACCGGTGAACCATGGGACATGGCCTCATGACTGAGCTGAAGCGGCCGTGGCGTTGCCTGAGGGCAAAGAGGCAATTGCCGAGCGGCATTGGCACCTCGAGTACCCTGCTTTCCACCTCTGGTACTCCTACGGTGGCCCCTTTGACTGGCAGCTCCTCTCGCTTTACCAAAGGATGAGTAATAACGAAAGGAACCTCCCCTCCATTGCTGTCCCCTAGGACGAAAAGGCGGAGGTTGGCGAACCGCAGCGCCCTTCGACTTCGCTGCCGCTTCTCTATGGGCATAACAGTGGCGTGTTAGTGGGGTAGGGTGTGTGTGGAAGGGATGGGAGGTAGAAAGAGGGTGAGGAATTCCAGTGCGGGGAGAGGGATGCCGTGCTAGTGGAGAGGACTCGTGATTTTTAGAGCGCCAGAAAGCTCCCCTGGCCTGAGAGTTTGATATTGCGCACAGTGAATGGACAGGGAGTATGGGGATGTTATCAATGGATGCAAGCGGGATGATGGGTGGTGGTGTGTCTGGATGGGTTGAGAGGCACTCGTGGAGTTTGAAGCACCAGGGAGCTCATCTGGCTTGTGAGTTTGACATTGCGCTGGGTGTATCGATGGGAGAAGAGCGGATGTTCTCAATAGATGTTAGAGGGAAGTTTGAGGTTGAAGGGTTCTGAAGGGCTGAGGAGAGGGGGGGATGAGCGTTTGAGGGGATGGCGGCATTGTGCGCCACAGTGGTCTTCTGATCTCAGAATTGGGGATGGGGAGATGGTGGGGGGGGGGGTCTGCAGGTGAGTTCCGAGTGGAGTGCAGAGGATGGGTTCATGTGTTGTAGTCCGATATGGAGTGCAGGGGTGGTTCAAGAATTTGGATGCAAGGGCGCAGGCAGTGCGCAGGGGGGGATGAATAACGAGGAGAGGGAAAGGTGTTCAGAGGCTAGGAGTGGGGAGGGGGGTAGTTGAGGAGGGCTTTGTTGATGTGGGGTCATTGTCAGGGGCAGCACCTAGAGTCAGAGGTATCTGTGCAAGCAAAGGCAATGGCCCAGGGTGTGATACAAGGTTTTAGAGTTGGGAAGGCAATGCTAACAAGTCTCTTACTGTACGACGGAGGCCAGCAATTCACAGTCCTATCACAGTAGGCACGTTCCGGGTCAGAATCAATGCGAACAATTCTCCAAGTGTGCAACGCAGGTTAGCAAATTCAAAGTACTTTTACACTAAGCACTTTTTAGGTTTGAGTCAATACAATGCTAACAATTTTCTGAGTGAGATTCAATGCAGTGCTAATAACTTTGTAACAATTACTAACAGGCTAGTTAATTCAGAGTACTATCACAGATGGCACTTTATAGGTTTGAGTCAATGCCAAGCTAACAATTCACTAAGTGTGAGTTAAGGCAATGCTAACAAGTTTCTAATTGTGTGACGGAGGCTAGCAAATTCACAGTACTGTTAGACTAAGCACCTTCTAGGTTTGAGTCAATACAATGCTAACAATCTGCGAAGTGTGAGTCAATGCAGTGCTAACAATTTTGAGTGTGAGTCAATGCAATGCTAACAGTTTGAGAGAGTTGCAATGCAAAGCTAGTAAGTATGTAACAATTTCTAAGTGTGCGACACGGGCTAGTAAATGCACATTACTAGCACAGTAGGCACTTTCTAGGTTTGAGTCAATGCAGTGCTAACAAATTTCAAATTATATGTAATTATATGAATATGAAAACACTCGGTAGAACGGCTCGTCTCAATGGCTGCAGTGAGCAATAGCATGTTCTACTATTCCATCGTGTTTTTTTTTCCTCGACAACTGGAGACATGCTTTTTTCAAAGTAAGGTATGGTGTACTTCTCAGTACAAAGACAGAGGAGTTTTTGGATGCAATCTATGGTACAGTTGCAAAATAAGACCAATGAACTGAGACTATACTGAAAAGTAGGATCTTAAAAGGGTCCATTGTTTCACGACCACTATCTGTGGACAAGCTGCGTGAGAAGGGGGGTACACAAACCCCTGAGGGAGCAGGAAGTGCATAGAGGCAACGCATAGCAACCAGCATACGATTCTGGTGTATGCAATTGTTCGGCGTGCATTTACAGTACTGTGTCCAATTCTGCAAGCTAAAACGTACATGGAGGGGGACAAACCCAAAAGTAACTCTAGGGTAGTGAAATGGCTGCAAGGTAAGCTGAGGAACCTCAACGGGTACTGGAATGGAGATCACAAAAGGTGTCTCTGACCAAAGCCGGCTTGACGAGAAGCATCAAGGGGTAAACTTGGTAGAAATGTAAAGACATTTTTTTTTTTAAATGGTGAGGGAATGACTGAACATCTTTGTACAAAAATAGAGTCGCTGTACCAATGATACAAGACGCACATCTTGATCTTGGGCAAGTAGAGCAAGTTTGGCGTTTGTGTACGGTCTGGCTGCAGTATCTAAAAATTGAGCAGTATTTCGAGATGTGCTGGACCCCGCAGGGATTATGTGCAGACCATTTTGGTGAGTAAAGCTTAGAGCTTAATATTTTCTAAGTTAAAGCTGCTAACACACATAACACTGTCAAGTTAGAAATGTTTGATTGTCAGCATTATGGCGATTATGCAATGAATGAAATACATGAAAAATTGGACCCATCATCCAAAACAATTGTGTTTTCTAAGGAAATGCATTAGGTGTAACCTACAATCATCTCATCTCAAATGTGACAGACTATAGTAGGAAGCTAGAGTAAAACTACAAAAGATTTTGCACAATCTTCCATCTTGCTAAAATTGGGTTTGAAATAACACATCTGTTAAGCAGAATCGATAGCACTGAAGCACTGGCAAAGACGTGACGCCGTCACCAGCCTTGTATATCCTCCTTCTGCCTGGAGTCTTTTTTGTGCTGAACATTTGAAGGTATATTAAGCGCTAGTGGCCCAAGGTGGTGGATTGCGATTTTTTAAAGTTATTCTTTTAAAGAGAAGTTGGGTGCCCCGAAAGGCGCCTTGGCACTGTGAGGACTGAAAAAAGGACACAGGGTTACACTTGTGTAGACATGACAAGAACCAAATATCCAGGCGAGGCTCCATGAATAGGCTAACCAAACCCAAAGAGTCCCATCGGAGAAGGGAAACCAGAAGAATGGCATCCGGTTGCTGTCCACAGGTCTTTGATAATCTTATCTCAGTCCTCAACTTGCTCTCCACTTGCCTAAGCAAAGCAGGGGGTGGGGTGGTGTACCGTGCTACAGGGGCATTGCTAGGGGGGGGGCTAAGGGGGCTATAGCCCCTGATCTTTTGGTTGTAGCCCCGGATAGAATCTCAGGAGCTACAGCCAAAAGACTAGCTAGTCCCCAGTCCCAACAGTTCTGACATCAGCTTAGCCCCAGGTCTTTTCCAGACCTTGCAACTCCCCTGCCGTGCTACCATGCATTCCTATGCGGCCTCCCTACACATTTTGTGGGATAACCCCTATTAAGGTTACCTTAAAAGGGAAACTTGTCAAATAATCGAGAGTAAAATAGGCGACAGCTTTCTTCCACAGTAAGGTAGCTTACAGACCACGCCAATGCTGCCTGGCTCCTTTGAGAACCAGGCCTCTCCTGGTTCTGTATTGCTACTGTGTAACCCCTGCTCCCCTCACTGTAGAGCTACCAGGGAAAGTTATTACAGGCCAAAAACTGCCTCTGGCAGTCATTACTAAAGGGCACCAGACATTTACCCCCAGGTCCGGTACTTGTTGAGGAGTCCAATTGTCTCTATGGGTGGCAAGGCCCCCTACTCCTTCCTTTGCTGCTTGCCCCCGTTTCTCGGGTGGGTGGGTGAGATCATAAAAGAGCCACCTGCTAAATGGGGGCTGGCGGGGGTGGGGTTGGGGTTAGTGGCGACTTGCATGACGAAAGCACAGCGGCCGCTGTAGAGGGTCCGATACCACCCTCCCAGTGCTGAGAGCAGAGCAGGCACACCCATCCACCCGCCGCACCAACGCTGGCGCTACTCATTCCGCAGCAACAGAGTTCATTCCCACCTCACAAAAGCACTTTCCAACTGTCACTATTTTTCTCAACTATATTCATTTAATTAATTTTTTTAGATAAAAAAAGGATTATGCATACCTGGATTTTCTGTGTGCGATTAATGAAAAAACATATTTGAGAATCAATGAAAATGACTAGTTTGAGCTAGCTTGATCTACTCTCATCAACTTGTTTACTTGCACGTCAATCAATCCATCATTAAAAAAAAATACAGGCGGAAATAGAAGATGAGGTTTCTGAGAATGTCATAGGGCTGGGTTTCGAAAAGGGCAGCTAGTACGGCAGCGCAGTTGTTGTTTCCAACACGCAAAACCATGCGGAACCAAACTGTGCTGTCATTATGAAAATGAGAGCAAAAAGAGTCGATGGCATGCACAGAATTTCCAAAAAGGTTACATCTCCCTGAAATTAATAAAAAAATAACCATATCTCTCCTGAAGCACATGGTGGTCTCAGAAAATGAATCAAGAAATTCATAATTTACATATCAGTCTCACACCGTGGCACTGTTGTGTGATTTTGATTGTATAACGTTGTAAGGCCGGCATAAGACAACACACGGTGTGCAATAACTCACGACATTTGACATAAAAAATAAAAATTCCAAATCCAAAATATGAAAAATACACCCACCACATAAGAAAAACGAAGACCGTACATAATATCTTTGTGAATTACAAATGCAGGCTCTACAAATGGGCTTTCTAACTTTTGAATAAGCCACTTGCTCCAAGTTGTGGCGCCGCCCGATGACGGGCGCACACGGCGGCGTGACGTATCACGCCGCCGCAGTTTGTATGAATAAAGGGGGCGTTCCCGGCCACGGTAGAGCGACCGGGAAGCCCGAACTGGAAGGACTGGTGCCCGTGTGAGTCCTTGGGTGAAGGTGCTTACGGGACCGCGTGGGGGCTCCGACCCGCCCCCAACAGTGGCGACGAGTGATGAGGGAGACCCGGGCCCGGCGGTGAAATTGTTTATTCCGAATTTTTGAATGGAAGCGGAACGAAGCATCGCTTCGCTTCATGCCGGGTCGCGGGACGCACCCGCGGCCGGCGGCCATTTTGTCTTGTAGGCTGTGAAACTTCGCAAGGCTCCGGTTTGGAGCGTGAGTACATCACAGGCCTAATTTTTGGAAAAATTGGAAGTGGGAGTTATGACCTGCATACCCATGCTGGTTTTGTGCATTTTTACACAATTTTGGGACTCCTACGTCGTGTGAAAGCCAGGAGAAGGACCAACATCACAGGGCCTGTATAGGCCCATCCAGTGCCTAGGCTTAATTTTTGGAACCCCCAGGCCTATATGGACTTTGACAAGGGGAATTCACTGCTTTCTCTTTGTCTCCTTCATCATCAAAGCGCTGTGGTTCCTTCGCTGGCTCCTTCATCATCAGGTTTGGCTGCATGTTGTGCCTCCATTGGTGCCCTGCCTAGAAACCTCCCTCAAGTTGGGTGCCTGGAGAGGAAGAAGTTTGAGTTGCGGCCCTCAGGACAGTAGGTAGGGGGTGCCTGTGCGCTCAAACCCGAGGGTGACTCTGATGATTCGGACAGTGGTGGTGCAGCTGCGTCACGTCCCCGCGATCGTGGCCAGGCTGCTGCTCAACAACAGGCTGTCCTTCCACCGGTGATCCAGGCCCCTGCAGGACTGCTGCCTGGACAACCGGGGCTTCCCATTATGGTCCAAGCACGCGCACCTGCGGCCCATGCCGCCCTGCAGCCCATTCCTGAGTTCGATGCATCGGGCCCACCCTCGAGCATGGGGCCCCGATGGAGAAGATGGGTGAGTCGCCTCGACATGTATTTCAGGGCTGCTCAGGTGACGGATGACGACAGCCGGATTGCCACCATGCTATACTCGGCCGGACCGGCAGTCCAGGAAATATTTGAATCACTTACTCCCATCAATAACTCCTACGATGCGGCCAAGGCGGCGCTCCTCGCGCATTTCCTCCCCCTTGCGAACGTGGACTATGAGAGGTTTGTTATGCTTTCGGCTAAGCAGAAGGAAGAGGAAACACTGGACACTTTCTACGGTCGTTTACGCCGCCTCTCCCTCGGATGTGCATGGGGAGACGCAGACGACATGATGCGCACGATGCTGATCCAGGCATGCTCCTCTGGAAAGCTCAGGAGGCAGGTCCTGAGAGAGCCAGGCATCACGCTGCCCCGCATACTGGAGCTGGGCAGATGCCATGAGGAGGCCCGAGCCAGCAAGATGGAAGCAGGGTCTCGGTCGGGCAGGCCTGAGGAAGTGTGTGTGGTGTGGCGAGGTGGCCGAGGTGTGAGACGCCCAGGTGGAGGACCCCGAGACAGGGCAGGAAGGAGTGGGGAGTCGTGCCAGAAGTGCGGGTATGACCTCCCCACATGACAGAGTGCCCTGCAGTCGGAAAAACCTGCGGGAGGTGTGGGCTGGCCGATCACTTCTCGCGGGTATGTCGTGCGGCCATGCCAGTGATGGTGCCGAGGGGTCAGGCACGGTTGTGGACTCCGCGCCAGAACCAACCGCCCAGTGTAGCCCAGGTGGAGCAGGGTGAGGTCGAGCCCCAGGCGGAAGGAGCTGAGGAGGAAGACGAAGAGAACGTTTTTTTTGTCTCCAGCGTAGAAACGCTCAAAAGGAAAAGCAGGAGACAGCCAAGATGTGTAGTGGAGATCAACCACTCCCCAGTCCCGGTGCTCGTGGACACTGGTGCTTCCGTCAATGTGATGGCCAGAGGACATTTTGACTCTCTCAAACCCCTCCCGGGTCTGGCCACACCGAGAGCCCGCATATTTGCATTTGGGGGCCAGGAACCGATACCGCTGGACGGTGCCTTCGTGGCTGACGTGGAACATGATGGCTCACACATTAAGGCTCGATTCTACGTGACCCCGGTGAGCAGTAATACCTTGCTCAGCTGTGCAGCTGCAGAGGCATTAGGGATCGTGAGCTTCGCCTACTCCGTCCACCTTGAGGATATACATGACCTCCTGGACAAGTACGCTGCCCTCTTCAGCGGCATCGGAAAGATGACGGGGGAACCCATTCGACTACACATCGATGAGTCGGTGCAACCCATCGCACTGAAACACCGGCGAGTACCCTTTCACTTAAGGGGGCTGGTGGATAAGGAGCTGGACAATCTGGTGAGCCTGGATATCATCGAGAAAGTGGAAGGCCCAACTCCTTGGGTGTCCCCGATCGTGGTGGCCAGAAAGCCCAAGCAACCTGACTCAGTGCGCATATGCGTGGACATGAGGCTCCCGAACAAAGCGATCAGAAGGGAGCGGCATCTTACACCGACGATTGATGACATCATTGCGGATGTTCAAGGGGCTCGATTTTTCTCCAAGCTGGACCTCCGAGCTGGCTATCACCAGGTCGTCCTTCATCCTGACTCCCGGTACATAACGACTTTCACCACCCACCGGGGTCTGTATCGATACAAGCGGTTGAACTTCGGGGTGTCATCTGCCGCTGAAGTGTTCCAAAATATCATCAGGGGCGCCCTAGCAGATCTGGAGGGCGTCCTTATCATTAGCGACGACATCCTGGTGTACGCCAAAACTGAAGTGGATCACATGAGGAGGCTGGGAAAGACCTTAGAACGACTCCAATCTCTGGGCCTCACCCTTCACCGGGAAAAATGTGAATTCATGCGCTCCTCCATCGAGTTTTTCGGATTCATCTTCAAGGAGGGGGGGGGTATCGCCAGACCCGAAAAAGGTCCAGGACATCAAGGCGGCGAAAGCCCCCGAGTCGGTGACCGACGTGAGGAGTTTCCTGGGGATGGTAACTTACTGTGGGCGGTTCATCCAGAACTTGGCGTCGAGATCTGAGCCCCTCCGGGCGCTGACCAAGAAAGAATCACCATGGCAGTGGGGCCCCCTTGAACAAGCCGCTTTCGAGGACATTAAGGGTGCCCTCACAGCGGAGGACACGATGGCATTCTTCGACCCAGCACTAGAATCTGAAATCGTGGTCGATGCAAGTCCCTTCGGGTTGGGAGAAGTGCTGACGCAGGTGGACCGCAATGGGAGTGTTCGACCTATAGCATATGCTAGCAAGGCCCTCACTGAGACTGAACAGAGGTACTCCCAGATCGAGCGGGAGGCCTTGGCGGTGCTGTGGGGCTGCAGGCACTTCCGGCTCTACGTCCTGGGACGCCCGGTGACGGTGGTTACTGACCACAAACCACTGCTTCCGATCCTGGTGGGCTCCTCTTCGAAACCACCGGCGAGAATCGAGAGGTGGATGCTCGCCCTCCTGGAATATTCTGTTACCCTGGTGTACAGGCCCGGGGCCAACAATGCCACGGACTATCTATCTCGTCACCCGGGAGTGTGCGGGGGAGAGGGATATGACACCTGCGGAGAGGAAGCGGACAGTCATGTTCGCATGGTGGTGGAAGCGGCAACACCAAACGCGATGTCCCTAGAGGAGTTGGAGGCTGCGGCAGCTGAGGACGAGTGCTTTCGAATTCTAAAAGACTCAATGCACAGTGGGTCGTGGAAGTCCATCCTCAAAGCAGGGGCCGGACGCACGCAAGAAGCCAAAACAGTATTGGAGCAGCTGTGGAAGGTAAAGGAGGAGCTGTCGTTCTCGGACTCTGGGCTGCTGCTCCGGGGTGACAGGATTGTTGTCCCACAGGCAAAGGTGGCGGAGGTGATCCATCTCGCCCACCATGGACATCAGGGCGCCGCCAAGACCAAGGCGCGGCTCAGCTCAAAGGTCTGGTTTCCAGAGTTAGAGAAAAGGGTGGATGACTTTGTGGCGGCCTGCGTATGGTGTCAGGCGGCCTCCCCTCTGCAACGTGAACCCGCCATTGAGGCCATGCCCCGAGGCACGAGGCCGTGGGAGATCGTCCACGCCGACTTTGGCTCCACATTAGTGGGTACCCATTTCCTGGTGCTAGTCGATGAATACTCGAGATACCCCGAAGTGGAGTTTGTTGACTCAGTGGCCTTTGAGCATGTGGTGGTAGCGATGGAGAAAATGTTTGCGGCCCATGGTTTTCCCCACACCCTATGCTCCGACAATGGATCGCCCTTCCAAAGTGAGCGATTCTCTGAGCTGCTGGAGAGCTGCGGAATACAACACCGGAAGATATCCCCCCCTGTGGCCTCGAGCGAACGGGGATGCAGAGAGACTGATGCGGACCCTAAACAAAACCTTCCGGATTGCTCAAGGGCAGGGCCAATCTTTACAACGGGCCCTCTATCAGTTCCTTCGGGTGTACCGCACCACCCCACATGCAGCCACGGGAGTGGCTCCGGCAGAGGTGTTATTCAAGAGATGCCCCCGGGGGCTGCTGCCGGAAGTTGGGGAGAAAGAACCGGGGGTCATCGATAATGAGCGGGTAGAGGCTCAAAGGCGAGTCCGAATTGAACAAGAAAACCTGCGCCGGGGTCTCCGCCCTCAGAGACTTGAACTAGGGGATGAGGTCCTCATCCGTAATCGACACCCCCACGGGAAGCTATCACTCCCCTATGAACCGGAGCCCCTGGATGTAGTGGCGGTGAAGGGGTCCATGGTGACGGCCTCGGATGGACGATCAGCTGTCACCCGAAACGTGAGCTTCAAGAAGCTGGGTGATCCACGAACTGACACCCCACCTGAACCAGATCCTCCAGACACGCCGGCGGACGGAGGCCTCTATGAAGCGGCGCCCGAATCCCCCGTCCGGGGAGAGGGGGTGTAAGGACGTCACGTGCCGGAGGTAGGCAGGAGGTACCCCCAGAGGGCTGGGCGAGGGAAACCTGCCTACCTCAGCGAATATGTCGTGGGACAAATGGCTAGTGAACTGGGGTGAGCAGATCTGGGTGGATGACATTAAAGGGGTTTTTTTCTTTGGGTGTGCAGTAGCGTTTAAAGTAGATGTGTGATTTTCTGGTTAATAAAGTTAATGTTATTGCGTTCTGTTGTTCCTCCCGGAAAAGGAGGAGTGTGGCGCCGCCCGATGACGGGCGCAGGCGGCGGCGTGACGTATCACGCCGCCGCAGTTTGTATAAATAAAGGGGGCGTTCCCGGCCGCGGTAGAGCGACCGGGAAGCCCGAACTGGAAGGACTGGTGCCCGTGTGAGTCCTTGGGTGAAGGGGCTTACGGGACCGCGTGGGGGCTCCGACCCGCCCCCAACACAAGTCACAAATGCCACAGCGCCCCTTAATAACCATCACTGAAAGTTCACCTCAAGAGCAGAGCCAAATGAGCAAAGCACTCTGGGTATGCACAATAAGGGAACATGTTTACATCCTTCTTCAAAGGAACACGACAACAAGGGAAAGAGCGGCTTCCGGTAAGAGCTGTTCTCCACTTCAGAACGCAATCCTTGCTCTGCAAAGTCGATGAGCACACTGAGAAAGAGGGATTGTTTTCCAAAATAGATTGAGGACCCCCCCCATTCCCTGGAGGCAGCGTCCTGTACTGTGATCAAATACATTCAGACTTCATTAAACTGGTTAGGCTCTGACAATTACTAACAAATACAAACCTCGTTGCCTTGCTGCATTGCTTAGTTCGAGGGGGTGTTTACCGGGGCTCGGCCGTGGCACTCATTTTTCAGCCCCGGCACTGATCTCAGACTCACTTTAATTATGAAGTGGTGATATTGTACCAATCAACCACAACGAACAGGTGTGAGCTGCAGTGTAACCCCAAAAACGTTGACACTGTGGGAAGCATTTATGGGTGGTGGCAGGAATGGCGGGGAACTGCCCACCTGCAGTGTCATAGGCGGGCTAGAATATTTGGGCAGTGGCAAATTTTTTTCACAAATTAAGCACTGCCTTGCTTTGTTATTCTAGAATTAGCCTAAAACCTTAATCACATTTTCCAATCTGAAGAGCAAAACGTAGCATAGTGTTTTTTTACATTTCTAATTTAACATTTTTACTTTTAGTCAAAACAACAACATTCAACATAGCTTGTCATGGTACAATCAATACAATTGTGCATAGATAACATCAGACAACGCAGGAAGGCACAAGTGGGCATAATATTACCTTAGGTTAATACACCAAGCATCTAGAACCATTCAGTTGGGCCGGTTCCTCTTAGAATTTAAACACTGACCAGCAACTCCATGTCTCAGTCCTTCTGGGTATTACACTACGCTAGATCCTTTAACCCTTTCTCCACCGAGGGAGAGGATAGGGCATCAAAACTAGACGTTTAGCAATTAATAGCACTACGGCGAAGAACCTCCTAAAACCTTGAAGGAAGTCTCGAACATAATCCAGTAGGCATATCATCAGGTCAACTGGAATATCTTGCTTGGAAATTTGAGTTTACTTGTGACCTAGTTCCAAAACTTAGCAAACAATGTGCATCATTTTTACAGCGAGGGCACGCCCCATAGCAGTAGGGTCCATTTTTTTTTCTTTCATGGATGTATAGTAGGTCATGTTGAGCCATTTAAAATCGGATAAGGAACAAGTTACTTACCTGTAACTGTTGTTCTCCAGCATGGGTCTGGCATGGATTCACATGCTCATGAATATTCCCCGTCGTCAAGCTGGGAATCCTCGGTAAAGAAAAAACCAGTATCAGTTTCGTTTCTGATCTGTCTTTCGTAGTAATAACCAATCACTGGTCTCTGCGTCATACTGACCACAGCCAATGACTGCCCTCTACCTAAGCACCGCCTCTGGCAGCCATCTTCAGATTTGGAAGCACGTGAAGTGGCAGTATGACCAAGTGAAGAGCCGCAGAGGGGTAGGCGGGAGGGTTCGCATGTGAATCCATGCCAGACCCATGCTGGAGAACAACAGTTACAGGTAAGTAACTTGTTCCTTCTCCAGCATGGGGTCTGGCATGGATTCACATGCTCATGAATAAAGAATACATAGCAGTACACACATGCACAACCACGGGAGGTGGCAAAGGCTCAACATTAAGCATCACATCAACTCAACATTAAGCATCTTACCTCCTCACCAGGCTCACCTCAGGCGAACAGGTTGCGCAGCACTGCTTGGCCGACCCTGGACTCCTCCCTGGAATCCCGGTCGACGCACTAGAATTTCGTGAAGGTGTGCGTCGACCTCCACGTAGCAGCCCTGCATATGTCCAGCAGGGGCACACCAGATAGGAATGCCGTGGTAGCTGCGATCGCTCTGGTGGAATGGGCTCTCGGACGGCCAGGCAGCGGTCGGTTTGCCAACCGGTGACAGCACATGATACAGCCGGAGAGCCATCTGGAGATGGAAGCCTTCGAGAGAGCCTTCCCCTGATTGACAGGTCCAAAGTTCACAAAGAGTTGTGACGTCTTCCGAAAACCCTTCGTGCGGTCCACGTAGAACTTCAGCGCTCTAGCCACATCCAGCGAGTGCAAAGTCCTCTCAGCCGGCGACGAAGGCGACGGGAAGAACACAGGTAACACCAAGGGTTCGTTGAGATGGAAGTCCGACGGTACCTTGGGCATGAAGGAGGGGTGCGTCCTGAGCACTACCCTCGTGTCGTGGAAAGTCAAGTACGGGGCCTTGCAGGAAAGGGCCTGGATCTCTCCCACTCGTCGTGCGGAGGTGATGGCCACAAGAAAAGCTGTTTTCCACGATAGAAACTTCAACGGGGCCGAGTGCAGAGGCTCGAACGGAGGTCCCATGAGCTTGGTCAGCACCACGTTGAGCTCCCACGCCGGGGCCGGAGCCTTCACCGGCGGGAACGATCTGAACAGTCCCTTCATGAACTCCTTCACCAGACGATGAGACCACAAGGACGTCCGCCCCGTGGTTCTGGTGTATCGGGAGATCGCAGCAAGATGAATCTTGATGGACGCGTGTGCCAGACCAGCTTTGGCCAGCGTCAGCAGGTACGGCAGTACTTGGGGAGCCGTAATCCGTAGAGGGTTAATCTTCTGTGCGTGGCACCAGACAGAGAACCTCTTCCATTTGTGTCCGTAGCATTTAAGAGTCGAGGACGCCCTGGCCTTTGCAAGAACCTCTCTGCAATCGGCCGGTATGTCGTATCCTCCAAACTCTAGCGCTGCAGGAGCCAGGCCTGCAAGTTCAGCGACTTCGGGTCGTGGTGGAGGATGGCGCCTCCTTCCCTGGAGAGTAGATCCGCGTCCGCCGGCAGCTTGATCGGCGGGGACGCTGACAAGTCCAGCAAGTCCGGGAACCATATCTGCCTCGGCCACGCAGGTGCGACGAGGATCATCCTGCACCGTGACCTCTTGAGCTGGTTGACGAGCCGGATTAGCAGAGGCAAGGGAGGGAACGCGTAGAGGAACAGGCCCTCCCAGGGGAACGAGAAAGCATCGCCCATGCTCCTCGTCTGGGGAAACCTGCTGGCGAACCTCCGGCACTTGGTGTTCGTCGCCGTCGCGAACAGGTCGATCTGGGGTGTGCCCCACCGTCGGAAGAGGCGATCCACCAGATCCTGCCGTAGTTCCCACTCGTGGCATGAGCGCAGCTCCCTGCTGAGTGAGTCGGCGATGGTGTTTTTTATCCCTGCCAGATGAAACGGCACCAGAAAAATCCCTTGGACGACGGCCCAATGCCACAGGTCCTGCGCCTCCTTGGACAGCGCTGGGGACCTGGTTCCGCCCTGTTTCCTGATGTAAAACATGGTGGTGGTGTTGTCGGTGAAGATCCTCACCACCTTGCCCTTGAGGGACGGAAGGAAGGACCTGAGGGCCCAAAACACTGCACGGAGCTCCAGGACGTTGATATGCAGGGACTTCTCCGTCGGGAGCCAGAGTCCCCTTGCGTGCAGATTTTCGGTGTGCGCTCCCCACCCTTCCAGGGAGGCATCCGTGGTCACAGTCTCCTGGTGGGCTGGGGTCTGGAAGTCCATGCCCGCCGTCAGATGCGCGCGGGTGCCCCACCACCGTATCGCTCGTCGGAAGCTCTCGTCGAGCTTGATCCTTTCCTCGAAGCTGCCCGTCGTCTGGATCCAGCGCGCATCCAGGAATTCTTGCAACGGGCGCATCCGGAGCCTGCACATGGGAATGAGGTAGATGCAGGAAGACATCATCCCGAGGAGGGACTTGATGGACCTCACTTTGGCCGCGTCGGCCACCAACATCCGTTGCACCTTGCCCAAGATGGTCCTGGTCCTCTCCTCCGACGGGGAGGCCAGAAGGGACACTGTGTCGAGCCTCGCTCCCAGAAACAGTGCGACTTGCGCGGGCACCAGGTGGGATTTGGCGTAGTTCACGGCGAATCCCAGGCCCGTGAGGAGTTGGACGGTCCTTGCCGTGTGGACCACGGCGAGCTCCCTCGTCTTGGCGCGGATGAGCCAGTCGTCCAGGTAGGGGTAGACGTGAATCCCCTCGCGGCGCAGCTGCGCCGCCACCGGTGCGAGGCACTTGGTGAATACCCTGGGTGCCGACCGTAGTCCGAAGGGAAGGGCTTTGAACTGGTAATGACGCCCTTGGACCACGAACCTGAGGAATTTTCGGTGCCCCTTTAGGATGGGAATGTGGAAGTAGGCATCCTCCAAATCCAACGACGATAGGAAGTCTCCTTCCTCCAGCTGACCCAGGACGTGCTGGAGGGTGACCATCCGGAACTTCTGCGCCTTGATGAACTTGTTCAGACGCCGCAGGTCTAGGATGGGGCGCCATCCTCCCGTCTTCTTCTTCACGAGGAAGTATCTCGAGTAGACTCCGGAGCCCCGAAGCCTCTTTGGGACGAGTTCGATGGCGCCCTTTCTGAGCATCGCCTTTACCTCCAGGAGAAGTTGAGGGACGTGAAGTTCTTTCCTGGCCACGGGGGGGACGCGCGGGCACCTTCTTTGAAACTCGAGCGCGTGGCTCCGGGCCAGGGCGTCCAGCACCCAACGGTCGGTGGAGATGGACTCCCACACGCTGACGAAGCCCGCCAGCCGGCCTCCCACCGGGGTGCTTCGGTGGCGGCCCGACCCCAAGGCCGGTTCAATCCTGCTTGGACGCGGCCTTGCCGCCTTGACCTCCTTGGCGACGACGGCGGGGTCCGCTAGACTTGCCTCGTCCTCTGTAGGCCTCTTGCGACGACGAGCGGGCCGCTTGACGGTAGGAAGCGAAACCGCCGCCGGAACCTTTGGAGGCGCCCTTGCCTCCGCCGCTCCGAAAGGGCGTCCGTCGTTGCTGCAGGACTCCAAGGGCCCGGGCCGTCTCAGTATCCGCCTTGATGGCCTGAAGGGAATCGTCCACTGTCTTCCCAAACAGGTTGTTACCGTCGAAGGGCATGTCCAGGACTCTGGTCTGGACGTCCTGCCGGAAGTCCGTAGCTTTGAGCCATCCACGACGTCGAAGGCAAACGCCGTTGCCCAGCTGGCGGAACCCAGTGTCGGCGATGTCCGTCGCCACGGTGATGGCGTGGTCCGAGGCCACCTCACCTTCCTGCAGGCTCTCCAGGGCCTCCGCCCTCTTGTCGTCCGGCAGAAAATCCAGCAGGGGAGCTATCTTGTACCAGAGCTCCCTGTCGTAGCGGGCCACGATAGCCAAGGCGTTGGCCGCTTTAATCGTCGTCGCTGCCGACGAGATGACTCTACGTCCCATAGCATCCAATTTCTTTCCCTCGCCGTCCGGCGGGGAAGTCGATGTGGAGGCCCCCCCCGCTTTCTTCCTGGCTGCCGCGGAGACGACGGAATCCGGGGTAGGTTGCGCCCGGAGGCATAGGGGGGCCGTGTCCGGGACCCGGTACTTCTTCTCGTACCGGTCTCTTCTAGCTGGCGTCGTGGAAGGGTTCTTGAGGAGGGAAAGGCCCTCATCCCAAATGTCGTCCAACAGAGGCACTGCGAGGACCGTCTTCCTCTTGGCCTCGCGCCGCTGATAAAGGAAGCCTTCCTTTTTCTTCTCCTCAGGGCAGAGTTGGAAAAGCTCGGAAGCCCTGGAGATCATGGAGTGGAAAGATCCGATCTCGTCGGGCGGAGAAGCCCTGGTGGGAGGCGACGACGGAAAATCCTCGTCGTATGCCTCGTCGTCCGTACCCGTCGCTGCCGTGTCAGTCCCCGTATCATCCCCTCGGGTGGACGGGGAGGAGGGCTGGACGGGGCGCGACGGTTGAAAAGGAGGTGGTGGATGGATCCTTCTTTTCTTGGTAGGGGGAACACCAGAAGGTCCCGGTTCTGGATCCCCCGACGGGAGAGGTTCCTCCGTCAGTAACGGTAGCCTCGTCCTTATCTCGGAGCATAAGGACTGTATGGCCAACAAAATGGCCGCCGAGTTGTCTTGCGGCGCTGGCAGAGGGGAGTCCGACGGGCGAGCAGGGGCCCCGTCGGTATCCTCGACGATGTCGTCACCTGCGTCCGGGTCCATTCCGACGGGCTGGCCTTCTTCCACGCCTAGGCCGTGGCTTAAGACCTCGATCAGCTCCTCTTCTGAGGTTGAGGCCGAATCTACGACGACGCCCTGCCCCCCCTTCTTCCCCACGGAGGGTTTCACGGGGGTCCTATCGATGGGCACAAAAGAAGACTCCCTCCGAGGAGGCAGGGAGATTCTGGGCCCTGAGGTCGCCACCACTGGTGCAGCCACCACAGGCTGAGCCAGGGCCGCCGCGACCGTTTCGATAGAGGGCTTGGTCGGATGGATCAAGGCCTTCACCACCTTAGGTGCGCTCACCGCCTTATCCTTGAGGGAGGGGGCACTGCCACGCTCCTCCTCTGCCTTAGAGCTCGACCGGGGCCTCTCCAGGAGCTTCGCCGGGTGCTCGGCCTTCCTCTTACCCGACCCAGAGCGTTGGCTCGTGGTTGATGGTGCCGGGGAGGGTGCGCCCTGCCTGGCGCCCGTAGAGCCCGACCGTTCGGCGCTCCCGGTGCCAGCGGACTCGCGGTGCTTGGCCTTATGTTGGGCCCCCGTCGCCGGGGCGCCCTCAAAGGTCTTAGAAGACCGCTCGGATTTCTTCTTCTTCTCGCCAGACGGGCTCTTACCCTCCAGCCAGTTGGCGAGACGTTGATGGCGGTCCTTCATGGTCCGTTCCGACATGTTGCCGCAAAACGCACAGTCCTTTTCCACGTGCGTCTTGTCCTCATGAAGGCAGTAAAGGCAGAAAGAGTGTTCGTCCTCCTTAAAGACGTTCTGCAGCTGGCATCCAGGGCAGACCCTGAACAGCTTTCCGGGCGTCGAGCTTCCCTTCTCCTGGGCCATCTCCGAGACCGGGCCTGAGAAGCTTCTGGAGTCCTCCGAAGTGTAGCTCGACGAAATCTTCACCCTTGAGGGGCACAGATGAATCCGACACGGGTCCCCGTTGATCGGATGTAGGATCGGTGGAGCTTGAGGCTCTTTTGACCGAAAGAATCGAAGTTTTTTGTGAAAAAGCGCGAAAAATAGCACTAACGCTCGAGAGCAATAGCACGAGGATCCCAACACATGAACGTGCGGTAAAAATCTGAAGATGGCTGCCAGAGGCGGTGCTTAGGTAGAGGGCAGTCATTGGCTGTGGTCAGTATGACACAGAGACCAGTGATTGGTTATTACTACGAAAGACAGATCAGAAACGAAACTGATACTGGTTTTTTCTTTACCGAGGATTCCCAGCCTGACGACGGGGAATATTCATGAGCATGTGAATCCATGCCAGACCCCATGCTGGAGAAGTGTGTGTTATGCTATTTAAAATCGGATAAGTGTGCGTCTATGATAAGTTTAACAACATTGTCTTGGTTTGCATGCAAATATATGTCCTGGTGGAGCCGACTCTGAGCGGTCTTTCTAAATCAGTCATGCTCCTGCTGCACACGAGGCGCAGGCAGGAGAGAGAAGGCATGGGAGCGCGGTAAGTATATGATGTGTTGTTCCAGTGTGTGTTTATCTGTGCAGGAGAAGGTATGATTGTGGTAGGGTAAGGAGGGGGCGGGCGATAGTGTGTTTACATGACTGGGACAGTAGGGGGAATGTTTAGGGCTGGGAAGGGGGTGGGTGATGAAAGGGAAGGATTCAAGGGGGTTAACCCTCCCCCCCTCCCCATTTATTGGAAATCCAGCAGGAGAGGGTGGCGGTGGGATCGGCTTCCAGGCGGTGGGAGGGGTTCAGTTTGTGATATTTCAGCATTTTAAAGGCCACACAAAATCGGCAGAAAAACTCCCCAACAATCAGTCTTTTTTTGTTTGCCCTTTAAAATGCAGTAATATCATGTAGAACCAAAATGACTACCTCTAAACAAGTCTAACTTTTACAATGCATAGTCTAGCCAACTCCCTGCTGCATCTGCCGCTGTGTGAATTAGCTATCGTCCAGATTTTATCAAAAAAAAGATATTGTCTGGTAGCGGAGGGTCTAGGCCATATTTCCTATATAGCTTATGCAGAGCCAAAACACCCATAGCCACAGGATTAATCTGTGTGGCGGGTGACTGTGGTACACCCCAAGGTGCTAACACTAGTTTAGTGGCTGCATGTTCAAGGGTTTACCATACCATATGTTATGCTGTGCTATCAAGTAATATTCAAAAAACAGTCCGGCAACAAATATGAAACTTTTTCTGGAAAATTGTATACAAGAGGTGCTGGTGGACCCCCCCCCAATCTCCTAAATTTTTAGTCGAAAGGGTCCATCGCATTTCCTCCCAGGTGCCCAGGCCTGGTCAGAACCTGCACCCTGTGATAGCACAGCTTCTAAATTACAGAGACCAGGATGCAATACTTTGCAGGGCTTGCAAACTGGCAGCCTACAATATAAGGAAGCGAAGATCTAATTGTATCCAGATTTCACTCCGTTTGTACAGAAGGCACACCTTTCTTTCATGGCAGCAAGGCGCTCCCTTTGTGAGTAAGGATTACCGTATTCGATGCTTTATCCCTCTAGGCAGAGTGTGATCCATAAGAAGATAGCAATTTTTTTTTCGGATCCGGCTGAGGTGCCGGTCTTTCTGGAATCTATCCTTCAGGGATGAAATTCGGCATAAGGTTGCCCTTGTTGAATGTAACCGCCCGCCATGCAGCGTTAGACCCTTTTGTTTCCTGTTCAATTTGTAATGCAAAATGGGTTCACGTCTGATAATGGTACACTACCAGCTTTGAGCGTGCCAGAGGTGAGGAATGCTGCGCTGTTAGCACTGTAGCTAGTTTACTGTGTGGCCGGATACAGTTTTTATGTGTGCAGTATGATCCACCCTGAGGTTGGGACATGGTGATCTGTGAGATTTTGAGTTGGAATGTGAAAGGGCTGAACAAACCACGAAAGGTGAGGGGGGTGGGAGGGGTGATGCATTATTGCGAGAGACATGGCGCTAAAATTTTACTTCTGCAGGGCACACACTTGAAAGGAGCAACAAATTAATTGGTAGCTAAGTCTTGGGGGACTTCCCGACATTACACATCCTTTTCCTCGTATTCTCATGGGGTTATCACTTTGCTTCACAAGTCATTGAGGTTTAGGGTGCTGGACTAGTATGCACACACAGACAGTAGGTTTGCTTTAGTGTCTGGGGTGTTGGATGGCCAGTATATGATAATTGTTAGTATTTATGAGCCGAACATTGATGTCCCTGATTTCTTTAAGCCTTTGTTGCCAAGATGTACTCCTTCACACCACCCTCATTTGGGCCTGGGATATTAATCTTACATTGGATGTCCTGAAGGATAGGTCCAGCTAACATTGCAAGAAGGATCAGAGCCCGGTTGAGGGGATCCAAAGGGGCGAAGAGCAATCGTCAAACGTGAAGGATTACCCAAGGAAAGTTTGTTTATTGTTTATGGTACAGCAGGCCTTCCAAAGCAAGAAACTTTGCAGGAAGGTGATTTTGCTCCAGAAGGTCCTGGCATCGCTGAAAGGAAGTATAACCTCGTCCTGGCGAGGCCCAGGAGTGTGCTGTGCTCAAAGGTCCTGCCTTGTCCCGTCCTAAAAACGTGGGGAAGGGAGAACCCAGCCCTACAATCCCGACTTATTTGATGAACACTTTTCTTTTGAACATTATCCCACACTACTTTAGTTGTAAGTAATGGCAATAGGTTTTTTAGTATAGGCCCTTTTTATTTAACAAGATGCTACTAGGACTGCCTTATTGGTATTATTTGATGATCGTAGCTTGCTCCCATCTTAGGTTTAGATTAGGTGTTTTTTTCACCCACTATACAGTTTAATAAACCGCTTTGAACCATGATCACTTGTCTCTGACTTTACTGTTGCCACCATGAGCTCCTTACAATAGGTCTTGTTTTAATCCAGTGGCTTGCACAGTTAACGCTTGGCATAGGTTGCTGCGAAGGAAGCGTGTTGATTTCCCTGATGCGCCTGGTCTATCAGCCTGGAGGATTGCGGCTTTACAGCCTTCATGTGAGGAATCCATTGCTTTGCAATGGGAGGGGCTGGGTATTTGATTTATGTATGATACCTAAGCGAATGGGACTTTTGTAACAAAAAGGAACAATTTGTAGTCCGGCTGGGACCTGGTTTTTCTCAATTATTTCAGTATGTACGGGTTTGTGTTGCTTTTCGTGTGTGGTATCTGGATTTTCCGTTGGAACCACCAACCACACCCCTCCTACAGTTTCTTGTAAGTGACGTGTGTTGTCGTGGGATTGTCTCTTCCATATATCATCTACCACAGCAGGGAATACCCACAAAGGTGCTTGCATGTATAGGGAAGTGGAGGAGGATCTGGGTACCGTATTCAGCGATAGGTAGTGCACTCAGCATACCATACCACATCACGCGTAGCTGTGCCATTAACACTAGATTCAAACTGATCCAGTTTAAGACGTCCCATCAGGCAGACCTCTCCCTAGCTAGACATCAAAAGTTTGATCGCAATACGGATGGGCGGCGTCCTCTTCTCTGGATGCCACATCCTGGTTTATAGTCATTGCATCAAATTAAATAGCATTGAATGCCTTACCATCGAAAAAAATGCATCGTGGAAAAAAAGAATTGAATGCATTTTTTTACATCGGGGTGTCCCCCCAGTCCCTGTTTTTGTAACCTTTAAAACTCGTTACAATTAAAATTAACCCTTTACCTTTAAATATTTTTGTAGTCGATGCTTTTTTTTCTACGGTAAGGCATTCGATGCCATTTAATTCGATGCAATGACTAGATACCCACATCCTTTAGCCACAAGATTTGGTCTTGTCTGATGATTTCTCCTTCTTGGGAGGGAGTGGCAAGGATGCTCAAGTCTGTACTGCGATATGAAGTGGCATATCATGTGCTGTGCTGCATGTTTGGATGATTACCAGACTTGCCCAACAATGGAAGGAAGCTCCTTCTGCTGGGAATGATTTTGGCAAAGCGCTGCATGTTAATAAAGTGGACCAACCAAACCCCACCCACCTGCGAGTCCTGTTTGGATCCAATGACCTGGTGTTGTGATGTTGAACTTGACTATTGTGCCATGGTTACTTTGGCTGCTAGACCCCGGGATTTTTGGGGCCAGTTGCGCTCATTCCTCCTTGCTCAGATGGATGATGTGCCAGGGAATGAGAATTCTATTACGGTTGACCATGCTGCGAGAGCCTAGGAAGATGTATGTGTCATGCATGCGTGGGAATAATCACTGCTGGCTATTCTTGCTTAACAGGAGTCTGTTTATTTATATATTTTGGAGGGAAATTTGATGTGTTCTGTATATGCCAATGTAACACGTAGCTTATGCCCGTGTAACTCCTGACTTTTGGCAGGTCATAGTGGTTCTGCTACATGTACTGATATTGATGTGAACTTTACAAATATTTTTTGCAAAACTATTTGTGTAGAGTCCAGTTTAGGGGCATAAATAGTGCGATTCACTTGCCCATGATTTCGCCAGAAGGAATCTTCCTTCCGGATCACACATACATGTATGTTTAAGAAATCGGATTGTATCCTTCAGAAGTATCATGACCGCCCAGCCAACCCGAGATTCAATGGAAAACTATTACAACCATTCCCACCCCCCTGCTGCTGTGACTAAAACGTGCATGACCAGAATATGATAAATGAGTTTCCGGCAACATGATTGTATCAGCATGGCGCCTTTTCAAGTATTTTACAGGCTTTATTGTTCAGGCCACGTAGATTCTATGTAATAATGGTAATGTCTGTAAAGATTTGGTTTAAACCCTTTTTTTGCGATAGCATTGTGACATTTAACTTCGCTTTAGTAATCTAAGCGTCCAGACTACAGTGACCGGTCTATTTATACAGAGGTTTTATGTGGTTACATCTAGAGTGCCATGACATCTACAATAAAAACACTGAAGTTAAAAAAATCCCAACCCCCCTCCCCCACATCCCCAGCTGCACCCACACTTACTGGCTCACGTTAGGCAGAATTATATGCAGTACCCTTTGGGAACACCACACACAATTAAGACTACAAGTGACAATACAAATTCACTTTTGGTACAAGCCTGTACTACACTGTTAAAGTGGTAGAAGTTGCAGCGCAGCCAGACTTATCTCAAGAGTAAGTGAGCAGTACAAGATAGTTACACAAAGGACAGCAATTACTATGATTCAGGCAAACGCTGACTCAAGGTTTTCAAGTAAAAACATATACATTTATTTCACTCTTCAGTTGTATAACATTACACTATTATAAGCAAGTCAAAAATCACAATCTTAATACACCACACCACTTCCCTTAAATTCCAGACAAGTGAAGCTCACAAAACGAAGTGGGAGCAAAATGGCACACTAGCAATTTAAAAAGGGAGGGAAAGACAAAAGTTATTAGAAATTAGATCAAACCAACAGGTAAGTACGCAGGGCAGTTGAACAAGAGGAACTTCAGCGAGGAGATCAGATAGAAAAGGCTTAGGGCCAAAGTCAATAGATCAAAAGTCTTATGCTCAAGATCACACAGTTCAGGGTAGTTTGCGGTAAAGTTTGTGGCACGATTTCCGGACGAGGTTAATTGATACACAAGTTAGTTCAAAGAGAAGAGAAGGACAAGCCCTCAGATTTCAAACACTTTCACCGCGGTTGAACGAAAGGGACAACCGGATTTGCACAGTACCTTAAAACAGAGAGGGAGCTGTAGCTGAGGCGGACGTTCCTGGTAGTTTCTTCAGACTCACAGTTCCTGAAGTGACTGTCGGACTGATCAGAAGTAGGAAGAAGGGAGGGTCCTGCACTACCCAGGGAAGAAACCAGCAGCAGAGCAAAGCAACAAATAAAAGGTGCGCTCCTTAAAACCCAAGAAGGGTCCAACCTTCCTGGCTATCCAGCCCACTGTAGCTCTGTACAGCGAATTCGACCAGAGGAGGTGTCCTGGCTTGCAGTTTGGGTGAACTGGTTGGTCCCACCAGCTCAAGGGAAGATGTTTCCTGGAGGATCTTCTCTGTCGTCGGATTCTGGAGATTCGGACCTGCAGCAGGGCTTCACCGGGCGGTTCAGTCGTTGTAGGGGTCCTCTACAGCCAGTCCCTCGTTGGTTCTTTCGTTCCAGTGGCGACTCTGCCTTTCCAGTCCCAGAGACATGTTTTTCATGCAGTTTTCCCCCATTCATACAGCCTGGCTGTCCATGACACAGCAGGGTGGCTGTCCTGGCAAGGACAGTCCCCTCAGCCAATCAAATAGGAGTGCGACTTGGGTTACCAAGGGAACCCATGGCAGGGGTCCGAATGCCCCTCCCTCACATCCTGCCTACCTAGACTTTCAGGCGCCTTAATGAGGGCTTCTGTGTAGAAGCCAGCGATAAGACTGCTAACAAAAGGAATCATCCCCGGTTTGGCGCGCAGAGAAAAACACGAGAAAGACTAACAAAAAGAAATGGTGACTAAACCCAACCAGAGCCAAAATAAAATGTATTTGGTCAAGCTGGTTAATGTTCGAGGCTAATATAATAGCCTAAAACATGACCACATTTTATATAAGATAGCCAAGACTTAATGTAAAGGGAGCAAAACAGTGCTCCAAGAGGTACAGACAAAAAGGGATAAGAGTTAACCCTTTCCAATACTCCATGTAAGATGGGGTGTACTGGGTCTGTGGTTTAAAGTAACTAAAGTAAAGTTAATGCCAACTTTACCCTTTACGGGGGGACAGTAGTCAGCTCCAGAAAATGCAGTTGGGGTGGGGGGGCGGGGGGGAGTCTCAAAGACAAACCTGTGTCACTGCACTGAAGGTGCTGTGTGACACATGAAAATATGAGGCCATGGAGTAGGTGATGCTCCAGTGCTCAAGATCACACAAAAAGTGAAAACACACACAGTAAAACACAGGTAAGAGTGGGGAAAAAGGCTCACACTCTTACCGGGTGGAAAAAATAAATCCTAGAAATCCAGCAAAGCTGCTGAGGGACTCATTAGGTAAGGGAAATCAGCCATGTATGAGAATTCTCCCTAACAGCTCACCACACTAATAACCTGTGTGATCCTTCCCTAATCCCAACAATTTAAAACACATACCCAATGGTGCTACGCTATTGGGGCAAAGGAGGGACGCCTCAACACTCACCATCCCCACATTAGAAAGGATCTCTTAGAGCTGCACCTCTCAAGCTGTATTATGCTGCCCCATTAAAATACTGAAAGATTGCCATTTAGTCAAATCGCCATACCAAGTGAGTATCAATAAATCGGCAGCCTCCTCAGCCGAGGAGAACAAAGGAGATGGGAATAGCATTTGACATTTTACATGTCTCTCGCGTAGCTGCCGCTTACATTCATGAAGAATTTCCCGTTCTCAAACCATAGATCGCCCTTTTCCCTGGCTGCTTTCAGTAGAAGGTCTCTGACCCTTGCGTTGAAGATCCCCTCAAACACTGAGCACAGGAGCCTACCAGGCACTGGTCGCAGGCCAGCAAAGTGATGCGCCCGCTCTACAAGAAAATGACTGGGAAGTTGGCTGCCCCAAAAGCTCTGGTAATCTCTTTTCCAGAACAATCTCCAAGGCCTCTTGCGTTGAAAACTCAGGTAAACCAAGAAAACTAATGTTTTTAGGGCTCGAGCGAGATGCTTTTTAAAAAAAAAATATATTCTTTATTGGTTTTTCAGCAAAAAGAGCAGTAGGTCAAATACAAAGATCAATCAAAAGAGAACACCAAGTATGAATTAACAAGTTAAATATCACATATACCAACAAAAAAAAAAAAAAAAGGGGAGTGGGGAGGGAGGAATGAGCATATTAAAATATATGAAGCATTAAAAGTACCCCAAATATCATACCTGCCCTGCTGCTGGTTTGATTTGAAAAGACACTCTCTCCTTGATCTAATGAAGCGACAAACTATATAGCCAACCCTCAATCGTAGGACACAGGTCACTTTTCAGAAGCCTCAAGATGTGCTTTTTAGCCATCAAGAGGGCTCTGTATATCAAGCAGGATTCGAAGTCCTCATTTCTTACATAGACGAGCTTCAGCTCTCTCGATAATGGCCACTTTATCTTCCAGATGAACAGAGTGTTCCCTCCACCCCCATCACTACTTCTGTTTTCAGCTTCTGTGATGTTACCAGAGTTGTTCTGCCTTAAGCTCGGATGCTTCCAAGTGGGCAGAAGTCCACTTTACAGTCCATTGCCTGTAATGTTTCTATATTCTCCAGCAATAAGGCATGCATCTCAGAGTGTGAGTGATCGCACCCCGCATCAACTGCTATCAATGCCGTTGTGTTGGAGGACTTCACACTTACTCGAGTGGGACGGCGAACATGTCTACATTTATTTCCCGGCATCTCAACATCTCCACCAGGCGGGGGAATAAATCATCCCTTCTACATTTTCACTCTGATTGGGGCATGCGATCACTTGCAGAGCAAGGAGTATTTAGCATGCCACTATCTACAGAAAAGCCCCAGTCTCGGGAGGATAGCTCAGGGGAAACATGCTCGCCTTGAAAGCAAGACGACATGGAGCATCATATCATCATATCAACATAAACCGTGAAACCCCTGCAAGGGAGCAGCAGCAGACTCAGTGAGCAGATGTAAGTTAAGTACTGTGAAGCAATGGTGCAGACTCGCGCTTTATTCCAATTTTAACATCCCAAGAATGCACTGAGGATTAACTGCAACTTTAGTGAGTCCACATTGCAGATCAGAGGAGGGCTTGTATTATAATAGATTTCCCCCACAAGCAGTGTGATCACTGTGTTTCAATCACTCCATCGCCAGATATTACTTAGCAGTTAGAGGTAACCCTGGTTTATTAAATGGGCCTCACGATCCTCCTATCTGCCGTGATCCAGGATTTCCTACGTGGAAAAACCTGTTATTTACGAGTCCACAGGCTGCAACCACGCAAGCACTCGTCAGCGACGAGGTAGGAGCCCAGCGTGAAGGAACACTGGATGTGTGTAGCACCCTACCACACATGGGGAACAGCAACCTCTTAAATCTCACCAGTGGTAGCCTGCTGGTTGTCATGGAGAACTGTTCTGCTCGAGCCGCTGCACGTGCACCAAGAGTTGTGGTCAGATCACACCTGAGAATCAGATTGCGCTCACCGCGTTGTTGCTTGGCTGCCTCGCTCACACAGCAGTCTGTCCTTTGAAAGCTGGCATAGACTACTGGTGAATGCTGCATTGCTGACCGACCTCAGCCGTACAAGAACCATTTCGAAAAGCAGAGCCCTCAGGCTCAGCAGACTTCCCTCGTAGGAAAGTACTATATGAGGATCTCAAGATCAAGCACTGGGCATCAGAAATACATTGCACACAATTTATCTGGATATCACTCAAGCCAGATCTACTTACCCATTCACTGTACTGGTCCTGAAAATGTGCCATGCCAAAACATCCATTTGCTCTATGTCTAACAAAACATTTAACATTCAACCATAACAAACCCTTGAAGGCTCATAAATTTAGACAGGATTTTCACTAAATGTCATTTATAAGCATCTGTGTATTTCGAGGAACAAACCCAGATATGTGAGATTTAGGATGGAGCTTCTGTAGCCCTTCAGAAGGTTGCGTGCGTCATTTGATTACAGTTCAGGGTTTCTTTCATACACTATTAGAAATATAATTTCCTTGGATATAAGCAGGTCCAGTTTCAAAACGACATCCACCACACATCCCAACGGACTATTATGTTCTGTCAATTTCAGCATCAACAGTTCGAAATTTGAGCAACAGTCTCCCAAATGCAGTGTAGTTGTGGGCTTCGGGCCTACAGAGAGAACCTAGATCTCCCCAATACCCTATGCAGACTAGAATGTTCCCTCTTGCTATTTTTGGGGGACAGAGAAAGAAAGATGATGCAACCTGTGGTTTGTTCGGCCTCCGTCATGCACTCTCTTTCACTTGCAGCAAGTCAGACTCAGGAAGCAAACAAGAAGAAGTCATGATTCTCAAGTTTCTTTATTACCAAAAGAAAATAAGGCCTGTTCTTTCCTTATGACGAAGGTGCTAGTCAGGATGTCTTGCCAACAAACAAAAAAAAAATATTTCTTCTATCCCAAGCCTACTCTAACCTACGTTTGTCCCTGCCACTAAAACAAACAAAAAAAGAGTAATACATTCTATCAGACCAGGTCTGTGAAGAGATTTCTTCTCCCTCATATAGGACCTTGGTGGTTTCTCTCCCTGCCTATCTCTCTGGTGTCTTGTCACTACACAGTCCCAGACGATCCTTCTGAATACAATGTCTTTGTACTTCACTTACTGTGAGGCATTCAAACATCCACATGGTGGGTGTGCACTCGCCTTGGCTTATTTGAAATGTTATATTTATTTCTTTAAATGTATAAAGCGCACAGCGGCCCTTGGGCGTTGTGGCACTGTTACAGACTTCTTGCTTGGTTGTGCAGTTACATGACATTTCAGAGTAGTAGTGACAGCAAGATTGGCAGAGTAGAAGTACAAGTTCTGTGGTTACAGTAGAACAGGATAGAAAGGAGTGTTTAGTTGCAGGTTACAGATAGGGTACGACTGGTCAGGGGCAAGACTAAGTGCAGAGTTTGGTTTTCAGCACTTTCCTGAATACTGTGTATGAGGTTTCGTTTGATGCAGTGGGAAGAGCGTTCCAGTTTTTAGGTGCTAGATGTTGGAAGCTAGCACCCCCTGCTTTGGCTCTTTTGAAGAAGGCACGTAGATCTGGTTGGAGGTGTGACCTTGTGGGCCTGGAAGAGGGGACAGGGGTGATCCTATCCGATAGGTAGGGGGTGGGGGGGGGCATTGTGTGAAAGGCACTTGTGTGTGATAGCAAGGATTTTAAATAGAATGCGCTCTGACCAGCAAGCAGTGAGTTTCTCTCCTAGCCTGAGAAATGTGTTCCCTTTCGGGGATGGTCGGAGCTGCCCGGCGGGCGTTGTTTTCTGTAACTTGTAGTTTTTAAATGTTTTTTGAGGAGGTGCCTAGGAAGAGGGCATTGCAGTAGTCGAGTTTGGTGCCTACTGTGGCCCTGGAAATGTTGAGGCAGTTTTTGGTTGATAGGAACTGTTTGTCAGCGTTGATCATTTTTGTGGCGAGTGCAGCCACGGAGGCAATAGCACTGACCTGGCGTGTCATGGACAGGGAGGAGTCGAGATAAACTCCTAGTGTTTTGACAGAGGGTGATACTACGATGGGTGTATTGTCGATGTTAAAAGTCGAGCATTGAGGGGGGAGGGGGGAGGGGGGAGGGGGGAATGTTTACTGAGGGTCTCTTTAGTACCTACCAGGAGGATCTCAGTTTTATCTCCATTGAGACAAAGACCGTTTGCTTCCATCCATGTCTGGATGGCTGCGTAAATGTTGGATACGGCGTCCAAGTCTTGTTCGTAGGAGCCTGTGAGTGGGAGAAGGACTTGCGTATCGTTGGCATAGTTAGAATAAGCTGTGCTGCGATGATCCAGGTCATTGAAGAGAGGGGGGGTGAAAATGTTATACAAGGTGGGTGCCGGGCATGAGCCCTGCGGGACTCCACAGTGTATGGTGGTTGGAGCAGCACAGGCAGAGTCTGAGAAGACCCTCATAAGCCTCCCTTTGAGGAAGGACTTGATCCAAGATGTGGCTTCCGGGGAGAAGTGGGCAGCTTTTTAAAGTTGTTTGCAGTGGATATCGTGGTTGACAAGATCCAAGGCAGCCGATAAGTTAAGCAATAGGAGAAGGGCCGGTTTGTCTTTGTCCAGGATGTCGCCAAGTTGCATTTTGAGATCCGATAGGGCAGATTCTGTCCCATGGCCTGGGCGGAATCCAAAAGTTGAACGATGGTAGATCAACCTCTGGAAAATGTGTGCGGCTAAGCCACACACATTTTCCTATGTTCACTGCACAACATACAGACCCATGTACTCGGTGTGCACACAGCCTCCCGGTCACATTTATTTGCGATCTGACAGTGGAGTACATGATGCATCTCAGAAGAGGGAGGGGCAACACCTTCCTCCTGCCATTGACAGCCTTATTAAACTATCAAAGGCTCCATGGATCCTCCCTGTCCGTTTGTTTACCCTCATAACATACTAATAGAGTATACTTCAAATATACATGGGTGAAGCGTTTTTTCAATTTTTTATATATCAGTCAGAAAAGCCAAGCAACTTAGTTCTTGGTATGTCTGGCTTCTGTATCGCGTATTGAGAGTAAAACTGAGAAAAAACAACAACTCTGGTATATAAACGGCTTAAGTATAAACTCTCAAAAGAACAGGTGCCTTCTTGATTAATAAATCTCTTTCCTTTTAACTTTTGATTACTTCAAACAGTTCCATTCCACCTTTGTGGATCAGCCCTTTTTGATAACACGTGTTTCGGCTTGTGTGTCTTTTTCAAATCTGGGCATTAATTTGACTTCTAGTTTAAATATCTTTGTACATCACATTGTAACAGAAATCAGGGGTTGGTGATGGAGAGAAATTTAAGGGTTTGGAACATAAAATATAAAAATAAAAAATAGAGACAAACAGAATATGTAGTGAATAATTACGATACGAAATATGAGTATAAAAGATAAATATATTTAATGAAAGAATTACATAAATTCCCATAAATCATTTGAAGAATCTTTCATATCTGGTTTGATACAGCATGTCAGTAGCTTACCTGCTGATTCTTCATTTCTTTGATTCTAAGCGTCCCTTGGCTTCTCTTGTCTGATCCGAGCAGCTGGCACCATCACACTAATGTTAATGGCCGTAGCCCTGGTTACCTTGGGAAACACGCCATCTTCACTTTCCACATTCCCTGCAGCCACCATCTTTTGGGACCACAGTTCAGTTCTCTTATTTGAACCTTGGATTATTGACCAACTTAATATCATATCCCATATTGCAGTAGTGCTCGATATTAGCAAGTCATCTCTGTTTACTTTTCTTCTCAATTTATTCGAAAATCTTGTTCAATTCCCTTATTATTCTCTCATTTTTCTCATATCCACCATTTTATATTTATTCAAGTCTCTATTTTAGATTACATTGTAATTGAAAACCCTCTATTTTATAGGACATATATATTTTGCCCTACTCACAGTTCTTAACATTGTACGTTGTATGAACTACCACTGCACTTATGATTTTTACTGCTTATGTTAAACATTGTGATTTTATTTGTGACGTACCACACAAACCAGTGTACAATTGGTGACAAGCTGGTTTGGATTGAATTACAATATTCGCATATTCATATTTGAATTAACGCGTAGCACAGTACTTGCTGCTTAAACCACTACATGTCGTTATGGTCATCGCTTCATTACATATATTTATTTGGACATATGTGCAATGTGTGGCAATACATCATCTCCGTTCGTTCGTTCGTTCGTTCGTTCGTTCGTTCGTTCGTTCCAACATTTAGTCACCCTATTTTGCCTTACGGTTGAGCTTCCACACATACAAGTCTTCAAACAGGCCCACAAGGCTGCAGAGGCTAAAACAAAAGGAGACAGGAAATCCCAACACCTTTTTCATAAGCACTGTGTCAACCTGAAGCCACCCCACACCCCTCAGTATCAAGGGCAGTGACCCATTATGTCTGGGACTATATTTACAGAAATCACTGCTGCAGGGGGACCCAATTCAGAAGGTACGAGTATGTGGATTGATGGAGACAAAGTGTGTTCTGGCCGCAGCTTCAAGGGAGATCTGCCGCTTTAATCAGGAACCAGAGAGAGCTCAATAAACCAGAGAGACCCCATCTATGATCCACAACAGACAGGAACATGGGTGGGACTTAGCATTCCATGTTTTCACCCCTTTACCTTTTCTGTTGCAAAGCACTCTGGGTCTGACCTGACGCATACAAGAGGTTGTTGGTGAGGACCAAGGATTGGTTCATTAAGATAGGCTTAGCCTACATCAATCACTGGGGCCCATTTGGCTTTAAAAGAGGGTTGAGCCCCTCTTTTGGCATATCATCTGAAGACTTTGCAAGGAGTAAAGAGAAGTTAGCATTGGACCCTGGCAGAAGGTACAGTCTGCCTTACAGCTTCCGCCAGTGAAGGAAGCTCAGGATTACATAAGAGGGAAGCAAGAACCCTCCCCAAAACATCTCCCACGGAACAGAGGGAGATACTGAACCCAGAGGACCCTCCTGGAGCTCCAGAACATGGGTACATCGTGCCCTGTTAGGCTCTGCAGCAAGCTTCTAAGGTGGGAAGTGCCAGAAATTCTCTGAACCAAATCAAGGACAAGCATGTTGCCTGCAACTCTCCTCAGCTTTGGCCCATCTGCCTTAAAGAACATTTTCGAGCCGCTCGAGCTGCAACCGACTGCACCGCTGTTACGCCGCAGTCGCCAATGCTGTCTGAGACGCCTCGACCAGTGCTTCAGACCCGCCAACCAGCACCGAGACAATTCTGCAGCCATCCATCCAGACTCGCCCACCAAACTACCTTCCCCCTGATACCCGCAGCGGTCTCCCATCTTGAACTCAGTCGCATAAGCTGCAAAGCACTCTGAAACTGACTTTACACTGTCGAGCACCAAGAACTTCAGCACAAGGTACATTGTGGTTCGGTCCCCCTGGTCCTTCCCTGAAGGCCCTTAGTGACATTTTACGACCCACGACTCCCTTTATGTTGAAACAAAGTATCCTTGAACTATTGCGATTAATTACTTTACAGACTACCCTTCTGTCAGTATCCAGAGTGCATCCCTTTTCCTTCTTGAAACTGTCTGTCCTTTGCATTCCTTTACAGAGCTGGTTTTATTTTGTAGTGTGCTAGAACTGTCTGTTGAATAATAATAAAGTAGATGTGTATGCAACCTTGACTGGATAGTGCCTTTTATCATTGGGTAACAATTGTATTTTCGCAGTGTTGCAACTAACCAACAATCCTTGACCTTGCAGAGATGAGCCTGCCATTCCGCCCACGTTACCAAAATTGGACAAGGAGGTTTAGAATTTGCTCGCGTTTCCAATCTGTTCGGAACCCTTCTGGTGTACTAGAGGTGAGGGGCTGAATGATTGTTTAGAAAACGATAATCATCCCTGGACCACTGGTGCCCCGGAAGCTGATTTGTCACACTTACAGTTCCAAGTTTCAACTTTGTACTTTTCTTCCTGTCTTGGCCTTTGCTTCTTGGTGCTCCACCATATACAACTGGGATTCTCACCCACGCGTGGGTTGTAGCATTTCTCACCCACTCTTGGAGCCTCAGCACTTCTACCCCTGCTTGGGGTTCTCTCCCTCAACCTGGATTGGGATTCTTACAGTCTCACCCGAGCTTGGGGATCTTTTTCTCCCCCACTCCTCCCCGGCTTGTGATATCTTCTCTCCTCCTCTGCCCCCCCTGGCTTGTAATGCTTTCTCCCTAACCTGTGCTTGGGGGTTCTTCCTCTCCCCCTTCTTGTGGTATGACCTCTCTTCCCCCCCCCCCTCTGGGCGTTCTTCCTGTCCTCCCCCCTTCTTGTGGTTATCCCTCTCCTTCCCCGGCCTAGGGCTTGGTGGATCCTCTCTGCCTCCACCAGATTCCAGGGAACCATTGTGTATCCTGGTTGCTGCTGCAGTGTTCCTTAGGGGAGGCAGTCCCTTCAACCGCTGAATTGCAGCTCATGCTCCTTCTTGGCATTCCACGTCTCGGGTTTGGTTGTCCCATCGTCAATCGATGGGTTTTCAGCATCATTAGTTGCGGATGCCGAACTTTGGCATGGTCTATTCCACTGTTCAGGCACGGTAGCACAGTGAAAAGAGCATTATGCAGGTCCCTGAGCACCTCCGGTCTGCACAAAATCTGCATGGGGCAGTCTCTTGGCTCCGCTCTACAGTGCGAGTTTCCTTGCCTGCTGCTCAGTCCGCAGAACTTCCTCCTCTCACTCGGTTGCTCTCACAAGTCACCTAAACGTCAAGCTGTGGTGAGATTGGACAACCTCCTGTTACTCTGACTCTTTAAAATCTGCAGGGAACCAGCAAACCCATCTGCAGTCTCCTCCTCACCTCTTCCCTCCCAGGCCCTTTGCAAGTCAGTGGCCACACACTTCACTGCAAAAACTCAGGACATCCTACACTCTCTTGCGTTGCTCTCCCCCTCCCCTTGCCTCCTATGGCCTTATATCCTCCCTCTGCCTTTCTCTCCTCCTCCTCCTCCTGCTCCTCTCCTATCACACCTGATGAGGTCACAAGAGTTGTCCACTCCATGAAGGTCTCCTCCAAACAGGTTTCCCACTGCACCCCCAGAACAATTAAGGTCAGTATTGGCTCCCTTGCCCCTGCACTTGCTGATTTCTGCAACCAATCTTGCTACCGGATCTTTCCCTTCCTCCCTCAAGCATTTCTTTGTGCGCCCCCTCCTGAAAAACCTTTCTGCAGACCCTTTTTGTCCAGCCAACTACCTCTCCATATCTATCACCCCCTTCCTTGGGAAACTCTTGAAAAAGCTGATCTTCCCCCAACTGACCCAGCGCACTGAATTTGTTGGTTGCCTCCATGACCATCAATATGGATTCCGAGCATCCAGAAGCATGGAAACTGCTCTTCTGAATACCTGCAAGTAACTGCTTGCATCTCTTGATTCCAACTCCCAAGCTGTTCTCATTCTATCTAATCTCTCCTCCGCATTTGATACGGTCAACCACTCCATCCTCATCCTTGACTCTTTCTCCTCCCCCACCTCCATCTCCACCTGTGGCATCCCTCAGGGTGCCAACCTTTCTCCCTGGTGCATTAATAACTACCTTGCTCTGCTTGCACTAGTCATTTCCGCCTTCTCCCCAAACTTTGTGTTATGCAGATGACACACAACTCTCCTTCAAACTTCTCTCTGATCCTCTTCTTACTTCATCCATCATTCCGGACTGCCATCCAATCCTGGTTTACTTCCAATGATCTCTGCCTCAACGCAAGCAAGACCGAGATCCTTCCGATTCGGACTCCTGCTCCCTTTTTCTGTCCCTCTTCTATGGCCTCTCTTCTTCATCTGAAGCCAGAAACCTTGGAGTCATCTTCGACTCCTCTCTTTCCTTCATCCCTCACATTCAAGACCTTGCCAAGAAGTCCTACTTTCAACTGCACCTCCTCAAAGGAATTATTCCTCGTCTCACTCTCCCCAAGAAGCTTAATGTCTCTAGAGCTCTGATTCTCTAAGCGAGACTACTACAATAGCTTTTTCCTTAATCTACCCTCCACTTCTCAACGATCCCTCCAGCAAATCCAGAATAGGGCTGCAAGACTTATCCTTGGCCTCAAGCTCAGTGACCACATCTCTCCAACCCTTAAAAACTCTCCACTGGCTCCCAGTTGCTGCAAGGATCAAATTAAAATCCCTCTACATCATCCACAAGGCTGTCTGGAGCCGGGGACCAAGATATCTGCAACTTATCTTACTAAATACTCTCTCCAGGCTCCCTACTATGGAACAGCCTCCCCCTCCCGCTTTGTCTTGAGCCGATCTCCTCAAATTCCACGCGCTCCTTTTCACCTCCTCCTTCCTCTGCTAAATCCCACTTGCTAAGATTGGTGACCAGGGCCCATGTGTCCTCCCAGGTCCTGGCCACCAACACCCAATCACCTACAGCCTCAACTCCTCCCAGCACTTCGCCTTGGCACCCAATGGCCTATGTCATCACAGGCCTGCACTTATTTATTGGCGGCTGACCGCTCCATCAAGGCATGTACAGCTGCTCACTCCCTAACACTTACCCCCTCACTCTCCCTCTGCCCTTGTATGTTCTGAATGCTCACAAGACCTAGTAGGTCTGCCTCTATCCTTTGATATTTATTTTCATTCCCATGTTCCCTCTCTGTTGCCATGTGGGCTCTTTGAAACACAATTTACTTGATGTGTTTGTACCTTACAAATGCACAATAACTAAAATAAAGGGGTCAGAGATCTTAGCAACTGTGTCTAAAGGAACTTGCATACTATTTGTCCTGTTCATTTCCATATAACCAATAAATGCATGGTACTGTTCAGATAAAGGAGGCTGAATAGAAACCCAATTTGGGGGCTCCTTGCAAGGGAGGGGTATCACTCACAATGCGATCCTGCCTGGCCCTGTACCCTACAGGGTGTTAAGCATAAGAGGCACATGTCTAGGGGTGTCATTTGGGTGATCATCAGGTGTCACAGCTGCGACCCTGAGGTCTTCCTTGTTACCCCTAAAAATAAAAAAACGTTTTTTTCTTTTTACTGGAAGCTCCTGGGATGTGGTCAATTCCATGTAGTTCTTTGTTTCTGGAGTGGCTGGCTTTCTTGATCAGACCTCTTTTAAAAAAAAAAGGCAGGGGCTTCCACAGGTGTAACACTTTGAGCAGTGACCCCAAATAAGAAAGAATAGGAATAACAAATAATTTGTCTTTCTGGAATTCTATACAATTGCTAGACTCATTCAAGGTTTATTTCAGGCACACTTCAGGGGTGAGTCACTGATTTAGTCTGTTCTTAAACACCTCAAATTCACAATGGAGACCAAAACTTTCAAAAAGCATTTAGAGTAGAATAAGCATCCATTTCAGACTATGTATTTTGCTTTTATCAATTTGCAGTTGAAGCAAGTTTCTTCTGTTTGTTACATTTATCACAAGACATTCCATCTCTGTGTCCTCGCTCACTTGAGAAAATCCTTGTGCCTAAAAGCTTGTGTACAGTGCATATATGTTTGCCCATAGCACATAAAGGGGCCCTTGATTTCAATGTGCCACAATTAATGCTTTGGTGTAATGTGTCCTTCTTTCCCATCTCCCTGGCATACGGTTCAGGATGTTTGATTTCATGTATGAAGTAACTAGTGCCCAGAGAGCCGTTTTCCCTGCACTACTCTAAATTCTTTAATACACAGTTCTGAACCCTCCCAATGGTACGTATTTTGCCAACCTCTGAAGCCTAAAAAGTAGATCCGCACAGGCACGACATGTGGCCAACTTTGCAGCAGACCTGCAGATCGACGGGCCTGCTGTTAAATCTCAGTTACCAGTTTAATGGTATCCACTACAGAGAGTAATTTGCTTTCTGACTTTGAGAACAGACATGTAATTGCTCATTTTATTATAGGCAGTAAAATAGCTATAGCTGGTAACAAAGCTCCATTGGTGGAGCGCTCGCTGCTGCGATGTGGGTGTGTGATTTGCAGATTCGAATCCCGGGAAGACCAACTAAGCCTTTCATCCTTCTGAGATCAATAAATGAGTACCAACACAGGTTGGGCGATATTGCGTGTATATTTGTTCTATATAAAGCACTTAAGAGCAAGTGCTATATAAATATCATTTGGCCTTGGACGTCTGCTTGCATTCACAGTAATTTGGTAATATTGGCTAAAACACTGATATTAACGATACATATGGTGATCCATTAGTGTATGAAATGTATATCACATTACAGTGATATCGTAACCATATTTTTCCAAGTGTACTTCGGAACAGTGCCTTATGATGCCACTTCCTGTTTTGTCAACGGGTGAAAGGTTGTGTTCCATCACTTTCTGTTATGCCACTACGGGGTGGGCTCAAATGGCATCACTTCCTGGGATGTCATCAGAGTTCAAGGGCCCTGTGATGCCACTTGCGCTACCCCTGGCATTTTGGTGAAATGACGTCCCTGCAGACGCCCCCAGTCCCAAAAGGGGGGCCTGGGGAGAAGTGGCAAATTCCCTGGATTCATTGCACCCTTCTTATGAGGGGGGGGGGTCATAAGGGTGGGAATTATGTGCGATTATTATCTTTTAAATGTACCCGTCTAAATGTACCCGTCTGTGCCAGTGCTACAGTTAGTACACACCGCACCAAATGGTACTCCGGTATGAAGTACCAAGAAAAGGGCGTGGGGGTACAAGTCTGGATCCAGTGAACACAAGGCTAAACAAACACTGCAGCAAAGTACAGGTGTAAATGAAGCAGAACAGAAGGTGGGACCAAGGCTTAGCCAGATACTTCATGTGTTTCGACTTAATGTATCACTAGGATTAATCTACAGCTTATGGCCGCCTCCTCCGACAGCATTTCTCATCGGCTCCACTGGCCCTTAGTACCAGACACCCACCACATCATGCAGATGGCCAGAGTGAAGCTTGGGGCAGAGGACAATGCCCAAATAACGCTAGAGCACTGCACTGAAGGAGCAGGAAACTAAAACGGAAGCCGCGGTCTTCGGCTGCACCGCCTCACGGTTCGTGAATAGTGCTGTTGTACACGATGCTGTGTGGCTGCTTCCCCCATTCAATGCAGCACCATCTGTCGTGAAAAAACCCCACAATGATTAATAAAGCCTGGGGACACACCTTGGGGAATGGGTCATTATACCAAGCGATATTGATCGCACCCAAGGTCTATAAACCAATAAACATAGTGCTACTCTACTAGCAACACACGTTTTGGCGTTGTGGTGATGATGTAAACCATGCTAGTTTAATAATGAGTCATGTACTCAAAACGTGTTAGGAAATTAAATGTGGTTTAATTTTGGAACATTTAAATAGCCTGGTTGTCTTTATAAGGTAAGCATTTTAATTGTAAACTTGGTTGAACTCGAACAGTTTTAGCATGAGCTTGCTTTAGGTGCAATTTTAAAAGTAAACTTTTGTATGTTTCAGCTTTCACTTTTGTTAAATTAGGCTGGAGTGTCGAAAGAAATCTTGCTGGGAAACTGCACTGGAGTTTCTTAAATGCAGAGAAATGCTTTCTGTGGTTTTCCTGGCTGCTTCTAATGAGAGGATTTCCGGAAAGCAGTCAATACCAGAGGTTATTGACTGCATTATGATCGGTTGAGAGGCCAGAGGAGGTCAAAGAAGGACTTGCGGTTGCTAACACCTAGTGCAATATTAAACCATCATTCTCTGCTATATTTGAGCACTGTAAAGGCAAGGAATGTCTTATAAAGTGCTATCACCAGAAGGCATCTTGCTGCTTCAATCCTGACCCACAAACCAGCAAAAGAGATGCGTGTACTTTTTCCCCAAGAGGCAACCAATTGCTCCTATAGGTCTTCAACCGTCACCCTGGCAAGCTCTGCTGATTCCTATTCTAGTACTACTGCCCTATGTGGCTTCTGAAGTGCCAAAACTACTATCCTTAAAGACTCAGCATCTAGGATGGCACAGGAGCCAAAGGCAGAGGCTAAATTGCCCACTAGAGGTGAGGCGTGCTTGTCTCCCATCAGCAGATGCTTCAGTGAAGGTCTCTCGTGAACAGTAGCAGTAAAGTAAGGCATTGCTACTCGAGACAGCCAGGAAGACAAGAGGCCAAGAGCAATGCAGGGGACGGACAATCATTGGCGTCCTCTTTTTATGAAAATGCCTTAAAAAGAATAGAAGTGGAAAAGCGACTCTCTGCATTTGTCTGAAATCACTAGCCTGGAGACCAATACAGGAGGTTTGGGTCAAGTCAGACAATTCACGAATCCTATTGGTGGGGAAACAGGACTCCGCCTGGTGGATAATCTACAACATTGTATATAAAATAAGACTAGGGTGCAGGGTGCTTTTGATTCATGAATCTGTATGGTTAGCCTTTCTGGTGAATCCAGGAGGATTGGGTTCATCCAAGATTTTGCCTAGGTATGCTTACTGCTCCTAATTAAGGATATCTAGATTAGCAGAATGTCAAAGCGGCCCAACCGATTATTTTATAAGCATGATTTGCTCTTATGCAGGTCTTATATTGGTGCATGTAAATGAGTAAATAAGGTTGTTATTTATTTGGCCAAGCAGTAACTCACCTTGCATAAGTAGCTAAATGAATTGTGCCCCATGCTAGGATGAAAATCCACTTGTTAAGGGTCCGAAAACATTGAATTACATCTATGAAGGAGCATTTCAGATGAAATTACTTGCCCAATAAGTTTGCTCGCCGTCAGAAGTTGGGAAAATGGTCGTTGGAGTGATCGATGCCGGCACTTCCGCACAGATTTCTTCAGGAGAGAGACTTCTGTAGGAATGCTCGGAACAATACCTTATACTGTAATGAGGTGACTGAAGCTGACCGAGGGTGGGGGTTGTAGAAGGACCCAAACATCTGTGATATGGACCTATGTCACATACAACACATTCTGTCAAACCTGGCTTTTCACTCAGCAATACTTTGCATGCTTTCTTTTATGGCTTTCATGCCCTGCCAGGAGGGCGGCATGGCTTTTAACGGCCCGCCAGCCCGAGCTAAGGCAGGCCCAAGCAAAGCCAGGGCCCCAGAGGCCATTAAAGGCCATGTCTACCCTCCTGGCAGGGCATGAAAGCCATTCGCACCCTGGGGTGCGAATGGCTTTCGACATTTTTCACCAGGAGATCCGCGCAGAGCAGTCGTTCTCCCGATGAAGAAAACAAGAAAAGATGAAAAAGTAGCAAGTCCCTTTTCAATGTTTATGGCGGCCAAACAGGAGTCGCTTCGGGACCGCAGAACAATGTTCCAGTCCCGCAGGTAAATTGAGGGATTAGGGAGGCAACAGGGAGAGGATTTGTGGTTCCTCTCCGCAATGATTTTAAAAAAAGCACCAACCGCCACGATCTCGGGCGGCTGGGAAAGCGGGCAGGGATTGTTTAATCTCACCTGCTGTTCCAGCCACCCAATTGACTGAGTGACCTTCTGCAGGTGTGAATGCCCCCACCACCAGTACGGGCTTAGAGGTCCTGGCAAGCAAAGTGCCACTAGATGAAGGGTGAAACACGTGAGAGTCACTCGTTAGCTTTGACGCCACGCAGAGGACAAAGGGAATCTCGTTAAAGGGCTTGCATAAAAGTTATGCCCTCAACCGAGCTTAAGTATAAAAAAGGCTAAATGGATTTAGAACTCAGCCATCTGAGAGAATATCATGACTTCTGGAATAGTGGGTTTGTAGACGAGTTTCCTTGAGTAGATAAGAAATAAAAACCTTTATCAGGGCTGAGAGGAAAGCGGTATTTTGGTAGCATTTGAAATGCAACGAGAACAACATTGGCTTTTGCCACCTTAAGCAGCTGTGTATTTGGAATAACCTTTGTACTTTCACAGACCCTGCAGAGGTGGGGTTTGGACAAATAGTTATTGAGCATTTTTCTCTTTTGAACACCTTTCAGGAAAGATAATCACGTGCCACATTAAGACATTGGTTACATACACTGAACCCTTTATGGAGTTAAATAGCTTGCCTAACAGTTAGGTGACCAGACAATAAAGCAAAATATAAAAGAGGGAACTTCACTACCATCCTCTACTTGTCGAAGACAAAGCTGGGAAAAACCGAGGTCAATTTAGACAATCCCAAAGACAGCTAAGAGCTTATTCGCCGAGTAACTATAAAAACAGCACAACACTCCATCTACAAGGGCACAGTTGCTTGGAGGAACAGAATGTGACTTTTTGAGAAATATCGGTTGACAGGTAAACTGCACAGATTATTACTATTTTTCAGAGTCGTAGCCAAAGCATAGCTACAGAAAAGAGAAGACAAATGATGTTGGCATGTAGTGGCTGTATCACAGATAATTCTTTTTCGAGTCTTTCTGCTCACCATTCTTTTTTCCAGTCCTTCGTCCTGGTCCTACTACTTCATCATGGTCCTCTGGCAGTCTTTGTCCTTCATCCCAGTACATCATCGTTCATCCCATTCCCAGATCCTTGGTCCTCGCCCTTTATCCCAGTCATTCATGCTTAGTCCCAGTATTTTTTGTTCTCCATTGTCCTAGTGCTTCTACTTGGTCTGAGTAAGACCGCCTCTCAGGACTTCCGTCAGTCCCACTCCGTCACCCCCCATACCACCATCATCACTTCTTCCCCCTCGATATATCCCTGGCAGTTTTGGTCTTGCTTTCTTTTTAGCCTACTTTTAAAATTCCTTCCTCTCAGCGGAGAGGGGAAATGGTGCAAGAGAATGTGAAGAAAGAATTAAACGCGAAGCATAGAGTTTGCTAGGGAGCTTGAATACTGAAAGTATAACATGCAATTTAATCTAGAAGTCTTTTGCTCTGTTACACTGAAAACTACCATATTCTTGTATGTAGATCTGTGTGTGGTATTTCTACATTTCACCTCGTTTGGTGGGTTTGGGTTGGTTCAAGGTGTGCAATGGACTTCAGCTTGGTTATTAAGTGTGAAACGTGCATGCAAGGACTGAGTAGAGCATGTGCTTCAGTTGTCCCCGGGGTAAATGGATTGACATGGATGCGGTTCAAATGTTTCCCTGCCAAATATGGTTACATGGCTTCACACGATCATAGCTTCCTTACATCAGTAATAACTTGCATGTTAACATGGATGTTGATGCATATGTATGTATACTATTTTGGAGTGGTACAATTCTACTTTTTGGTCCCATAGTAAATGGTCTTTTAGGGGTTACACATTTCTGTTGGGCATAGTTTACAGCCCTGGGTAATTAGCGCTTGGCATGTTTTAACATTGCTGATGCCATGGATTGAAGGCACAGAATCAAAAGTATGTTATGGTATTACAGTAGGCTGTGTAAAGCTGCAGGCTTCATGCCTCGGCTGTCGATTTAAAATGTTAATAGTATTTAATCAACAAGCATAGGCTCACGCTGATGGAATGTACTCAAGCAAGAACCAGCCCTACAGCTTTCATCATCTTTGAGCTGCGCCCTTTCTTTCTGGGGTCATCACATACCCATGCATATGAATGTAAAATGCAAAAGCAAAAACGATTAGAATTGCCAACACTTATGCAGGTTTGTGGTTACAATTAATAATGATGTGAAATTGACAGCGTAGACCATCTACCAAATAGAAGATGCAGTTGGAAATAACTAAAGAAGTATAATATACGAGTTTTTGACAAAACTAATTATTAGCAGATGTGAATTTTGGATCAGGATAATAATCTACATTGGAAACTTTAAAATGTTATGCATGCTTTACAAACCAGCTCAAGGGAGCAAGGCAAAGATCCCATATTGTAGCAAATGGCATTTTCTTAGTGTTTCTCCTCAACACTGAGAGTTCTCTTTACAACCATCATTTATACCAAACAGCTCTAAATCTTTACAAAAAGAGGTTAGGGTGCCCCTCTGCAAGAAAGAACACGGCATGATAATCTGTTCTGTGGGCACGTGCCCACCCAGAGTCTGCAGCCACATGTTTTAGCTCGCTGTACCTTTCACAAAGGAGGAATATCCATTTGCCTATCTGTCTTTGTCCAGCCCACTTGAGCAGTCCAGCACCAAAATGCTATGCCAATCCTCCTTTGAACAAGAGTACCAACAGCAACCGCAGACACGTGTTTCAGCCTAGTCTGGCCCCAGCAGTGAGGAGGAGCTGTGCCTCTGAATCTTTAGGATCAAATATAAATGGGCCCTCAAATCCACTGAAATAATTTTGCATAATGTTAATAGGTTGTTAGGTCAGAAAAATTGGGCAGTTGAACAGTGTTTCTATAGCCAAACCTCATTATGGGTCCTGGTGAAGCCCCATTACTCCAGCAATTTGATAGCACTGGACATGGTGTATAGAACTTTAAATTGCACACATGGCTACACATTCACACTGACATCTAGTGTCACACTGCATAAGCATTTGCAGTCATTTAGTGACACAGCTAAGGCCTTATAGGAAAACCAAAGGGTAGATATGCATAAGGGGTAGTAACCAAGACTAAAGACTAATCCAAACAATGGCATGGACTAGTAATTCTACGACAGGAAAATATACAGATGTGCATAATCCATGGAGCATACAGATGTAACAGCTGTGAGGTTGACCCAAGCAAATACTAATTTGGAATAGCAGCCTGAATGTACATACTTTGAAACAATCATTAGTTGTTGCCCCACAAACAAGCGTGAACACCGTAAACCACAAAATAACAGTTTTGTCTAGATTAATTGGCAGATAAACACTGTTGATATGGAAAGCTTGGTTACATACTCCGGAAATGTTGAGAACCTCGCTGTATTCACAAAGAAGGAAATCTAAATCCAAGATTTGTTTGCAGCATGCTATGCTCCCTAATGAGATCATGCACTGTTTGGGAGCGCGCATTGATTGAAACATTGCAAGCTGGAGCCCTGTCAGAGCAGAATCATGGTGCCGTCAGGTGGATAGCACAGAACTTCTGCTGGATAAAAATGGCAACCCACAACTTTTTACAGTGTTGAATACAAAGCAGCAGCACAATCTGGATCAACTAATAATAACCAAGGCACACCTAGGTAAGGAGGGGAAGGGCACTTAGTTAGCCAATCACAGACGCCCAACTTGACACGGCCACAGGTGTTCCCATAATAAAAACGGTTTACCTCTCGACACTGTAAATGAGCCACTGTTGATGGAGTTTAGAAGGTGGTGACAGAAGCAGAGCTGTGAGGAGCAAGAAGCCAAAGAGACAGAGGAGAAAAGAAAGTGTGAGGGAAAGGTTGGTGCTGCAGGAAGAATAGATCTACGAGGAAAAGAAAGAACAGTGTAAGGGAGAAGCTGTTGGAAAAAGGAGAGAGCAAGAGGAATGTGTAGAGACCACTATAGGATGAGGTGGAGGGGAGCGAGTAACATGCATAGATTAAAACAATTCACACAATGTTTGCATTGGCACGAGAAGACCCTGGTCTATGGTTACTGGGGGGTCTTCATCCACATCCTGGCCTGTGTGAAAGGTCAGAGTCCCCCTTCTGAATTGTATACCACGCTTTTCTGGGGACAGAACCATGAAAGAAGCCGGAGAATCAAGCAGGACAGAAAGACAGGAAATACATACCCCAACTGACCGACGCATCAGGGTTGTGGGGCTCAGCACTTGACCCTGTGCTTCAAAGGCCCAGGAGGGCCAACACACCTACAGACTATGCAAGTAGGGCATGGAACTCAAAGACCTGCCAGAAATTGAGTGATTTAATTCATGGAGTACCAATCCTGACCCCAAACTACAGTAGCCTAGGAATCATGGACTCAGAAAAATGGTCCTATATATTTCACCAAGATTTGAAGATGCCTCGATTTTACCGTTTTCCGTGAACCGGTGCACTGTCCTATTGAGACGTTGCCTTGATTTATTGTTGCTATTCCGTGTTACACCCTGCTAGTCTTACACTGATCACTGTGACGTGACCATGCAACAGCCTGTGACATGGGTAATCGCAGACCTCTGAATTTTGCTGCAGCAGAGGATTCCAACAAATGTCCTCTACAAGTGCTTAGAGGATATCCACCCAAGAGTAGCTCCCTCCATTCCAGTAACATAATCGAGACAAATCAACATTTCAAGGACAAGAAAACAATGATGATTAGGACTGGGCTTGGCAAGGAGAAAGAATATGGAGGAAACGGCAAAGTGGCCATTGCTTTCATGCCATCAACCTAATATGTGAAATATCCTACAGTTCAACAGAAGAAACAACCCATTTGTAGGTGCAGCTGGGGTGTAATGAAAGCCATTAACCATTCTAAAAGAATGGAGTGAGGATGCCAATCTGTAGCAAAACAAGAGCAGTCCAAGAAATATTTGCAAAACCAGCTACTTCAGAACAAACCCTAGACAGTCCAACAAATAGGGACCTGCACGAGTTGAGCTCCTTCTTACTCCAGTATCCAGAATCGACTTATATACATAGGAGCACTCTGGGTCTTTCATGAAAAGCAAGACAGCTCAAGGTAATTCAACAGATTGATCAATGTAGACATTAAGAGCAATCAAGTAAAATACAACCGTCTCCAAATTAATAGAACTGTATTATGGACCCATGGAAGCAATGGCATAGACGTAAAAATTGGATGTCATCTACTGCTATCTCCTGGGAAAATAGTGCTGTAGTCTCCTTCAGGCCAATGACGTCCAAAAGAGTTATTGAAGGCTTCCTCATGGGTTACCTGCATCAGGGAAGCCACGTGCCGGTGGCTGCGTAAAAATAGGTGCAGACCATGGCCTGCAATTGCAGTGAAACAGTGTGGTGTGGCTCCCCCCATGGATATATCCGAGCATGACTGCAGCTCTGGGCTATGATCCACTGAGAGGACAGAAACCAGACAGAGCGGCACCTACCGGGGGAAGGGGGGGGTGCTGCAGACCCTTGCAGCCAGGAGCTCTCTGCTGTTAATGTCCAGCCACACATACATGTAAAAAACAACATTGGTATAATGGCATTATGATCGGGAGAGCCCTGGCCTCAATTCCCACAACTTACATGTCTCAAAGGTAACGAGTGCCAGTTTCAACTACCTTTTACACAAAAGCCCGATTTGGTGGGCATGGCTTTGAGAAAATCGCCAACAAATATCACTGAAAAGGTACAGGGACAGTGTGCAATGTCATCCCCCTCAGCTACTCAACTTGAGGGGGAGGAAGCATTGCACATACTCTGGAACAGACATCTTGGCAGAAATTAATTCTGGTTTTCATTCAGTAAACCACAAATTAGACAACTTGGCACTTAAGGTGGATATAATGTTGCAGAAAATTGAAAAGGAGACAGAAAACGGCAACCAAAGCAGAAAACTGCATAAGTGGCTTGGAGGATGACGTTGCTGCCCTGAATCATACCATCAAATCATTAAAAACCGACGTGAAAGCGGTAACATTTAAAAATGATGACTTGAAGAGGAGAACCCATAGAAATAATGTACAGGCTGTGGGCCTTTTAGAGTCCTTGACAACTGTGGATATGCAGTCTGTTATTGTAGTTCCACGGGTAACACCGGGGGGTAACAGCCCGCAGCCCCAGTTAACGGCCTGAGCAAAGCGAGGGCCATTAACGTGGGCCCAGGGCCGTTTACCCCCTGGTGTTACCTGTGGAACGGGTACATAACGCCATTAGCACCACGGGTTGCCAAAGCGGCAACCATTGTTGCTAAAAAAAAGAAAAAAAAAAAAGTATTTTCCTTCATTGAGCGTGACGCCGCGCCCGTCCTGTTCAACTAAGGAAATTCCTTTACAAAGATGGCCGCCATGGAACGCTGAGAGGAGAGGAAGGAGCGGCGGCGAGGGACACCGCAGCCGAAAAAAAGCTAAGAGGGTAAGGTGGGGGGGGGGGTAACAAAATAAGTCATGTGACAGGGGACGGAGGAAGCTGGAGGCGGGGGAGCCGGCCGTCAGGCGTTTTAGCACGCAGGCTTGTACCGGCGGTTCAAGCCTGTGGTCCTAGCAACCTGATTGGCTGGCTCACCTCAGACGGGTGCTAAAGAATCATTCAATAAAAAGATCTTGCAGGAACCCTCATTCTCAGCACAATTCAAGATTGAAAGAGCTCACTGGTCCCTCACATATATCCCCCCCAAACAGTGGCAAAATCCAGGGTCAGTGATTGTGAACCTGCTTAACTATAGGGACAGGATCACAATCCTCAGAAGAGCACAAGAAATTGGAGAGCTCCACTATCAAAAAGCGAGGATTTCCTTTTATCCAGACTTACAATAGGCACCCAAAAAGGCTGGCAATCGTTCTTGGCATTTTAGCAAAGATTGAGAGATAAGGGTATCAAATATGCTATGTTCTTCCCCTCGAACCCTGTGGTACTAGCAGGAAAGATGAAATGCCTACATGGAATTTCACAGAAAATTACTTTGTACAAAGGAGGGAGACTGGTATGCTAGAACAGCAGATGGAAAGACCACTGCTGAGATTTACCTGCAAGCCAGGGAGGAACGTATACTGCACTTTCGAACAGCAGGGTTGGAGTACCTTGCAGTAGCTGCAACTCAAATATAAAACTGAAAATGGCAGCAAACATTTTTATTACTTCCTAGTGCACACCAACAACTTATTTGAAGGGGAAGTCTGTTAAGGAAACCTTCAATAAAACGACAGGTGGGAGGAAGACTAACCTATAACAAAGAGGGGGCGGTAAGAGGTTAGCAGACGCCTATAAAGACTGTCTCCAAACTCTCAGCACCAAACAACATCCAGACAGTGGAACAGAGCATCAGACAGATGTTTAAACTCCGAATTTAAAACCTGAAGGAGGCTGAAAACCGGCAAGCACTTCACGTGAAACATTTAAAGAAATCAAAACCACCTCAAACGTCTTTGGTAACAGACATGGCTATACGGTCAAATGCAATAAAAGGAAACAGGGTTGAAAATTAGGCATCCTGCAGCCATAGAGAAGGATCCGGGATGTCCAGTTAAATAAGAGAAGCATTCATTTAGTCTTCAACTGAAGGTAAAGCTCCCAAGACTAGAAAGTAATTATTATGAAACAGCAAAGCTAGAGAAAACCCCAGACCGGGACATGAAGTTGACATCAAAGGGTGCTAAACTAAACCAGAAAAAGTGTCAAAATGTGGAGTAAACCAGATAATTTAAAAGTGTGGAGAGAATCATTTGTTTGGGATTAAAGGCAAATTGGAAGAATAAAACCAGTAAGGAACTGATTGAAACACAGATTGAGAAACAGACCTGAATTAGCAAAGGGTGTGAATGAGTTCTAAGAATCTTGATCAAAGCTGGAACCAAATGGAATGTATTCTGGAATGTAATCTTTTATCTGAATTTGCTAAAACAATGTACTAAGTGCCTTGACAAAGCCCAAGAAAGGGCGAAAAAAAAAGCATGTGCCTCCTAGCGGTGTTATGTTGGCACAACTTCAATTAAATATAAAACATGTTTTTTCACTGATCTGTAATCACTGTTAATACTGGAATTAAAAACAGTTACCAGTTATTCACTAAACAGTGTGCAGTAGAAAGGTATTGCAAAACTCGAATTAAACGATTAACGTATAGATGAACACGCAAAGGTCTACATAGAAAAACATTATCTGTAGCATTTCAAATTAATAATCGTTTCAGGTCAAATTTTTGATTCATGTTATTTTTTAATGAAAAGCTACAATCTTTTCAAGATCCCCCAGGCACATGATAATTAGGGGAGAAAAGGATTCGATATATTGGTTTAAATAAAAACAGACAGGATTACTGTTTTCGCTTTGCCTCGATCGAAAATTGTCTCCACTGGGTGAGGACGTTAAGAGAGATTGCTCCGCTGCTGTAAAGGAAAGTAACATAACTGCTTTAATCCGTTTTAGAGACATCAATATGCGGGAAGAGAGTAAACTATTGAAGCGGGACCTCCTAATCCTGATGTACCAGAGCAACTGACTGAAGCGAGCTGAAAGAATGTGCATGCATGCGAAGCCCATAAATTAAAATGAAAGTGGACATGTCACAGCTGTGGCCACAGACCTACAGCTGTGGAGGAGACAGCGTGGCTGGAGCACCTAAGATAGCGATAGTGCATCCGGATTATTGAGAGGCCAATGGGGAGGAGAGACTAGCCTAGCCTGCTGATTAAAGAGCAAATGCAGGCTTCTTCCGTGGCCTCCAACTGCACCACGAAGAAACCTCCTGTCGTTGACACCTCAACAGGGCCCGTGGAGGACAGGGGAAAAAAAGGCCTGGTAAAAACAGAACAGCTACAAGAGTTTCCTGCAGTTTTGCGGATATTGGTGAGGTGGCCGACTGCAACCCTGGGCAACCACCAACATTCAGTATCCCACAGGGAGATGGAGTCCCAAAAAATATAGAAATCTAGATCAAGACAGTCCCACTATCCCGGTTGTAACTGTATGGATAGGGCACCGCAAATGAATTATGGAAGGATTGGTGGCACCCCCCACCCCCCACTTGATACACACATTGGCTCAGAGGGAGGGGGTAGGAGGGAGGAGACTGGAAACGAACAGCACCCCAGATACAGATTGCGACCACAATCATTAAAGCAGAGGTGAAGCAGGACACAATTTAAAAGAAAGGTTGGAGAAATAAATGGCTATAATTACCACAAGCACCATTCATGGAAAACGCTAGCAGTCGTGCCTACTTGGGCCAAGGCGATCATGATTGCTCTGCCTTAACTGGCTGATGAACTAAGAAGGGTCAAGGCCCCCAGGACTGGCCTGCAGTGATATACTGTGACTGTTCTCTGCCATGTGAAGGGCACCCAGGGAGGGTGTCTAGGAGATCCTTCTCATACCATTCCCAGGGCCAAATTACAATGGTACAAGGTGGACCCCCAGCACTTTAACACCCCCTGTATGGTTCCTAGCAACATGCAAGGGACTTCATTAAAGTAGATATGGGATTTATAAAGCATGAACCGAGCTGGAACGTAACAGTATTGTATAAAGGGGATGGCACCTAGGGGGTTCCAACAGAGAGAGTGGTTAGGATGGTTTGTTGAGGTGGGTGAAGCAGGTGGGAGCTTGAGGTGGTGAAGTAAGGTTGAGTGGAGTGATTGGTGAGATTCTTTGAAGAGTAGGTTCCCTCCTAAAGTGTAGGATGGAGGGGACCAGTCTTAGCTGAGTTGGTAACTTTTTTCCAGAGACAGGATGTGTAGCGGGAAAAGGCTGGACTTTGCAGAGGAGCACAAGCTGGTACCTTGCTGCTTGGGCCTTCATGGAGATGACTGTTTTGAATGAAATATCACAGTCGATGGTAAAGCCGAGCTATTCTGCACTGGAGACAATACCACAAAAACCCAACTAGAACTATTTGTACTGTCCATGAAGAAACAAGCCAAGATCGTTCACAGATGGTACTGCGCACGTTCGACACTACATCAAATCTCTTCAGAATGCCCCGCTAAATGCTGGAGTGGTGTGTAGAGGAAAGAAAACACCAACACTTTTTTTGGAATTGCCCTAATCTCAGGGCCTTATGGTTGAAAACTAGATCTATATGAAGGATTAGTACAGGTTTAAAGAGGGCAGGTGATTGACTTTGCATACATTTTAAAGAGCAACACTTAATTGGAGGCTCTCCTCATTATCATGAAGGAGAATGCATGGCACATCTCTTCCTTGCGCCTAAATTAATGATTACATCTTAATGGGGAGCAAAGACAGCTCAGTCTACTACGAATTGGCTTACAAGTGTTTGGAACAGTTTAACAATGGTGAACCTTACACTAGTAACAGGATTCTGGTATGAGGTCTGGGAAGGTGTGGGATCCCTTTTTGGATAGAGGAGAGGAATTCAAAGAGCTCCCTTAAACTATTTGTGTAGAGGTGTCTGCGATGCCTGTTGCTTGGCCTTCCTGAGTTATTCGTCTGTTTGAAGTTTATAGGTTTGCACCTGGGTCCTGATAATTCTCATTAGACACCTGCAGGAGGGGCACTAAACATAATTTACTAAAATTGTATTTATTATTAACAAAACGCAAAAAATGCTTTGTACCCGTTTTCAATCTGTTTTTAGCGTGCCTTCTGTACGGTACTGTAATCTTTCAACCCGAGCACTGCTCGAATGTATGGCAAATCGAAAAAGAACCAGAAACGGTATCACAGCTCATTCAGAAGAGGAGTTTGTTGGGTAGTACACTGCAATGTGACTCACAAAATGTAACTTGTTCTCGTAACCTACCGCTAAACAACGCGTGCTTCGCAGACAAGTAAAAAAGAAGGGACACGTTGCTCGATATTGCATTAAGCATGTACACGTTACACCCTGGATTTATGCAGTCACCAGGTGCACGCGTTCTAATAAGTTCTTAATGTAGCTGAATCTGTAGTATCGACGTGCAGGGTGTTTAAATGTAGGCTTTAGATTTTAACAAGCATTTGGAAGCCAGAACTGCAATGTGTTTTAAAGAGAAGAGGAAATGGAAAGCTGACCAAGCCTCCCGACCCCCTTATGAAGTGGAGAGGCCCCTTTCGACGCAGGAGAGGGGATGCACACAAATGGGATGTTTAGAAACAGGTAGGAAACAGGAGGATTTTGGCTGACTTTTCTAGAACTCTCCCAATGACAAGCTTACGTAGCTCCCAACACTAAGCCAGACACCACGAATGTATACAATTAACTGTGCAGAGCTGCAAAAGTGGATGACTACTAATGACCAAAGACAACTTCTACAGGCTGTGCTTACAGGGAACGTGTAAAGTTCCATGTACGCATTTGCTAATAATTGGAAGGACCAAGCAGCAACAGTGGCGTGAACTACTAAGGCATCTTAAAAAGGGTTTAGGACTATGAACCAGCAATACTTTTTCTTGAAGTAGAACATGCCATTTAGACAGAAATGTGCCATGAGTTTTCTAATGTTGTGCAGTGGTGTGCCAGAGGGCGTAAATCCTTACTGAAGATTAAGGAATTTAATTTTGTTCGCTGTATGTGGCTCCCTCCAATCAATTGATTTCAAGAGCAAGTGGCGTTGCCTGATGCATTAAAGGCATACCAGAAAGAGCTGTTAAAAAGTAGCTATACAAACATCCATCCAAATGATTAACTCATTACTATGCATGCCATATTGGGCAAAGGACCTCTAAGAATCTGGCATGTATCAATAGTTCCAGCTCTTGAGTGCGCAAACATTCGTTAAGGGCCATCAATCTGCCTACCGGGGCAGCTGATCCACAGATGTTGGCACTACTTCTGTCGGATGACGGCTTCTGCATGTTGGATGAAGTGATGCCTGCCTGGTGATTCTCCTGGATTTCTCAGAGGGACCTTTGCTTCCATAGTGACAGGCAGAAAAGACTGATGTGGCAATGCTGTGCCTGGTCTCCTATCGATTCCAACCCCAGACTGGAGGAATGAAGAGCTGAAAATGGGGTCTGAATGGCGATGCCTTGCTACCATTTCGGGATCACAGTGGCAGATTATTTATATATGTACGCTTTAAACTTAATATGTAATGTATCTGATATGTGCTAGTATGCAGATGACACCAAGGTAAATGGTAGTATCTACAATAGAGAATACTTTGCATCACAGGAATTTCCTGTTGCAATTTAGACACTGGATGTACAGGCATTATTTAATGAAGAACCACACGCTCAAAATCTGGCTTTTGGAGGCTGAAACAAAATAAAACAGTTGTAGTATGTTGATTCAATAACTCCCTGGACGGTGTATTGTCTTCTCTTTCAACTACTAAATCCACAGGTTTTACTCTGGCCCAAACCTGTCCAAAAGTACTACAATGACATTAAAATCAATCAATGGCCATTCTAAAAATAAATCTAAAACAAACACATTTTTGCACAGTAGGCCAGTGCCGAGACTCAAAACATACATCGCTCTAGACGTTACAAAAGAGGTTTAGCTTTCATCTGAGCTCAATACCATTCCAACGCTCCTTAAGTTTTGGAAAAAGTTAAAAAATGCTGCTGCCTGGAATGTCAGTAAAGGTGCACATTTCACCATATACAATTACTGTGGATATTGACTGGTAAACAGAAGAGTTGTTTCTATTATTACGTGGACATTTTAACTGTACTGTTAAAACTGAATGCTCCTCGCCATGTGAACTGTGGGTCATGCTTCCTTTGTAACGAACTGAAAAATAAATGCAAAACACATTATCTGTAAATCACCCATGCCTCTCCTTCCCAGTCTTGATGGCATAACCTCACTTCTAGCCGTTTGGCAATCCACACAATTTGTTACATGGTACAAAGGTCTTTGTCACTGCCAGTGCTCTGGGAAATAGTTAGGAGTGCTATACAGTGGTAAACTACTATATTATATATAGAGATCTCGAACTAGCGCTCTAATCATCGATATATAAATTAAATAACTATTCTGGAAAAGTATATTAATTGGAATACAAATATTTCTAACTATAGTTCATAAACCTCTACAGTTGCTGAAAAAGTTCCAAAACATGCTGCCTTCATGATCTCAATTAAAAACATGTTAATGTGCCAACTATTCCATCACAAACGTAGTATTAATTTAATTTTTTCCAGTAGATCAATGCTTAAACGGCACTTCATAAAATACGCAGAGCCTTGGTCCCCTGGCTAGTGGTCTGTGCATGGTATTTATGGAGCGGTTTTGTGCAGAGGTACCAAAGGATATTATATGCCTGAATATGCAAGTTGATCAAGGTCAGGTGACCTCGCCCGCCGTCCTCATGCTAATCACGGTTGAACCTTTGGTACTCTCTGCCTTGCATCTACCTTTATCTCCGTAACTATGCGATTGCAAGGAGTCTCTAGCTTAGGCATCTGAATCGAATGGCAAACAAACACTAGGTCCATTCCTTATTGGTCTGCAAAGGATCAGCACCTTCCACCAGCAGCATGTGCATCACACCTCACTCCCTCCTTCCAATCTCCTGGCACAGAAGCAAATATCCAGTTTACACACCACTGCCTCTCACCTTCAAGCCACAGAATCATTATCCACATACCAGGGATCATCCCCCACATCACCTACAAAATGCACACGCAACTGACATGAATTGCATCATACGCCTATTATATGAACAACTCTAAACTTCCAGCCCTGGCACATACTCTGTCACAAATGAAACACTCCTATTGACATTTGCAGGGATACATTCCACAAATGTTCATTTCAAATATTAACTGACAATCTTCTCCTTTAAAGCACAATTGGAAACATATTGAACCTTTCAGAATGCATTATGGTGTTATGTTCACTGGAAGCCAAAAAGGCTTGGTGTGTTTAAAAAATGTATTTATTTTTAAGTGGCACGCACAAGATAAGGTGCTGTTGAGTTCTGGTAGGGCCCTATGACCGCCAGATATGTACGGGAGGTGTCGACCTGCACACCTGAATGAGCTAGATGTGCTGAGAAAGACAGATCATTGTCCAAAAAGCATGTCAGTGGATCAATCTTCTTTGCCTCTGCCCAGTGACAGAACCTAGTCCACTTGCTCCTGTACGGACTCCTGGTGGAGACGTTTCTAGCCCCCTGTATGATAGCCAGGTTATCCCAAGACAAGTGAAGGTGCTTCAGGGTAACCAGTTCAGGAACCAAGCTGTGAGGGCCAACTTCTGTGGAGTGGGGTGAACCGCTATGCCCCCTTGCTGGGAGAGTAAGTGGGCTGGACCCAACGGGAGGTGTACCGGGGGCTGATCAGAGACCGAGACGCTCCGAGAACTAGGGCCTTGCCGGCCACCATGGGAGTATCAAGATGAGCCGAAGGCTCTGCGACTCCCTGATCCTGCAGATGACCCTGTGAACCAGGGGAGAGGGAGTAAAGGCGTACACGTTCATGTTGTTCCACAGGATTTTCAATGCATCGCCCAGTGAGCCCCTGCTTTGGCCCAGCCAGGAAGCAATCTGGGGGCATCTCCTGTTGGACCTGGTGGTGAAGAGGTCCACCTGCGGGTGGCCCCATCTGCTGAAGATCCCCTGGAAGACTTCCTCATTCAACTGCCACTTATAGCTGTCCATCCCCAGCCTGCTGAGCCTGTCCGCCTCCAGGTTCGATTCCCAAGGAAGGTGGATTGCTGACAAGTGAATGTTGTTCGACAGTGCCCACTCCCAGATGTCGATCAAAAGCCTTCAGAGGTGGGGACCTGGTACCGCCCTGCTTGTTCATGTAATACATGCAGGTGAAGCTGTCCGTCTGGATGCAGACGGACTTGCTGCTGATCATGGGGAGAAAATCTTTGGGCGCAAGCCAGATGGCCATCATCTCTAGCCAGTTGATTTGTTCCAGCTGCTCCTGATGAGACCATACTCTATGGACACTGTAGTTGTCCAGGGTAGCACCCCATCCCTCTAGAGACAAATTTGTTGTAATGGTGATCTGTGGAATTGGCTGCCGGAATTGCCTGCCTACCAGCAGATTGGTTTCGGTACCCCATCAGACTAGGTCCTGGTGGAGATGCTGCGGTATTGCTGACTGGCTCCGCCTGGGAGCCCTTCTCTGGATTCCAAGAAGCTGAGAAATGAGGCTGCAGCCTCCTCATCTTGAGCCTTGTATGTGGCGCTGAGAGGCCACACACTGCCATTATTCCCAGAAGGTGTTGGTACGACCAGGCTGAGGTTACTGCTCTGCTGAGGAAATGCCTTGTGGTCCTCTTGATTGATGTGATCTTGTCGGTTGAGGGGGAAGGTCCTCTCGGTCCTCATATCCCATATAAGACCCAGGAACATCACAGGCTGAGTGGCCACTAACTGCGACTTCTTTGAGATTGATAGAAAATCCCAGATCATATAGCGATCCTCCACCGCCTGGCTTGCGAGTTGAGTTCCGCCAACAGAGTTGCCTTCCCAATCTGTGGGAGTGGAGGGGAGGAAAGAGGAAACTGAGGAATTGGTAGCCGGAAGCCCGTAGACTCCACTGAGGATCCACAGGTCTGTGAACCTTGTCCGCCAGGAGTGTAGGTGAAGGGCAAGCCTGCCCCCCACAGAAGACTTGTGGATCCAGATGGACCCGTCAACTTTTTTCCCTCCGAGGCTGGTGCTGGGGAGGGAGATGGGGAAAAACCCTTGTTAGCCGCCTTGTGCTGCTTGCGTCTGTGCTGCATTGGAGAACTGTCAGGTTGCCTCGACCGTCTCTCCTGGAAGCCCTTATCCTCCAAAGGCCGACCTTTGTCAGAGTGCTGGTGAGCCTGGCTGTAGGTCTTGGGTGTCGATTTTGTTAAAATTGACAAGGATGTAGCTGTCTGGGAGCTATTTTTTTTCTGGTCAAGTTCCTCATCCGTTGTCGAGTGGAACAAGTCAGCCCCCTCAAATGGCAGGTCAAGGATGTGTTCCTGCACATCTGGGTTGAATTTTGTCACCTTGAGCCAAGCCGTCCTACGCAGGTCGGTGGCGATACAGATGGCTCTGCCTGAGGTGTCGATGTGGGCCACAGTAGACTCCTTGATATCCCGGGCCATAATTTTCACTTCCGCCAACCCTGCCTTGAACCGTGCCTGGCTGTGGACAGGAAGTTCTGGAAGGAAGTCTGCAATCTCCTGCCACAGCTTTTGATTAACAGCAGCCAGCATGGCACCAGCGTTGGCCTGACGCAGGTGGAGCGTGGCATTAGAGTAGATTGTTTTGCCAAATGACTCCAACAGCTTTCCCTCCTTCCCCAGAAGTATAGAAGCTGATGCCGCTGAAGAATGGGAATATAGCAATGCTGCTGCTATAACAGAGGAATGAGGCTGGGGGTGCACCGACAATAAGAGGGAATCCCCCTCCGTCTGCCTGTATTTGGCGTCCAGGCGCTTGTTGGTAGGTTGAGTGGAGTGTGGCTTGACCAAGCCCTTTTTGGTTAAGGATTCCACGTCCTTCTGAATGGGGGATGTAGTTCTCATGGGAGGACGAAGTGTAAGCACTTCGCAGAGAACCACTGCTTCGGGTTCCTCGCCTCCAGCAGAGGGATGCCTAGGTACTCAGCCAGGCCCACCATCCTCATGGAATGCTTTAGAGGACAACGGCGTGTCCGGATCCTTGTCCATGTTCCCGTCTGTATCCTATAGGTCCGGGGCTGGAGGAGTGCTACGTGCAAGCAGCTGTGGCATGCTGACTGGCAGTGCTAGGGGCTGCTGTGGGTGCTGAGGTGGGGTTGAGCCACCGTAATTGGAGCAGGCATGGAAGTCAGGGGCTGAGCTGGAACCAAGACCTGGACCCCAGTTGGAGCTTGGTAATTCCGGCCCCTCAGCTGTGGGACTGGTAGGATCTTGCAACCCCTCGGCCTGTGGGCCGATAGCTGGAGTAGCCTCGGTCCCCTTGCTGGTCTTAAGATCTGGAGGGACCCTCCCGCTTTGGCACTTCCTGTAGAACGGGGTGCAGAAAAGAACAGAGCACCTGCCTTGGGCCTGGTCTTCCTCCGCACGTATGCTTTGAAGTCCTCTGGAGGTGATCTTTCGAAGAGCTCACTCCACCTGGCCAACCGATTCTTCAGAGCATGCAGGGTCAAAGCATCGCACGCGGAACAGCCGTCCCAGCCGTGGTCTGGGCCAAAGCACAGAAGGCAGAGTGCATGAGGGTCGGACGTAGAGAAGGACCCCTCGCAGGCTGGACACCTGCTGAAACCCGCCGTCGTCGACATGCGCAGGGGAGGAGCGTGGCCCCAGAGGACAGAGCAGTACCTGACAATTGGAAGAAATAGAAGAAAAAACAGAATAACTTCTTCCGGGGAAGAGTGTGTGGAATTACAAGGCCTAACACAGAAGCGCTGGTGAAAGTGGTCCGTTCCCGTTGATGTGGAAAAGAGGACTGGGGAGTGGTTCCGGTGGGCGGAGTCAGGGCAGTGCATGCTCCCAGGGCAGCACCCCCACGCGCATCTAAAGGGGGAAGACTTTGTTCTGGTGAAAAAGGTTCTGTTCCCCATCCCTAGCGAGGTATGCCCATACAGTATGGAGGAACTGGACGTAGGAGTATAACACTTTATGAACTAGCTTTAGGAGCAGCCAGAGAGGAGTTCCTTAAATGTCACCGAAGAATACAACACTCTGAATCGTGAGCGAGCAAGAGCTGAAGGACACAGCTAACCCTCAAAATCTTGAGCTGCATGGGCAAGGATGCTAGCAGAAACTTTAATGACTCGCCCTTGGATGTAATTCTAGTCTATATGCCTAAAAATGGTCCCTTTGCCAATATTTCCAAATAATGATTTTTATTGCTTGCTTCGGTAATTTGGATAAACAGCTACATTACAAAACTGCACTGCATCGTAAACACGCACACAGCTTTCAGATGCTTTCACTCCGAGAGATTAAACTGCTCATGGGTCAAAATATTGTTACTTTGTCCAAAAATGTGAATTTAGAAAAATTGCGAGTCTTAATATGTTGGGGGTTGAAAGAAGCCATTTTTTCAACAAATATTTTTGATTCACGACTGTAGGCCGCTATTAGGTTTTTCTTAGTTAACTGCTCATAGAACCCATGGCATTTTGACAGATTTTAACCCTTTCCACCCAATGGGTTACCGAGAGGTTGGTTTGGATAACCTTGCCTACCCCCTGGCTTAGGGGTAGAAACAGAACATCCCATTTGCTTACATTTGAAATTAAACCAATCTTGTTGTTATCCATCACTTACTGGTGTGTATGAAAAAGAGGAGCCTTTGCCAAATGATCAAACATGTCAATGCTTTATCCATGTCATTCACTGTTATCACCATGTCCTAATTAAGCGTTCAACCTTGGTTCGTGTTTTATCTATACTGGCCTGTAATTAGGTATTTTTTGCCTACATAAACATCAGATATGTTTGCAGTCTATATTCAGTAACGTTCTGTACATTTCTCCTTGTAAATGGAATTGGAAGACTATCAAAGTCAATAGCTAGAATGCTTTATTTGTTGTTCGAGGCTGTGTCAAGGCTAGGAGTTTAGAGTTGTTCATACTATATGGATATAATGCAATTATGACACAACCACATCCTCATCAATGCTCACTCCATATTACTACATTCAGCGGATATTGCTGATCCCGATCACCATTCACGCCCTAGATGCACTATCGAAGACATGGCCCATCCAAACCTCCACAAATCACCTGGGTAGGCAAACAAGGACTGCATTGGTAAAAGTGGAAGATGGCTCACAATCATCCATAAGAAAATATTGGTTTGCCCCCTCCAGTAGTACACCACACACTCGACCATGGAACTCCCCACCTGCCACTTCCCACCATCCCATGCTCAGGGTCCCCTGATCTGCCGACCACCTCAAACCAGCAAGCCCCTGCTGAATAAAAATCAGAGCTCATCAAAACAGCATACTTCAAAAAAATCACATCTAACATCTTCCACAGAGACCACAATATACCATGAAATCCACCAAACAAATAACGGAGACACTCTATTCAAACTGTGTCAATATTGACATTAATAAACATGTCACGGAACTGACGCACAACAAAGCCAACACCACGATCTTGTATTGACCAGCTATTGAAGGTTTCCATTTCCCCCCTATCTTTGGGCTGGACAGGCCATAAGCATCCTGCTCTACCAGACAACTCTCCACCCAAGAGCCAACCAACAACAACCAAAACAACCCACTTCTCACTTCTCTTTCAAGAACTCCCCTATGGACAAATTGGACATAAACCTTATGACCTTAGCCCATGCTCCCGAGCCCTCACAGAAGGTGAACGTCCAGCTCAGCACACTCATTCACACCTCAACTGAGACCACCGACACCCAAGTACGAATGAAACTTTGAAGCAATCATAAGCACTCACCTCCACTTTGATCCCCAATCTTACGGATAAGCTCAAGAACTCCATCCCCAAAAGCGTGTCAGGGAAAGTGAAGCCGAACAAAGCTTTGAAGGTTTCCAACAAATTCTATGCCAGGCCTGTATTAAAGATGCCCAATTTCAACAGGGAATGTATCCTTCAGACATCTGCCTCTAAGGTCAGACTGGGAGTTGCGCTATAACAAGAACATGATGGCTTGAAACACCCAGTCTTGTACACAAGCCGAAGTTGCTTCCCAGAGAACAGTCATGTGCCAGAGTGGAACTTGAAGCCATAGCCATCAACTGGTCAATCCTGAACTACTTACTTTATCTCACAGGAAGGAGGTTCCAGCTCATGACTGACCACTCTCCCCTAACCTGGATACGTCGGAGGAAAGATTTGAAGCCCGAGTCATGAGATGGTTTACAACCATTGTGTTTCTCGGTAGACCATCAAAAGGGGAAAGAACAAGGCATTCAGACATTTTTAAGTCGTTTCCCACTTCCTAATTAAGGGAGAGTCCTGCCATTATGGGATGAATCTGGACAATTCATCCCTTCTACCCAGAGGGGAGCCAACCTCTGTGAGCAAGGAGGTGAACCTGCCACATAAGACCCGTCCCTAGAGTTCTGGGCAAGTGGGATCTTACTGGGCGTGATTCCCCTCTTGGGGAAAAGGACTCTCATTCCAGAGCAGAACTCCCAGTCCAAACCCCTTTTTCTGCATGGAAAATACCTCATTATCTCCTAGAACGACTATATTCCACAAAGATCTTTCTTTACCTATATTGGCTACAGGTAATGCTGAACACAACTTGAATGTCATGTCAACGAAGGACACGGTTGTGTTAATTCCTGCTAACTTGGGGAAGTCGGTGGCGTTTGCAATTGGAGGATTGTCAGATGAGGAGAGGAATTATGTGGCCGGGCTGCCATTCAAGGTGCAGAGGGAGACGTTCCGCTATTGGGGGGTCCAGGTGATACGGCACCCTGGGGATCTCTTCCCTGGCAACTTCCTGCCCCTTTGGTCAGCCTTGAAACAAGACATGGCGAGATGGGCGGGGTTGGGGGCCATCTTGGATGGCGCGGCTAAACTCTATAAAGATGGTTCTCCCCAAATTCGTATTCTTGTTCCAAATGCTGCCGGTACCCGTGCCTGTGTCTTTCCTATCTGAGTTGAAGCAAACCATTTTGCGGTTCCTCTGGTTGGGGAAGAAACATAAGCTCGCCTATGGGACACTAACTCGGCCAAAGGAAGAGGGGGAGTGGGATTCCCAGATTCAGCAACATACTCCAAAGCGACTCACTTGCGAGTCTTGGTAGATCACTTCAACCCGGGGACAGGGAAACAATGGGTGGCAATGGAAAATTAGTTACTGGCACCAGTCACGTTGGACGAGTGGTCATGGGTTCCAAGAGCCCGCATCCCGAACAGAGTCCTGCACCACCCAGTCCTGGAGGTTTTGTGGTCTGTCTGGAAACAGGGAGGGGATAATAGGTGGCTCACAATGTGGCCATCACCTCTGAGCTGCATCTAGGCACCTCCACTCAGGGACAGGATCGAGGGACCACTGGCATTTCAATCAAGATATGAGGCTGAGCTCAGTAGGGCGGGACAATTATGGGTAGGAAATGCTTTTATATCTCTGAGGGGATTGGAGGAGGCCTTGGGTCTGCACATAATATCGCCCTTTCGTTTCCTATAATTAAAGGGGGCCCTGTCCGAGGAGAGGTGGGGGGAAAATCTCAGGAGGGAGCTGACGAATTTTGAGTGATTCTTGATAACACAGACGGGGTACAGAGGGCGGATAGCTGGATTATACAAATTGCTTCTCTTGGCAATCCCGAGGAATTCCCCCCCCCCTCTTCGAGAGTCAAATGGGGACAGGACTTGGGCAGAGATATCGAGGACACTTTGTGGGGTCAAATGTGCAGGTGGGCTCATCGCTCCACCACATCCCTTCAATATAGACACCAGGCCCCTTAAACTGTTGCATAGGTGGCACTACCCCCCGTTGATGATAACCCGGATGAGAGACAGATACAACCTGCACTGTTGGAAATGCCATCGTGAAAAGGGAGAATACATCCACATGTGGTGGGGTTATTCCAAGGTGCAGGCGTACTGGAGGGAGGTCCTGGATTAAGAGGGTTTATGGGAGTCAGAGGGACCTCTCCCCATTGCTCGTTCTCTTTGGTGTGAGCACGGAGGACGTACCTGAAACAGAACAGGGTCATATGTTACAAATTGTGTTGGTTGCAGCAAGATGTTGCCTGGCCCAATTGTGGAAGAGTCTGCGAATGCCAGTGAGAAGGAATGGGTCTCCAAGATCTGTGCCATATACGATATGAAATATCTAACCTAGGTTTTGTCTGAATTTAGGTCTAACATTGAGGGTGTATGGCTCCCCTTCTTTGAGAAATACAAACGATTAGACTGGCGGAGTTGAGGAATAGGTGGGGGGGTGGGGTGGAGAAGGACAGTTTGCCTACGGGGGAGCGACATTGATGTATTTGTGACCCAAGGTGGGGACTGGGAGAGAGATTCACCCGCCTTGTGTTCAGGTGTACCCAGGAGGAGAACCCAGATTTAGAGAAGAGGTATCATTAAGTGTCAGATTTTTGCTGGAGTTAAATTTGAGAATCCATAGCATGAGGGGAGAGGGTGGTTTCAAAGTTGGGGTTATTAGGAAATGTACTAATGCTGTTGTGTTATAAACAAAATGCCAATAAAATTTGATTTTCAAAAAGAAATATGCCCAACAATCCTAATAAGCTCTACCAATGCAGGCTGCTAACTGAGCATCTGCATGGTATTGCCATACACTAATATGACAAAAAAAAGACCTGCAGGAAAAAAATTACACAAAAAAAACAACACAATGTTGATTAAATATGCATGTCCCATTTATATTTAGAATTGATACAGGCGGGTTTCTTGGAGTAAACTGAAACCTGTGCAACATTTGTAGACAAAGCAGTAATTTGATATTGGAAAACCAGGTGGTATAACATATTGTAAAACAGTCAAAGTCTTGCAATAGGTCTGTGGGATCAATAAAGTCAGCGGTCTAAGGATGGGGGTCGGGTATCACGGCTTCCCAGTGTCCTACCTGTACAGGTTTATAAATGGAGGTAATCCAAAAGCCTCTGAAATTCCCGATTGGTGCTGTCAAAATAATTACAGGCCCACGGCCCTGCGCAAAGGCAGCCCAGACGAAGTGTGTGTAGTAGGTGAGATGTGCAATCATAGGGGGACAGTAGGGGTACAGAGGAAACTCGCCATGGGCCTGCCTGCCTGCGGTTTGCAGATGTTGTGCATGAACATCATCAGTGCACTATTGGGCTAAGATTTTCACGGATCCTGCAAAAAAATATGTCCACCTGATATCGGATCCGCGAAAATCTCTTGTCTCGGAGTACATTGGGCACCTTTTATACTTTGACAGCAACATTCTATGAAATGCTCCCGTCTTGATTTATTTTCGAGGTTTTCAGGATTATTCTTCAGAGAGGGAAACGTTTATTTTGGGGAGGGGGCGAGAAGAATGTGTCCCGTCCCTCCATAACATCCATCACTAAGAATTAGATCAGTTCTCTGGAGAGGATGATGTTGCACTGGCAACGGCGCGCAACGCCATTTAGCTAACCGGGCTTTCACCTCACTACCTCACTCCCCCCAACATAATATGAGCTGAGGAGGGGGGGGCTTTCGCACATAGCTTTTTGAGGGGGGGAGCAATGTGTGACATCAGAAGCACTCCTGCATAGAATCTTTTATGCACACAAACTACCACATCTCACTGCACCTCCCCCTCAGAATGTAGGCATTAAACCATTAAGTCACTAATGACCCATCATTAGCGGTTTTGTGTGCTACATTCTGATTGGAAGGGCTGCTGTTGGCTCCATGGGGAACTGAACAGCTCTTCATTGTTGTGGGGCAGCCTTCACTGTGGCCCTGTGTGCATGCTGTGCGGGCAGACAGGCCACTGTAGAGAGAACAGAGAAGTAGCCAGGCTGAGGTAGGGGGGAGGGCACAAGGGTGGGCCGTGATTACAGAGGAGGGGCTCGCCCCCCCTTTAGACGCCACTGATGTGTGAATGAGTTAATGATGTATGGGGGCTGGGTGTGCATGTAAATGAGCGAGTGTATGATGAATGAGATGTTTAAATGAGTGAGTGTGAGAGTGTGTGAGTGTGAGCTTATCTGTAATGCTGGGCTGCAACCATTTGATACTTGGGTCCCACGCCAGACAAGCATTGGGGTAGAACAGAGGGGGGTGGAGCATCCAAGTTTGCCCCACTGAAGTGGCCCCTCCCATCAGCAATTAGCCTCCCCCGAAATCTACGTTTCATTGTGCCCCTTCCCTTGCACGTGGCATGCATGTTGTCGTCCCAGACTCTGCCGCGGGTGAGGTGCGACGCTCTTTCCCTGGACGGTAGTCTACTGATCACAGTTTTCTTCCAATGAAATCCACATTAGCCTGTTTTTTCACGGTAAGACTTGGACATTCAGAAGCTATTCGACATCTTTGCCTCGTGTTTCAGATTGTGAAACTCGCACCCTGCTGTGACTTTTTCTCGACTGGTGCCTGTAAAATTGGTAGCACTGCAAAAAAGCAGCCGCTCTGCGGCACATTGCTATTCTGAGTCGACAAGTGAGCAGCTTGCATCGCTCACTGTCAGCTCGCAGCCAAAAGCTCCTTTCTCTGTAAATTACTGCACGTTTAAAACGCCTGTCAACATGAATAATATTCTTCTGCCTGCGTTTATATAAACATGACACATATAGAAATGTTTCTATTTATATGCTAATTTGAAAGTTGCATTTGTTTCCGTAAAAAAACGCAGCACGTGAAGGCCCACCTGTTAAAATACTAACCAAAGTATAAGCATCTGCGTTTTGCAGCAACTTTTGGTGCTTGCTCATCGAGAAACTTAAATTTAGAATCTTTCAACCACAAGCTACTGAGAACACGCGAGTCGGATGCAAAGCAGCACATGCCAGTTGGTGGGCAAATGCTGAAGAAAGAGCAGGCATCTGGTGTGTGGCCTGGGAAGGAGCAGGCCCATGGGTGGGGCGAACGGACACTTGCTTCAGCTACCTAAAAGGCAGAGAGTCCTGTGCCTGCTGCCCTGCCGTATGAGCAGTGCCAACCTGCCACAATGTTGCCAAGCAAATGTTTCTTTCAGCCACCAACATCTTGTCCGAATACAGTGCTGTGACCCAAAGCGCTTTGCATAGCACATACACATTTTTACCCTATCGAAATTGGTGCTCACTTTATTTGACCTCACAAGGATGAAAGGCTGAGTCGACCATGCCGGGATTTGAACCTAACCCGCTAATGCCATCTTACCTGCATTGAAAGCCAAAGTTCGGAAGTACATGTGGTTCTCATAGGTTAACCACAGAATGTGTGGAGAGATGGGTCTTTGAGATAAGGCACAATGGTAGAAGGCAGTGTCCATGTTACTTACAATCTGAGAGATATTACACGCGCCATGGTTTGTGAAGTATCTTTGCACGTTTCTGCCGAACATTGCTCCTCGGGATCTATGTTGTTACATTGAACCAAGGGGTTTACGAATACGTACACTTCATTTGTGTCTTTCTCCCCTTACCCCTGCATCTCTAGGGGGAGTAACCCCTTGCACCCCCTTGTAATCCCATAGCCCCATCTAGTTCTAGCTTTCCTCTCTTCCCCGTATATACATTTCAAAATGGGGTTTCCCCACATCCTTTCCCAAATCAATGAGTTGCTGCTCTTTTTCAAAGAAAAAGCATACTCCGCTTTTCTCATTAGGTTATAGCGCCCACCAGAGGAGGTGCTCAGGGGCGGATAAATCACATGCTTGTGACAATTGTGCTCCATATTCCGCTGTATGAGCATAATATGTTTATGCCCTACACGTTGGCCTTTTGAATGCCCAAAAGGCATAGGAATAATGTAAACCTTGTTATTGCCATTCACTGAAACACTCATTACCTCGCCCCACTCATACCTCAGTGGTTTCTTATATTTTATTTAGCACATATTTTGCAGAATAGTCTGCAACAGCTGTAGCTTAACTATTTGCAGTCCAACATTTCAAACTACTCCGTGAAAAGGCATTTCCTAGGACTTATGCATTCTTCAGATGTAGCGAGAACCACCACCATATTCCATCTCCGCAGTGCACGATACCACAAAGAGCATCGGCATCTCAATTATTCATCTGCAACATGGATGCACTGGTTTACAACCAAAGCCCGTTCAGTGTGTATTTCAACAAACTACAGAAAACTCCCCAACGCATACGAGTACTAAAATACAATCAAGGAAAATGGCGGCCGGCGCACGATGACGCCATTTTTTTCAATCCTGCTTCTATGTACACAGACCCTCGGAGGCAGTGATCCATCCCAGCCGGATCCTGTCGTGCAAAGGTTCCAATACTTGTCAAAACAAGGTAAGCACTGGGATAAGCAGGTGGAACCGTATTAAAACGTACACTAATGTGGATAGAAAAATGCTATAGATACGGCATACTTGGCTTCCTTTGAATCACTTGTTCTTTCCTCCACCAGATACACCAGGACTGCAGGAGGCGATAACAGATGCGAGAGCACACCTTGTTACTGCAAGGTATATTCTATAAGAAGCACTGTGGTATATATTTAAAAAGCTATGAGAACCATATCAAACTACAAAAATGTATACTTTTAACTTTTAGGGCACCAATAACAAACAGATCTTGTCTATAGATCTCAGGACATCCCCGCAGCACCAGAGAAAACAAAGGCATGCTGCACATGTAGGAGCAATAGGACACAGGCAGGTGACAAAACACGCCCGTGGAATACGCCCCCATGTGATACGTTGGAAATATCTCCAAGCACTTACAAATTGCGTTTGGTTGCATCGAATAGAAGTTGGTCCCTGAAGAGGGTCCTCTGGACCGAAATGCATTGGACAATGCAAAGAAGGCCTATATCCGAAGAATAAATGTTCCCTTTTTTACGAAATTTGAAAGAATCTTCCTGCTTGGATCTAATATGTATTTGATGTATGAGAATATTCAGAACATCGAACAAGCTTACCAGAAATACATGCAATTGCTCACATAGGATCGATCCTTCCAAACGTCTGAGGTTTTAGTAACCCAGACAACATCCCTTAGCATACCGTTTACCCCACAATGCAAGTGGGGTCATTCTGGCCACAGGACCATAGCATACCTTTAGCATAGAAACAGTATTTAGAGGTTACTTTAAGAAAACACACATTCAGGTTGTGCCCACTCACTCAAAACCTATTTACCCATTTACTTTAGCAGCATTTCTTTACAGCTGTAGGGCTTTCTGTTAATGCAAAACAAATGAGGTGATGGCTGGAAGGTTTGGAGTTAATCCTAACCTCCGGCATTGTTTTGGGAAACCCTCCAGACCATCGCTCTTCACCTACCAAGCCATTACAGAAGGGGAAAGACCCTAAGCAAATCAGGCTTGGTCCCACTCCAAAAAGGGACAGTCCTGCCCGAACTGCAAGGTCACATCCCTTCTGCATGAGACCACAAGCATCCGTAGACATGTTTCGGCCTATGGGGCGTTAGAAGTGTAGAGTAGCTTGGGTCTCTGGCCCCAGGTCGGAGCATACCTGTCCCACTCGGGGTGGCCTATGCAACCCAAAAGAGGGGACACAAATCACAGGCGGTTTATGGAATACCGCAGAGTATGCAGAAGCAGGCAGCCATACTTTGGCTAAGAAGCTGGTCAGAATAGCGAGGACTACAACCAGCCCATCCGTAACACCTGAAGTTACGTTTACAGAACAAACAAACATCTTCTAATCCAAGGTCGAGACTGCAGCACAGTACACTAAACATCTCAACAGATCTTCTATACAGCAGTCATCTACAAGTATGTGTTCCCTAAGCAGTAGGTATGCAAAACAGGAAGCGTATATTCCACCCAGATCCACTTGCCTTATTCACGAGGCCAAGTCACAAACATGATTTAATAGTCGGAATTTCTATTTATTGGGAATAAAGGTGAACAGTTGATTTGCCCACCACGCCTCTAGAAGAAATTCCTCTAGCATTGCCATGGAAAGGAACATGCTGGCTTCATTAGGCTTACGACAAGCCACATCAATAAACAATGAGCTGAGCATGCAAAGGTTTACAAAAGATGGAAAAAGGAATGGACTTGCGCCACAAGGTATTTATGTTGAGGATTAGAATAATTTCAGGTTTCAAATAGATATAGGTAGATCTTTAACATTCGACTAAAATGATTTTTTTAAAATAATTTGATTTGTTTCAATACATTTGAAGTTTTCTAACAATAAAAATGTACGATTCACAAATCTCAGTACTTGCGGTAAAAGCATTTAATTTTTGGATATTTAAATAGGAGGAACAATTTAGTCAAAAAGGCTCTCTGGTAAGCCAGCCAGTGGTCAGCCACAAAAATCAGTCACTGTTTAGTGACCTAGCACCCATTCACTACAGTCAGTTCTCGTCCAACCAGCGATTTTCCATAGCCAAAATCTTCATGGGTTCACAAATCTCGTAGGGTCTCTGCAGTCTTCCTGACTGGGAAAAGGCTATAAGGAGAGGGACCTCAGAAAAGATATAGAAGGGACCCTAATCTGGAGTTACGCCATGTCACATTTGTCCGTGAAAACGAGCAGATCCACATTCAGTTAGTCTCTCTCCAACAGGTAGGTGTGTGTGTTCTAATTTCTCCTGCGTATTCAGCTAGATCAGTTACAAAAAGACAACTGTGGTCAGGCTTAGACCTAACATTTTAAGCACAGCAATTGGACCCCGTTACATATGCAGCAGAGAGGTTGTGGACTACTTCTGTTGCTTCTAATGCAAATGATCCACCCAGAGGTGTAAGTGGTTTTATATGGTGGTGGTAGCCTACTGGACGCAAGGATAAAAGGCCATTTCCTTCACCAAATTACCAACCTTGCCTTCACCACACATTCGGTCACTAAAGATCAGATTGTGTGTTCTAGGCACGGTTGGCGATTCAGTCAACGAGAAATGAATCTGTGTCCTGGTGTCTTGTAGAGTTTCAATACAATAAAGGAAGAGCTTGGGCTGATGACGCATAGTGGTGCTCCATTTCCAAAAGTAGTCGTTGACTGCACGCCCAGTGTACTTTGATCACGCCCCTTTTCCAGCGCGCCCTCAATTTCGCATCACACTTAAAGCATTGCATAGCATGCCAGAGCAATGCACTGATATGTAAGAGGATTCAATTCAACACTACAGCTAAGTCAACGCCTAGTCTATAATACTGAATGAAAACCCTTATTGATATATCTTTAGGTCCAGTTCATGCGTTCTGGATGACTACCCCTATATAACACCCCTCTCTTGGAATCCCCCTGACCCCACTGAGCCAAGAAGTAGTTCTGTTTTGCAAGTTTAAAAGGTTTATTTGATAATTTACAATATATATTATATCACGCTTTATAATAAATTAATAATTGAATAGCACACTTAATCTGATATGATAAAGATCAACAACGGAGAATCTGGCACTAGCACACTTCTTTATAATTACTAAGGAGTTGAGATGAAATGGATAAGGTAGCACACTGGTAAATAGGTATAGAAGTATAATGTGGTAGAAAATGCTTTATAGAGTTCAAATGGATGTAATGTTGAATGAAAATGCAATATAGAAAATACTCAATATGATTTCAACAAAACAATGTAATCACTTTTCTCTGGCTATTCCCTCCCCCCCTTTATGCAAGGCAAGGAAATGGAAGGAAAACACACAGTTCTCAGAAATGCAATCAAATGTGATTCAGTTCAATCCCAGCAAGCTTAGACAACCGAAAACAGATAGGAGTTTTGAAATCACAGGCCCAAATTGCTTTGATATGTGCTGGCAATGAATGAGAAATATGCTGGAAACGCTTTTAATTCCCTTTCAGAGGTTCAGGGTGAGTGGTATCTAGTTAATATTAGTCCAGGCTCACACTAGCAATGATGCAGGGATAGTTAGCAGGTTAAACGAATTTCTGGCAAATGAAATCAGGCAAACAGCAGCAGTTTTTACAAGTGAAGAAATTGCAAATCGCGGTAAAATTCGCGGATGCGTGTTCCGCGATTGCGGTAAAACTATAAGGGGTAGGAATGCGGTTCTTGGTGCGATTCAAAGCTACGATTCTAAGCTTTCAAATAAAAGTTATTGCAAGTCTCTAGCTCAAACGGTCGCGGAGATATGAGCGATTTAGTAAAGGTCGTTTTTGGTTTTGTAAATTTTAAACGCACACTTTTTCAAAATGACAAGTGACAAATTTTTTTTTGCAGCAAGAATGACAGGTGACAGATTTGGAGCTATCAAGCAGTTCTACTTAGGTTAAATAGATTGAATTAGATGAATTTAAACTAAAAGCTTGGTTCTACACAGTTTGCTATGTACTCACACTATATTCTTGAGTGAAATGGGCCTCGCCATGGATCTGGTCAGGGTTTTGGACTGGGCTCTGGTCTGGTCTGGTCTGGCCTCTGCACTTCACAGTGATCTGGGTCACTCTCTCTGCTGGTCTGGGTCTCTCTGGTCTGGTCTCTTAGTTCTGGATAGATTGAAGTCTCTAGTTTGGCTTTCTGGAGGTTGATGGAGGTAAGTATGGATTTTTCCGGCAGAGCTTTCAGCGGCAGATGAAAAATGAATCTCCTATCTGTCCTGTCTGTCTGCTTTTATGTGTTTAGAATGTGGGTGTGTTCTAGCATCACTGACCCTACCTCTCTCTCAGCTTCTAATTGGTCAAACTTCCATTTCTTACTTGATTGGGGGAATGAAATGAAGTGTCATCAGGATGAGGTCTGTTTATGATACAGAGAACCCACCCCTGTCAACTTTACACACAATCTATATCTGACCTAAAAACATATTTGCACAGGTACACATTTGTTTAAAATTACATATACATGGTGTGGCTGAATTTAGCCATGTCTATGTCCAAATCTGCTCATTCTCGGAGCTTGCATTCAAAGAGTGTACATAATTGACTTTTTAACTGCTTTTTCAATTTCCGACATGGACCCAACTTTACATACATGTGTGCAGGGGGTAGGGACATTAACTGATGAAGTTTCAGATTTTTAACATGCACACATTTAGAGTAATATCCACTTTTCCGCTAAAACCCCCCTGAACATACCACCGGTTCCTACCACGTCTTAAACTGTGGGCAGAAAAATCACAAGAATTATGGTATCATTTATAAAATTTTCACATGTCCGCTCTATGAATTATCCCCCTTTTTATAAAACCATATCCTTGCTGCAGGGGTGTGTCTTTTCAGGTCACATGGTACAGAAACCAGTCTTTCCAGTTTCTGCCAAGCCAGCTTGCTTCTCACAGGCAGTGCTCCTCCCAGCTTCTCCAGGAGGAAGCCACTTTTTACGACGTCTGTAATAAAAAACCTTTGCCTGAGTGGAGAGGGCTTTGTTCACTCTCTGGCAGAGCACAGGAAATTCAATTATCAGATAGATGGCATATCCTTAGCCTGGGCAGCAAAAGGAAGGTTGGCCTGGGAACACAGTGGTGACTCAAGTTTCACTGCTGATGGGTAGTTGCTAGGCAAAATCAAGTTCCTTAAGCCAGACCTTCAGCTAACTTTTTGATGCTTTTAAAATAACTTGTAATTTTACACATGCAGCTAGAATGCTGATTCTAAGCGCAAAACTATGACATTTCAACAGTTACAAAGGCATGTGACACCAAACATAGGTCACTCATTTAATTTAAACATTTTCGATTTTAGTGTCTTTAAATCCAGTGCAACTTAAACTGCTGCAATCCACAGCTCAGCCAGTCTTGTTATAAACCTTGTCTTATGATCTTCATTTCCCAGATTCTGTAGGCACACAAAACTCCATTCTGCCAATGTCTGCTGGTGTTCAGTAAATATTTTGCACATGTTGCAAGGTTTGAAATAGGCATTTTGCTTGCCTTCAGAAAAACACACAGAGTGGTTTTAAAACGCCGGCTTTTGGATAGTGGTGAGTACTGGTACTGCACCCATTTTTGGGATTTAAGAAATGAATTCCCCACACTTCTAGGTTGCATTTGGCAATCAGCATTGCCATTCCCAATGGTTTCAGACTACTGTGCGGGTAGTCCAATGGTGGTTTTAAAGCGCTTTGAAGCTAACCGGCGCTACTGTTTTTCCTTTGGCAACCCATTTCCCTCATGGCAACCCGGCCTTTCATTCTCGCACTGGTGGGTGGCAAGTGAGGCAACCATTTTGGTGGGCGCACAAACTGCGCAGCTTTCCTGGATTTCAGCGCACATGTGGGTTTTCCGCCATCTTGAATTTTCTAAGCCCACAGCACCAAATGTTGTAGCAGGGTAGCTTAAACGTGGGTCAGGACACCCTACACGCCCCCCCACGTGACTGCACTTTGAGTTTGGGTCGATGGGGAGTCGCGTGCCCAAGGGTTTTGACCCACGCACCGGTCTGTCCGCATAATCTTCTTCCTCTTCTGTAGATGGCACAGTTCAGCATCTTCTTCTCCATCCGGTCAGATCGATCAGTTCTCCTCGCCGGTCCTGATGGGAAGATTGGGCGGTACCCCGGGCCCGTTGTGTCTTTACTCCCGGTCTCCGGATCGTCCTTCTTGGTCATCCTTCATGGTTTCATCTCTCCTAGGATGATAAAGGAAGAGCGGCAATATCTACTCATAGACGACTTTTTTTTTTTTTCCACCACTGTTGAGATAGTGGGGCGGCATATGCATTTCATCATAACGAAACATTACATTCTTATTTTGAAAAAAAAACAGTATCACTAGAGACAGTTTCATGTAAATCCCAGTATGTTAGAGACTAGATGTGGTATGTTTTATGATTGGAACTGAATTAGTCTGATACAGTACCCGCTAGGATTCCAGAGGATTCCTCCAGTTGTTGCAGAGTGTGCCTGGGATGGCAACATTTCAACTGGTTTATGTGGACCCACTTGTCTTCCCCCTCTGCCGAACCACCTTTGGGGATGCGGATCTTGTAGGCCACAGGGGAGATCTTATCGACGATCTCAAAGGGTCCCTTCCATGTAGGCAAAAATTTGCGCTGCTTGGCCTGGTTCCTTTGGAAGTTGTATAGATAGACCCGGTCTCCCACCTGATATTCCTTCCTGGAAGTTTTCAGGTCATAATGGGTCTTCATGCTATCAGTCGATCTTTCTAGATTCCGCTGAGCATAAGCAAAAGCATGTTGAAGGTGTTTCCTTAAATTCTCCACATACTCATGAGTAGTGGAGGCATTTATTAGTGTCTGCTCTTGGGTCCGGTAGAGCAAATGCTGAGGAAGCACCATCTTGCGCCCAGTCATCAACTCAAATGGTGACATTTTGGTTGCAGATGAAGGGGTAGATCTGATGGCCATTAGGACCAGAGGTAATCGGATATCCCAACTTGGCCCAGAATCTGCCACAAACTTTTTTAAGATGCTCACAATTGTCCGGTTATATCTCTCTACTGCCCCAGAAGAAGCTGGTCTGTAAGCAATATGCAGCTTTCTCTTGACCCCCAGTATCTCCCACATCTTTGTCATTACTTCACTGGTGAAGTGGCTACCTCTGTCTGACTCAATCCTTTGAGGTAGACCAAAACGGGAAAAGATGTGGTTAATCATCAAGGCAACTGCAGTTTCTGCCTTGCAATTTGGGGCTGGGAGACATTCCACCCACTTGGTAAACAAGCATGTCACAGTCAACATGTACTTATTCCCCCTAGCCGAGCGAATCACAGGGCCCACAAAGTCGATTTGTAAATCTGACCATGGCAGTGTCATTCCCCTCTTTTGTAAAGGCGCCCGGTGCGTGAGGGATGATGGCTGAAATTGTGCACACACAAGACACCCCTTCAAGTATTGGTCGAGGTCCTGCCCCATGTGTGGCCAGTAGGCAACCTCTCTTAAGATTTCCAATGTTGTGTGAAACCCCCTGTGACCGGCCGTGGCCGCATCATGGGCGTGACTTAACATCAGGCTTCGGAATGAGGTAGGAACCACCCACTGATCGTGGCCAGCTTTGGATTTCCTTACCAGCAAACCGTCTTGGATTCGGAACATTTTTGGACATTTCATCAACACTCTTAGGTCCTCTTTCCCAATGTAATCGGTATCCGTCAGGGGAAAGTTCTCAGGGTCCTCAAGGTGCTGGTAAAATTTACCAATTATTGGATCCCCCTTCTGAGCAGTAATCAAATCAGCATCAGGGGTCTCCTTACTCCATTGTGCAATTGAAAGGTCGTTGTTAGCATTTGTCTGGGACCTAGTGATAGCAGTGACCTGGATTTCCCCCAACAGGGACTCAATCTCAATTAGATCCCCTTGGATGGCCCCGGTTTTGGCCAGCTGATCAGCTAAGTCATTTCCAGTTTTGTCTGGTCCCTCTACTTTGGAATGACCCTTGATCTTCTTCCAATAGATGGTCATCCCATTCGAGGTGACCAGATCATCAATGTTTTGGATCAACTTCCCATGTTTCAAGGGTTTGTTGTTAGCACATAACATGCCTCTGGTTTTCCAATTAACCAGGTGCTCCACGAACCCGTTCCGTACATAATCCGAATCTGTGATTATGACCAGTTCGTGGAGTTGATGTTGGACAGCAGTGAGGATGGCCTGATGCACAGCCATCAATTCTGCCACCTGACTACTTCGGGGACCAATTTTGAATCCGGCGGAGGGTTCTGGGGACTCATTCACCCATGCATTCCCTACGCCGGCCACTAGTTCTTTCTCCCCGTTGTAGTCAACATGGTAAGAGCATCCATCCACATAGACAGTGGGCATTCCCTCACACTTGTCTTCTTCAAAGACTTTGTGTGGGGAATTAAGGTATGCCTCCATGTTGTCCTTTATTTTTAGACTTTCGTCCTCGAGACAGTTTTCTCTGGCACAATCATGCAAGTCAGCCAGACCTTGCGCGAGGGGACTCTTCTTGTTTTGGCCATATCTGACCTCCACAGGAAAGCCTTGCATTGACAGAATCCAGGAAGTAATTCGGGAATTACTCACATTTCCGGCCCGGATTCTGTCACTTTGGAGATATTGCAGAGGCTGGTGTGGAGTCTCCACTATGATGTGTTCCCCCTGGATAAACGGGCGGTAATTCTTCAATGCCCACACCGTTGCCAGGAGTGCCTTCTCACAATCGTTGAATTTTTCCTCCACAGAGGATAAAGTTTTGCTCGCATAGGAGATTACTTTATTGACCTTGTCATGCTTTTGGTATAATACTGCCGTCAAGCACGTATCAGAGAACCCCGTCTCCAGGAAGAACTCCTTGTTTCTGACAGGGTAAGCTAGGCAAGGCGCTTGTGAGAGGCTTCTTTTGAGTTGTTTTACCGCCTCGGCTTGTTCTGGACCCCATTCCCACTTGACCCTCCCCTTCAGGAGATGAATCAGGGGTCTGGTGATCTCTGCATAGCCCTCAATGAACTTTCTGCTGTAATTAGTCAGTCCAAGGAGGCTCCTTAGTTCCCGCAGAGTTGTGGGGTCTTTCAGTTTCTGAAGTGCTTCCACTTTCTTTTCCTGGGGACAGAGGCCCTGAGGAGTAATCTCATGCCCCAAGAAATTAACACGGGTTCTACACCACTGTGCTTTCTGAAAGGAAAGTTTTGCTCCGGCGGCCCTCAACTGTGTCAGAACATAACGGATCTCCGCTATGTGTTCCTCCACAGATGAACTTTTGATGAGGACATCATCTACATAAGCCAGGTTACCCCTTGCACCCAAGTCGGGCATGGCCTTGTGTAGAAAGATGTTGAATTCATTGCCGGAGTTGAGGTATCCGAAGGGAGTCCGGGTCCATGTGTACTGCTGGCCCCCAAAGGTAAAAGCCAGTTTGTATTGGTCCTCCCTACTGACAGGCACGGTCCAGTACCCATTGGTCAGGTCTATTGCAGTGAATACCTGTGACCCCTGGATCTGGGCCAGCCCTTGGTCAATGTAGGGCAGAGGCCATCGGGAAGTATGGACCCGTTTGTTGAGCTCCCTGAGGTCGGCGCAGAGTCTCCACTGGCCGTTTGGCTTCAATATTCCCAGCACCGGATTATTGAAGGTGCTGTGGACTGGACGGATTATTCCCCGGGACTCAAGGTTCTTAATTATTTCAGTAAGGGACTCCATTGATGCGAGAGGCAAGCGATATTGCTTCACAAACACTGGAGTCATGCCAGGGTCCGTGGGGATTGTTGTGGTGTGGATGTCGGTGCGACCACAGTCATATGAGTCTACCGCAAAGAGATCTTGGAAATCCAAGAAAACTTGTTTCAACTTTTGCTTTTGTTCCAGAGTCACACAGGCATCAGCTAGGTTGACTCTCTCTTCCACCATCTGCCTGAAGCCTGGAAAGACTTCTGGTTTGGCTATCTCCGCGGCCTCCTCCAGCTGGGTGGAGAAGTCCCTGGTCAGAGTGCTGATTTGGACCGGAGGCTTCAGGTGGGAAAGGCAGCCCTCATGGACTTGGAAAATCACCTCATCCCTCCTGAAATCACAAGTCACATCTTCCTTACCATAGGGGCAGGAAGTGTACACCAGGAAGTTCCCCCCATGCCGGGTAAAAATCCTGTCTGGTGTTGTGTTGTCCTCACTGTCACTGTCAACACAGTCCTTGGGGATTGGTCCTAACAGTTCATTTACAAGATCAATGGAGAAATGTCGGTCATCAACCGCCATTCCAATAATGGTGCCTGCGGCTAGAGTAATACTCTTTAAGTCGCTGTTATCCACCTCTATTAGAATGGGGTCATGTTCTATGTTGACTAATGGAGTCGGGTTTACCCCCAACCCTTGCTGTTGGAGAGAAGCATTTAGATGTATGTAAGCATCAGGGTTTTTCAACTCTTGTCCCCTTTTAACTTTCACTTCCAGGGAGAATTGTCGGGTCCTTTCTGGGATGGTGACTTCCTCTTTAACCTGAATTTCAACTGCATAAGGTAGCAATTGAGCTGACCTAAATGCTTTTTCTGGATCATCAAAGCCCATAGGATTATCCGCTAATCGGGACCAAGCTTTGAAGTTTATTAGGTCCAAACTAATGGCGAAGCGATTGAGAATGTCACTGCCTAAGTAAAAGGCGGCAGGGACGTCTCGCACGACCCAACAATTGTGGACTATGCTCTTGTTGCCAATGGAGATTTTGAGCATACACCTGCTTGGCAGGAGATGTTTGGAATTAGGTGCTTCCAGGTCCATTTCCCATTTGTCTATCAGTTTGAAGGTGGGAATGGCTGGATCTTTTGGGAGTTGGCGGAACATGGCTTCGCTGATGAAGCTCTTACCGTTGTTCACACACACTCGAGCGAGAACAGAGTCCTTCCCATCATTTAACTGAACAGGGATGAACAACTGTTCTCCAATTTGCTGAATATCAGCCAGGCTCTGAGCTGATTTCACCTCCTTCTGGACTATAGGAGTGGGAGTTTCAGATTGTGGATTAGTATAGAATTTCAGAGTGTTTCCTTCCAGCGTGGAATACCACTTTAAACTGGAAGGAAGGTTGATTTTCAGAAACAGAGAGGACCCCCCATCACCAGTCTGTTGTCCTACTGCTATGACTGTCACGTCTGGAATTTGGTTATTCTGGAAGTGAAATTCTACTTGGTCAGATTTTTGTTCAACCATGTGGCAGGTGCCGTTTAAACTAACATGGTTGACACTCTGTTTTAATTTTATTGGTCGGCTAGTCTGGGTCCAGAGGACCTTGTTTACGCAATCTATTAGGGGTGACAACCTTCTCAGGAGGTCATTCCCTAGTAAACAAGGGGTGCCCTCTGGGGTCACAACTATGACCGGGTGTTTCAACTTATGTCGCCCGATCTTAATGTCCAAGTCTGCAGTCCCCTCAACGGGAATTTCCTTCCCGTCAAAGTTCTGCAGTTGTCCAGGAAGAGAGGTGAGAGGAATTTGGTAATTCTCTCCCCTTCCTGCATTCAGTTCGTCAAAGGCCCTTCTGGACAGAAGGGTAGCTTGAGATCCAGTGTCCACCAGTGCCGAGATTGTACCCTGCCCCTGTACTTGTACCGGGGCATAATATCTTCCCTCCTTCTCCTCAAGGGGGCACAGATAATGTACATTTTTGGACAACTGGTGGGCTAATTTTCTGGTTTTGGACATCGCGAGAGAAGAATTTTGGGCAGAATTCTGTGGAGAGCCTTGGGAATCTGAAAGAAAAAGTTGGCAACTGGAGATCAGAGCCATTGTGGGTTCCCCTGGTTCCGGTTCTGGGCCGCCCCCCCCTTTTTGGAGGCAGTCCCCAGGATGGGTTCGAACCAGGGGATTTTCTTGATGTTGGTTCTGGGATGAGATGGTGGGCGGCGGTAGCTCAGTATCCACATCTCCCCAGTCTGGATTTGCATCCCTAAGGACCCATTTTTCTTTGGGAGGAGTTCCCCCCTCTCTGAAGGAGAAGATCCTTTTCCCAGGATCCTCTGAGGATCCTTCTCCCTCAAATTGGAAGATCTGTACCTCCTCCTCAAACTGAGTCTGTTTGGGTCTTTTGTTTCTCCTACCCCCCCTCTGCTCCTTAGGAGGCAGACTTTCAGGGGCAAGAGATTTTGTTTCCGGTTCCTGGGTTTCCAGGGGCTGTTTACAAGTGAGGAAGGAAGCTTCCTCCAAGGCTTTACACCCCCCTTCCCTTTGTGCCTCCTCCCTGGGAACCGGTGATTTATCGGGGTGCTGCCCCCGTCATTGTTCTGGAGCACCAGGTCCAGAGTTGGGTGCGTTCTGCGCCGGCATGCTGATCTGAGGGTTCTGCTGTGCCCTCAGTATATGACCCATATCCCGCGCCATGTTTTGAACCTGGCGCTCTAACTGGGAAACCCGCTCAGGCTGATACGGGGCCCTGTTTTCTCCCCTGGGCTGATCCCGGGAAGGGTAGCTGTCCCTCCTTTGGTAGTACCCCTGGTTGGGAAGATTTTGGTACCCCTCCACCCTTGGCCTCCCCTCTCCCGGATTCAGTGGTCTGGGCTCAGGGAATTGAGGAAAGAAGGATGGATGATTTTGGGGTTGGAAGTCGGGTGGATATCTGGGGAAAAAGTTCTGCCCAGGGTTTGGTAAATTTCTGCCCTCCTGTGGGAAGTTTGGAGGGAAGTTCCCTGGGTTAGGTGCTTGTCTGGATCCCCCCCCTTGGGCTGGAGGAGTCCACACATAACCCAGGATGGGTCGATTACCTTTGTAGCGAGGACTTACATAGTCAGGAGAGCGAGGGACCCCATTTGTGGGGCTGCCTCCCTGGCTCCCTGTCTGCGACTGGCCCGAGGACCTTCTGGGCCTAGCATTATTAGGTGCAGGTAGGTTTTTAGGCCCCCCCATCTCCAAATCCAAAACGGGGGTGACCTTTACCTCTGCCACCTTGGCAGCAGCAGGGGTGCTGTTGGCTTTGGGGTTTTTCTGGGCATTGCTTTTATTTTCTATGGGCTTCTGCACCTCATAGATGCGGGTAGCCTGTTCAATGACCCAGTCTAAAGATCTTTTCTCGTGAAAATCCCTCACGAGCTGGGTCATGATATATTTGGGCAAGGCATGGAAAAACGTGTTTATAAATTCACGGCTATCCGTGCGCACCCTTCTTGTGGTCTGTGCAAAAGCCCGCTTTAACTCCTGCACAAATTCTTGTGGGGCCTGATCCTCCCCACATTGCAAATTGTAGGCTGCCTTGCGAGCCTCTTGAGGATTTCTGTGAACAGAAAAATGTTTCAGGATGGCCGCCTTATAGGTGGACCATCTTAAATGATTTTGGTCCTCCAGCCCCGCAAAGAAACTGGAGTATTCCGGGGAGAATGTCCACTTTACATATTGAATACAGCTTTGGCTGTCCTTCAAATGGAAAGTCTCCATCATTTGTTCAAACAACTCTAAGTGCTCCCAAACAGAATACTTAGCGTTCTTATGGTAAGGCGTGATGACGCTCCTGATCGCCTTAATCTGCTTTAAGGGGTCCTTAAGCAAGGCCCTTTTTGCCTTATTGGCCTTTTTGGTTCGGGTAACCCTTGTCCATTCTTCCTCGGACTCAGAGGCACTGCTCCCAGAGGTTCCCGTCTGTTCTTCCAGGTTTTCCCGGATTCTGCGAGCCGGGGAATGGCTGGCAGAATGTGGGGACCTGGTCTCCTGTGTCCTGCGCAGTTCAGAGGAGTCTTCAGATTCCTCCTTGCTGCCAGGATTTGATGGGTACCCCCTCCACTGACCTAACTGGGCAGAGGTTTTCAGGATGCCCTTAATGGGCCTACTCTCCTGGGGTTCCCCATTGAACTGTACTGTACTTGGGTGCCCATACCCGGATGCCCACCCCTCCATTCCTGAGTGGTACTGGCCTATGAGCCCCATACTCTTAGCTGGATAGTGATCTGCCATCCCTGCGGCCCTGTGCTCATGTGCGCCAGGGGACATGGGGGTGGTAGAGTCCAGGGACTGGGGAAAATGAAGGCCCCTGGTGTTAGGGCTCCTGCGGTTATGGTCAGGAATCTCTCTTTCCCAGCGGACCTCATCTCTATCCGCCCCTGCTCCCTGTTGCAATGCAAGAGCCTGCATTTGTGCTTTCAGTTCCTCTGTTAAGGCCTTACTCGACTCTATCAGTTTCTCCTGCATCGCTACCTGTTGCTGGAGCCTATCATTGTGTTGACAGAGGGCCTCATTCTCCCTCTGTGCTTCCTGGTTGGTCCTGGAGAACTGGGCCAGTCTTTGCTGCAGGAGGTTTACCTCCTGGGCAATGTCCCTATTGGCCTGCTCCTTTCTTGCTAGAGCATCTTCCACCCTTCTGGTGTGCTCTACCAAGTTCTGGTTTTCTTTTTGGAGATCACCCAGCCCCTGGTGGGCCAGGTGATTTTCTTCCATTTTTCTTTTTAAATGGCAGACTTCCTGGCCTAAGGCGTCTCTTTCCTGACTAAGCGCCTGCATTTGTGCCGCCAGGTCGTCCCTTTGCCTTTGGAAGGCACCAGCTTTCTGGCGCTCCTGATCAAACTCTGCCTGGGTATCCAGGTCTTTCAGAATCAGTTTATTGCTCTCCTCCTTCACTCTATCTAGGTGGCCTTGCAGGGTGACTACCTGCTCAGCACATGCCCTATTGAAGTCTAGCTGTTGCTCCAGCTTTTTCTGGCTTTGCAGTAGGGAGTCCAAACCTTCTTGGTGTTCCTTCTGCAAGGCCAGAAATCTGGTATCCTGTTCTGACTTTTCCTTTTGCAGCACATCCATATCCTCCTTTATTTTAGTGATGTACTGTCTGGTCTCATTTTCTGACGCCTGGCTTCTGTGCAGCCTTTGCTCAGAAGAGTCCAGATCAGATTGGGCCTTCTCTAACGCCATCTGTTGCCTTTTTGCCAGATCATGGCCTTCAGCACATTTATCCTGTATGGCTCCCATGTATAAATATAAATATGCCGCTATCCTAACAATCTTGTCGTGCTCATCTTTGGCCTTAGGAGCCATATATAGTTCACTCAGGGCCACGTGTAATGGACCCTGATCTCTATATATATCTGACCCTGTTTCAGTGACCTGTTGCGTGATGGCCTGCAACCAGATTGTTTGGTCCTGGTGAGTCCATTCACCTCTCACGAATAGTTTGTGTAAGAAGTGCTCTCTGGCTATTTTCATATCTACCAAGGTCGTCATTCTAGAGATTGGTCTCTGTCCTGACTTACAGAAGTTAGTATTTTAGTTTTGCAGAACAGAACTTTTCTTGGAGTGTCCCTTTTGAAGTCTAGCTTCACAGCGTAATGCAGCGTGGTGATCCGACTGGATGTATGTATCCCGTCAGTTAGCACACTGTATTAAGCTGCACAAGTGGTATTCTAACCCAGAATCCCGGATACGAGCCCCCACTTTGTAAGAGGATTCAATTCAACACTACAGCTAAGTCAACGCCTAGTCTATAATACTGAATGAAAACCCTTATTGATATATCTTTAGGTCCAGTTCATGCGTTCTGGATGACTACCCCTATATAACACCCCTCTCTTGGAATCCCCCTGACCCCACTGAGCCAAGAAGTAGTTCTGTTTTGCAAGTTTAAAAGGTTTATTTGATAATTTACAATATATATTATATCACGCTTTATAATAAATTAATAATTGAATAGCACACTTAATCTGATATGATAAAGATCAACAACGGAGAATCTGGCACTAGCACACTTCTTTATAATTACTAAGGAGTTGAGATGAAATGGATAAGGTAGCACACTGGTAAATAGGTATAGAAGTATAATGTGGTAGAAAATGCTTTATAGAGTTCAAATGGATGTAATGTTGAATGAAAATGCAATATAGAAAATACTCAATATGATTTCAACAAAACAATGTAATCACTTTTCTCTGGCTATTCCCTCCCCCCCTTTATGCAAGGCAAGGAAATGGAAGGAAAACACACAGTTCTCAGAAATGCAATCAAATGTGATTCAGTTCAATCCCAGCAAGCTTAGACAACCGAAAACAGATAGGAGTTTTGAAATCACAGGCCCAAATTGCTTTGATATGTGCTGGCAATGAATGAGAAATATGCTGGAAACGCTTTTAATTCCCTTTCAGAGGTTCAGGGTGAGTGGTATCTAGTTAATATTAGTCCAGGCTCACACTAGCAATGATGCAGGGATAGTTAGCAGGTTAAACGAATTTCTGGCAAATGAAATCAGGCAAACAGCAGCAGTTTTTACAAGTGAAGAAATTGCAAATCGCGGTAAAATTCGCGGATGCGTGTTCCGCGATTGCGGTAAAACTATAAGGGGTAGGAATGCGGTTCTTGGTGCGATTCAAAGCTACGATTCTAAGCTTTCAAATAAAAGTTATTGCAAGTCTCTAGCTCAAACGGTCGCGGAGATATGAGCGATTTAGTAAAGGTCGTTTTTGGTTTTGTAAATTTTAAACGCACACTTTTTCAAAATGACAAGTGACAAATTTTTTTTTGCAGCAAGAATGACAGGTGACAGATTTGGAGCTATCAAGCAGTTCTACTTAGGTTAAATAGATTGAATTAGATGAATTTAAACTAAAAGCTTGGTTCTACACAGTTTGCTATGTACTCACACTATATTCTTGAGTGAAATGGGCCTCGCCATGGATCTGGTCAGGGTTTTGGACTGGGCTCTGGTCTGGTCTGGTCTGGCCTCTGCACTTCACAGTGATCTGGGTCACTCTCTCTGCTGGTCTGGGTCTCTCTGGTCTGGTCTCTTAGTTCTGGATAGATTGAAGTCTCTAGTTTGGCTTTCTGGAGGTTGATGGAGGTAAGTATGGATTTTTCCGGCAGAGCTTTCAGCGGCAGATGAAAAATGAATCTCCTATCTGTCCTGTCTGTCTGCTTTTATGTGTTTAGAATGTGGGTGTGTTCTAGCATCACTGACCCTACCTCTCTCTCAGCTTCTAATTGGTCAAACTTCCATTTCTTACTTGATTGGGGGAATGAAATGAAGTGTCATCAGGATGAGGTCTGTTTATGATACAGAGAACCCACCCCTGTCAACTTTACACACAATCTATATCTGACCTAAAAACATATTTGCACAGGTACACATTTGTTTAAAATTACATATACATGGTGTGGCTGAATTTAGCCATGTCTATGTCCAAATCTGCTCATTCTCGGAGCTTGCATTCAAAGAGTGTACATAATTGACTTTTTAACTGCTTTTTCAATTTCCGACATGGACCCAACTTTACATACATGTGTGCAGGGGGTAGGGACATTAACTGATGAAGTTTCAGATTTTTAACATGCACACATTTAGAGTAATATCCACTTTTCCGCTAAAACCCCCCTGAACATACCACCGGTTCCTACCACGTCTTAAACTGTGGGCAGAAAAATCACAAGAATTATGGTATCATTTATAAAATTTTCACATGTCCGCTCTATGAATTATCCCCCTTTTTATAAAACCATATCCTTGCTGCAGGGGTGTGTCTTTTCAGGTCACATGGTACAGAAACCAGTCTTTCCAGTTTCTGCCAAGCCAGCTTGCTTCTCACAGGCAGTGCTCCTCCCAGCTTCTCCAGGAGGAAGCCACTTTTTACGACGTCTGTAATAAAAAACCTTTGCCTGAGTGGAGAGGGCTTTGTTCACTCTCTGGCAGAGCACAGGAAATTCAATTATCAGATAGATGGCATATCCTTAGCCTGGGCAGCAAAAGGAAGGTTGGCCTGGGAACACAGTGGTGACTCAAGTTTCACTGCTGATGGGTAGTTGCTAGGCAAAATCAAGTTCCTTAAGCCAGACCTTCAGCTAACTTTTTGATGCTTTTAAAATAACTTGTAATTTTACACATGCAGCTAGAATGCTGATTCTAAGCGCAAAACTATGACATTTCAACAGTTACAAAGGCATGTGACACCAAACATAGGTCACTCATTTAATTTAAACATTTTCGATTTTAGTGTCTTTAAATCCAGTGCAACTTAAACTGCTGCAATCCACAGCTCAGCCAGTCTTGTTATAAACCTTGTCTTATGATCTTCATTTCCCAGATTCTGTAGGCACACAAAACTCCATTCTGCCAATGTCTGCTGGTGTTCAGTAAATATTTTGCACATGTTGCAAGGTTTGAAATAGGCATTTTGCTTGCCTTCAGAAAAACACACAGAGTGGTTTTAAAACGCCGGCTTTTGGATAGTGGTGAGTACTGGTACTGCACCCATTTTTGGGATTTAAGAAATGAATTCCCCACACTTCTAGGTTGCATTTGGCAATCAGCATTGCCATTCCCAATGGTTTCAGACTACTGTGCGGGTAGTCCAATGGTGGTTTTAAAGCGCTTTGAAGCTAACCGGCGCTACTGTTTTTCCTTTGGCAACCCATTTCCCTCATGGCAACCCGGCCTTTCATTCTCGCACTGGTGGGTGGCAAGTGAGGCAACCATTTTGGTGGGCGCACAAACTGCGCAGCTTTCCTGGATTTCAGCGCACATGTGGGTTTTCCGCCATCTTGAATTTTCTAAGCCCACAGCACCAAATGTTGTAGCAGGGTAGCTTAAACGTGGGTCAGGACACCCTACAGATAAAGGAGGTTGAGAGTGAAGGTCCATGTCCATAGGTGTTTTTAAGCATTCATCTACAAGGGTCATTAACTGGCAGGTAAACAGTAGTGCGGCTCCATAAAAACTCCCCTTATTTAACCCAGTGTTTCTTAGAGATTTTGAGGGGGCAGGGACTTTTACTAGGGGGAAAAGGCCTTTCATATATTTTAAAATTGCTGACCCATAATTCTCCTTTCCCAATGCGCAAAGGGTAGCAGAGAGTGGACAGATGCCCCACGCACCAGTTTACACAGGTGCTGTGCCCAGTGAAGCCGCCTTCCACTTTGCCCGGCAACATTAATGGGATGTCATCTCTCAGAATTTAGCGATGTAAACCCCCAACCTCTATGAAGTCGCTGGAAGGTAACGTGGCGCGCGGTTACACAAAAAAAGATTGAGTTGGCTTTCCCCTACTGGACGCCAGGGGTGTTGCTAGGTCTGGAAAAGACCCGGGGCTAGGTTAATGTCGGAATTGTCAGGACTGGGGGCTAGCTATCGCCTTTTGGTTGTAGCTCCTGAGATTCTATCCGGGGCTACAACCAAAAGACCAGGGCCTATAGCCCCCATAGCCCCCCCCTTGCAACGCCTCTGCTGGACGCTACGATCGGGTACGGAGAAGCACAAATTGCATAGTAAGTTTCCATTTGTGGGCCCGATGCAACCGAAAGAAAAAAAGAAGGTGATGCATGGAGCTGCGTTAAGTACTTAACAAGTCAATTTCGGAAAGGATAAAATATTTAGAACCGGAAAGCAAGCATTGTTTTAAGGAGTAACGAGCTGCAAGACGCGGGGAGTGCCATCTACACAGTGCCCGAGGCAGTAACCTCTTAAAATGTTTAGAGGCTAAAGCAAGCAAGAGATATCGGTGCAAAAGATCCCCAGTGTCGAAGAGGTCACATGGTCATTTGCTTTGGGAAATAAAACAAGCAAGTTGTGGTTTTTTGATTCATGGTGGTCTGCATATTTTCTCAGATTAGCAGTCGGTGCCCACGGTTCGCATTTACAGGGGGTGGAGGGGGATTGAATTTGCCGACGGGGTTCAGCTGTGTCTGATTATATATGTTGCTTTAAAAATGGCAGTCGCCTTAGGCAAGGTAGCCATTAATATAGCATGCAGTCGAACCCAAGTAACAAAACTAGATTCAAGAAAGAGTTAAACCGCTGCTCTACTGTGAACAGTTTAAAACGTGTACACTTGGGCTAAAAAAAAAAAAAAGCATAGGGTTTTATCTGACTGGGACTGTCATGGGTGGGCCTGAATACACAATACTCATGATTCCTGGAGCACTGTAAACTGCTTTAGTCACATCAGGTGAAAATTGGCCCGCAACGTTTTTGAGGTTTTTAGTCTTTACTTTGAGATTGAGAACGATTGAGGATTGGTCAGATGTACACAATGTATTCAGTGCCTGGTGGTTCAGGGATTAAGTGCAGTTTAGCAATTGGCAGTGCAGAAATCGAATTGTTAACGTGTTGGCAGAAAGTAAAAGAAAATGCCAACTTATTTTGCAGCTTGAATAGCTCTTTAGACTGCGCGTCAACCTCCTCTGGTGTCACTTACTGTTGCAGGGATAAGTCTTTTCATGAAATTGAGAACACCTCAAGTGAGAAAAATGCTTAGTTTTAAAATAAGATGAATGGAAAGATGGGTTTGGGGTTGAAAGACCAAATCAGAAATGTTCGAGGGAGAAAAGAAAATACCGAAGATTATTGTTTCGAAAATAATCTTCAGTCTTTTCTCCCATGAACATTACTGACTTGCCCAAACCCCTACCCACACCCTAACACACCTACACACCTACCCAAACCCCCAACACACCCCTACTTACCTTACATACCGTCTCGCTCTGTCCCTGCGACGCCTGTTCCCTTTCTCTTCCGTGATCGGGAACCGGCGCCGCAGGGTCCTTTCCTTTTTTTGTTTTTGTTTTGGGACAGCTGCAGAGAAACCCTGCAGTCTTTTCCTTTTGGGATGGCTTTGGGGAACACCCCCGCCACCCTCGCTAACAATATAGTGAGCAAGTGTGCAGGTACAACCCTGCAGCCCCCAGCACCGAATGCGTAATTTGGTTGACCTTTTTGGTGGTCAGATTTTTCAAACGGCCGAAATATGGCCAAATCACGCATTCTGTATTTTCTATGCGGTCATTTTGGACGAAAACGGAAAGATGTTCCAACTGGTAAATGGGCTGAAGGAAAAAAAAAAAATAACCAACATTTCTTTTGTAAAAACGGAGGGCCCGATTCACAGAACGTTTTCCAATGGGATTACACCATTATAAGGCACTTCTGTTAATCAGGCCGTTAACGCCCACTTAACAGTTTGTGAACAAACTGTTAGAAAAAAAAACATTCACCTACAAGTTGTTTTTTGATTTAAGGCTAATTGGGGCAAAGATTTCAACTTGCTTTGCGCTCAGTCACCTTAAAGAGGATGGCCAGTCCCACAAGCACTACAATGACGATGCACTGCCTCCGGTATTGATCCACCGATACACCTGTGCAAATGAGCACAGTATCAGGGATTTGGGTCACCGGCAGTGAGGGAATAACTCCACCCAATCTAAATTTGAGGAACTTTGGTTCCAGGCAAAGAGCATTGGTTACCGAGTTTGACACAAAGAAACGTAAAGCCACCGTCACCTTTTGTAGACTGCTGCAATTATTGTGGTTTTTAGGAGACCGGTATCAGCTCTGTGTAGAGTCCAGGAGGGCATGTGGGAGTTATTGTTAAGAGGTTTCCACTTAGGAATTCAGGGCAAAATCTATCCCCCGCTGATCGATATCCGGGAAGAGGGAATAGGGTAGGAAAGATGCAGTCTTTTCAGTCGACCAACATTTGAAGTCTAGCCACAGATTTCTGGACAAGTTCAAGGCAACTCAGCTGACTAGGTTGGAGGCCTACATCAATGCTCTTGCCATAGTCCAGACAAGCAAAAATCATTAGGTTCATGGAAACTATTATCTAGAAAGGAGAGGCAGGAGAACATTTAGAGGAGCAGAGTGAGGTGGGAGAGATTGAGATGGAGGATAAACCAAAAAACGTTTAACCGACTTGGCTAGAAAGGGAACATTGCCAGATGTAACGCCCATAGGGATTCACCCAAGATGTAAAGTCTTTCGGTGGATACAGCTGGGCCTCAAGGATTTCATTTTAGCCATTGGCTTCAAAACAAAGTTTTTGCAGATGGCAGACAAAATCAGGGAGTTTTTTTTTATCTTGGCAATTCTTTGTCAGGCTGGAGTGGGATCTGGGTGTCTTCGGTGTACACATGTAACCTGTATACAAAGGAGCAGAGAAGGACAACCAGAAGTTGGCAGTAGAGACAGCATAGCCATGTTGGATTCCACAAGAAAACCGAAGACGTGAAGAGTGGGAACTGCCTGGTTCCTTGTGCTCTGTTCTGGAAACGTACAGAGGCAGTTCAAATGCGGGTCTTGGAGACCAATAGCCAAGAACCTGTTGGTAAACCATGTCAAAGGCAGCAGAAAGGCTCAGGGTCCAAAAACAACTGATAATTGGCATAACACACAGGTGGTTCAGCTATAAAACAAGGATCAGTTTAGGGCCACAGCCAGGTAGGGCCACAGCCAGGTGGGGCCACAGCCAGGTCAAAGTCTGTCTTACAGGTTTGAGGATGCAAAGACTCTGCAAGCAAGACTAGAGTTATTCAAAAGGAAGCTTGCTATTTTAAAGAGCTTTGTAAAGTAAAGGGGATGCATAATGACTATAATGTTAACCAGGTCATTTAATCTCCATCAGGTTTCTTTAGGTGGGGTAACAGCACCCTTGTATTTTATTAGGGGCAGAGGGTTGAGGAGGGGACAATGCCAGAGGCAAGCACCTGATTTAGAATGAAGGTTGTCACAGGGCAAGGGTCAAGAGGAGGACTTATTTTGGTTAATAAAGCCTTGAACTGGTCAGCGCATCACGGGTGCAAATGATAGGAAATGCTTGGCTCGATCATTGAGAGGTCTCTTGGAGAGGTGTAATACTTTGAAGTTCCAAGGAATCCAGAGTGGTGTGAGATATTTAGTCTGGTGGCAGAGATGTTAGTATGGAATGAGAGTTAAGACAATGCTTTTGAGTGGGAGTTAAAGTTACAAGAGGCTGTAGGTGTGAAAGTTGCAAGAACTTTGTAGAGTTTACAGTAGGAATTCTTTGCGTCAATGATTTGGGTGGAGTGTGCGTTTTTTCAACTGCTTGAATAGAAGTTCTGTAGTCTGAAATTGATTAAAACATGTATGTGGATTTTCCTTTAGGATCTTATGGCAATTTGATAGCTTTTTCCTATTTATTCATGTCTTCTAGGCAATGTTTGAACTATTTTGTACAGAGGCCTTATCTATAAGTCTTGAGTAGAGAATGGTATAGAGGGGGAGTTCTGCCAGGCCAAGGATATATCGTTGAGGAGCGAGGGGGTGGATAATGTCAAGGGACTCAGGCTTCAATCAGGCGATCGCTCAGACTCTGGGTAATTTGTGAGATTAGACTTTTCCCAAGCTCAGATGTTATTGGGGAGACAGAGATGGCGGCTTAAAGGTGGCACAGGCGAGGCTTTAAGGAACAAGTTACTTACCTGTAACTGTTGTTCTCCAGCATGGGTTTGGCATGGATTCACTTGCTCATGAATATTCCCCGTTGTCAGGCTGGGAATCCTCAGTAAAAGAAAAAATCAGTATCAGTTTTGTTTCTGATCTGTCTTTCTTAGTAGTAACTAATCAATGGTCTCTGGGTCAAACTGTGCCCAGCCAATGACTGCCCACTCCCTAAGCCCCTCCCCGGGCAGCCATCCTCATATTTGGTAGCACGTAAAGTGGCAGTGTGACCAAGTGAAGAGCCGCAGAGGGGTAGGAGGGAGGGTTGGCATGTGAATCCATGCCAGACCCATGCTGGAGAACAACAGTTACAGGCAAGTAACTTGTTCCTCCAGCATGGGGTCTGGCATGGATTCACATGCTCATGAATACAAGAATACATAGCAGTACACACATGCACAACCACGGGAGGTGGCAAGGCTCAACATTAAGCACTTCATCAACTAAGCATTAAGCAACTCTTACCTCCTCACCAGGCCCACCTTCAGGCGAACAGGTTGCGCAACACTGCTTGGCTGACCCTGGACTCCTCCCTGGAATCGCGGTCGACGCAGTAGAATCTCGGGAAGGTGTGCGTCGACCTCCACATAGCAGCCCTGCAGATGTCCAGCAGGGGTACACCCGACAAGAACGCCGTGGTAGCAGCGATCGCTCTGGTCGAATGGGCTCTTGGACGGCCGGGCAACGGTCAGTTTGCCAACCTGTGACAATGCATGATGCAGCCGGAGATCTGGAAACGGAAGCCTTCGAGAGGGCCTGCCATTGGTTCAAAGATCCAAAGTTCACAAACATCTGTGATGTCTTCCGAAAACTCTTTGTGCGGTCCACGTAGCCACATCCAGCGAGTGCAAAGTCCTCTCGGCCGGCGACGAAGGCGACGGGAAGAAAACTGGTAACCCAAGTCCGACGGCACCTTGGGCATGAAGGAGGGGTGCGTCCTCAGCACCATCCTCGTCTCGTGAAAAGTCAGGTATGGAGGCTTGCAGGATAGGTCCAGGATCTCTCCCACTCGTCGTGCGGGGGTGATGGCCACAAGAAACACAGTTTTCCACGACAAGAACTTCAACGGTGCCGAATGCAGGGGCTCGAAAGGCGCCCCCATGAGCCTGGTCAGCACCACGTTGAGCTCCCACGCTGGGGCCAGAGCCTTCACTGGTGGGAATGAACGGAACAGTCCCTTTATAAATTCCTTCACCAGGCGATGAGACCACAGATATGATCGCCCCGTAGTTCTGGTGTAGCGGGAGATCGCCGCCAGATGTATTTTTATGGAGGCATGAGCCAGCCCCGCCTTGGCCAGGGACAGCAGGTACGTCAGCACTTGAGGGGCCGTAATTCGCAGAGAGTTAATCTTCTGTGCACGGCACCAGACAGAGAACCTCTTCCATTTGTGCCTATAGCACTTGAGAGTTGAGGACGCCCTGGCCTTTGCAAGCACCTCCTTGCAGTCCGCCGGGATATCGTACCCTCCAAACTCGAGTGCCGCAGGAGCCAGGCCTGCAAGTTCAGCGACCCCGGGTCGTGATGGAAGATGGCGCCTCCTTCTCTGTAGAGAAGATCTGCGTCCGTCGATAGTTTGACTGGGGGGGACGCTGACAAGTCCAGAAGGTCCGGGAACCAGATCTGTCGCGGCCACGCCAGTGCGACGAGGATCATCCTGCACTGGGACCTCTTGAGTTGGTTGACGAGTCGCAGTAGCAACGGCAACGGAGGGAACGCATACAGGAACAGGCCGTCCCAGGGGAACGAGAAAGCATCGGCCATGCTCCTCAGCTGGGGAAACCTGCTGGTGAACCTCTGGCACTTGGAGTTTGCTGCCGTTGCGAACAGGTCGATCTGGGGTTTGCCCCATCATCCGAAAAGCCGATCCACTTGGTCCTGACGCAGCTCCCACTCGTGGCATGAGCGTAGCTCCCTGCTCAGTGAGTCGGCAATGGTGTTTTTTATTCCTGCTAGGTGGAGGGGTACCAGAAACATCCACCTGGGCAACGGCCCAGTGCCACAGATCCTGGGCCTCCTTGGATAGGGCCGGGGACCTGGTTCCTCCCTGCTTCTGGATGTAGAACATTGTGGTGGTGCTGTCGGTGAAGATCCTTAACACCTTGCCCTTGAGGGATGGGAGAAACGACCCGAGAGCCCAGAACACTGCTCGGAGCTCCAGGATGTTGATGTGGAGTGACCTCTCCTCCGGGAGCTAAAGGCCTCTCGCGTGAAGATCTCCGGTGTGAGCTCCCCAACCCTCCAGGGAGGCATCCGTCGTCACAGTCTCCTGGTGTGCTGGGGACTGAAAGTCCATGCCCGTTCCAAGAAGCACACGGATGCCCCACCACTGAATCGCTTGGCGGAAGACCTCGTTGAGCGGGATCTTGTCTTCGAAGCTGCCCGCCGCTTGCATCCAACGGGCGTCGAGGAACTCCTGCAGAGAACGCATCCGCAGCCTGCGTAGGCGCACCATGTAGATGCAAGAGGAAATCATGCTGAGGAGTGACTTGATGGACCTCACCCTGGCAACGTCCATGGCCAGCAGGCGCTGCACCTTGTCCAGGATGGCCTTCGTCCTTTCCTCCGACGGGGAAGCTAATCGTGCCACTGTATCGAGCCTGGCTCCCAGAAACAGTGTGACTTGCGACAGAACCAGGTGGGATTTGGGGAAGTTGATGGAGAATCCCAGGTCCGTGAGCAGTTGGACGGTCTTCGCTGTGTGCTCGACGGCGAGCTACCTTGTCCTTGCTCGGATGAGCCAATCGTCCAGATAGGGGTAAACGTGGATCCCTTGCAGGCGCAGCTGCGCCACCCCTGGCGCTAGGCACTTGGTAAATACCCTGGGCGCCGACTTCAATGCGAATGGCAGGGCCTTGAATTGGTATTGCCGTCCTTGTATACGAATCTGAGAAACATTCAGTGTCCTTTTAGAATGGGGATGTGGAAGTACGCATCCTCCAAGTCCAGCGACGACAGGAAGTCGCCTGCCTCCAGCTGTCCCAGCACATGCTGGAGGGTGACCATCCGGAACTTCTGGGACTTCATGCATTTGTTTAACCGACACAGGTCCAGGATGGGGTGCCAACAGCCTGTCTTCTTTCTGACGAGGAAGTTATCTTGAGTATACTCCGGAACCCCCGGAGCCTCTTCAGGATGGCCTTGATGGCCCCTTTCTTGAGCATTGCCCTTACTTCTAACAGCAGTTGTGGGATGCGATTTTCCTTCCTGGCCACAGGAGGAATTCGGGGGCACTTCCTTAGAAATTCGAGAATGTGCCCGTGGGCCAGGGCATCCAGCACCCAACGGTCGGTGGAGATGGACTCCCACACGCTGATGAACTTCGCCAGCCAGCCTCCCACAGGGGTGCTCAAGTGGGCCCATCAAACAACCCCCCCCCCCGCCGACAACCCGGCCGGTTCAGTCTTGCTTGGAGGCAGCCTTGCCGCCCTGGCCTCCTTGGCGACGGCGATGGGGTCCTCCCGACTTGCCGCGCCCTCTGTAGGCCTCTTGTGACGAGGAGCAGGCTGCCTGGCGGTACGTCAAGGAGCCACCGCCAAATCCTTTGGAGGTACCTCCGGAGTTCGGAAAGGGCGGCCGTCGTTGCTGCAAAACTCCTAAGGCCTGAGCCGTCTCCGTGTCTGTCTTGATGGCCTGAAGTGACTCATCTACTGTCTTTCCAAACAGGTTGTTCCCATCGAAGGGCATGTCCAGAACTCTGGTCTGCACGTCTTGGCGGAAATCTGTTGCCTTGAGCCATCCCTGCCGTCGAAGGCAAACACTGTTGCCCAACTGGCGGAACCCAGTGTCCGCGTTGTCCGTGGCCACCATTATGGTGTGGTCTGACGCCACCTCACCTTCCTGTAGGATCCCCAGGGCCTCCGCCCTCTTGTCCGGTAGGAAGTCCAGCAGGGGGGGCAATCTTGTACCACAACTCCTTGTCGTAGCGGGCCACAATCGCTAGGGCGTTGGCCGCCTTAATTGTCGTTGCCGCGGACGAGATGACTCGTTGTCCCTTAGCGTCCAGTTTCTTTCCCTCGACGTCAGGTGGAGAGGTTGAAGTTGAAGCCGCCGCCCCTGCCACCTTCTTCTTGGCCGCTGCCGAGACGACCGAATCCGGGGTCGGCTGCGCCCTGAGGCACAAAGGGGTGGAATCGGGGACCCGGTACTTCTTCTCGTAACAATCCCTCTTGGCAGGCGTGGTGGACGGGTTCTTCAGGAGAGCAAGTCCCTCGTGAACTCTCCTCCGCTTGTTTGGAGGGCTTCCCGACAGGCCCGGTTCTGCTGGGTCGTCCGTCGGGGTAGAGGCAATCTCGTCCTCATCTCTGCCCTTAAGGTTTGGATTGCCATCAAAATGGCCGCCAAGTTGTCCGGCAATGGCTGCGATGGTTGCTCCTCCTCCTCAGGAGCCTCGCCAGCGCCACTGTCGCTTTCTTCGTCCGCCTCCCCGGGATTCCTCCCGTGGGACCGGACCTCCTCAAACCTCTTGTTGAGGCCTTGCACGACTTCAACCAGCTCCTCCTCAGAGGCTGTATCCGTGTCTGTGATGGCCACCGCCCCCCCCCTCTTTTTCTACCGGGTCTTCACGGGGGTCTTATAGATGGGCTGAAAAGAGGATTCCCTCCGCGGTGGCAGGGAAACTCTGGGCCCCGAGGTAGTCTCCACTGGGGTAGCCTCCACAAGCTTTGCCAGGGCCGTCACTATTCCCTCGATAGAGGCCATAGCCGGGTGAATCAGGGCCTTCATGACTTTTGGCGTGCTTGAGGCCTTCACCTTGGGGGAGGTTCACCGCCTCGCTCCCCCTCGGCTGCTTCCGTCAGGATCGACTGGGGCTTCTCCAGAAGCTTACCCAGGATCTCAGACTTTCTCTTCACCGAGCCAGAGCGTTGGCTCATGGTTGATGGAGAGTGAAATTGCGCCCTGCCTGGCAGCCGAGGAGCCTGACCATTCGGCGCTCCCAGTGCCCGTGGACTTGCGGTGCTTAGCCTTCTGTTGGGCCCCCGTCGCCGGAGCACCCTCAAAGGACTTAGAAGACTGCTCTGACCTCTTCTTCTCACCTACCACTGAGCCCTTTCCTTCCAGCCAGTTAGTGAGGTGGATCCGTCGATCCCTCATGATCAGTTCCGACATGTTCTTGCAAAACGCACATTCCTTCTCCATGTGCGTTTTGTCTTCGTGAAGGCAGTAGAGGCATCTAGAATGCTCGTCCTCCTTGAAAACATTCTGCAATCCGCATCCAGGGCAGTTCCTGAACAGCTTGGATCCAGGCATCGAGCTTCCCTTGTCCTGGGCCATGTCCACGGGGTAGGCCTCAAGGTCTTCTGGAATCCCCCAAGAAGCGTACTTGACGAAAACATCTCCCTTGAGGGGCGTAGAAAATTACGAAACGGGTCCCCCTTGATCGGAAGTAGAAACGGTGGGGCTTGAGGCTCGATTGACCGAAAAAAGAAATTAAACGCTTTGGGGGAAAAAAAAATCGCAAAACGCAGTAAAAGTTCGAGAGCTATAGCACGAGGACTCCCAACACTTGAACGTGCGGTAAAAACTATGGATGGCTGCCAGGGGAGGGGCTCGGGGAAGGGCCGTCATTGGCTGGGGGCAGTATGACCCAGAGACCAGTGATTGGTTACTACTAAGAAAGACAGATCAGAAACGAAACTGATACTGATACTGATTTTTTCTTTACCGAGGATTCCCAGCCTGACGGGGAATATTCATGAGCATGTGAATCCATGACAGACCCCATGCTGGAGAAGCAAGGTAGCAAAACGCCCAGACAACGCAAAAGGGAAGGAATCAATCGCAGAGATTTTGTCAACCTGTGCAAATACATCAAGGACATCGTCATGGTAATGATATCAACAGGAAACATGTTGAGCTACGCCTGAATACAGAGGCGCCTTGTTCAGTTGCAAAATGGCAGCCAGCTGGGGACACGGGTTCACCAGATTACATGTTCAGGTTACTGAGCACAATGGAGTTAGTGAAGAGCAAGCAGAGGTTATACTGAATCCGGCTACTGTATTAACGTGACAGTAGCAGTGCTATGTGCAGAGGTCTAAAAGGAACTGCCAGCAAAACCTCTCTACCTGCACAATGGGAGCAGAAGGAACGATAGTTGTACTACATGCACTAGGTGTACAGAAATAGTGCAATATACTATATACGTGTTACACAAACTGCACAGAATGTTACATCATATGTACCAAGAAAAAGGATCTAGTGAACACGTATTGCATCCACCAGGTGTATAGAATTTGAGACTCCAGTAGTAAACACATGACAAGGTTAGATTAAACTATAACCGCAGGATTGCAACCTGCACATGAATTGCCAAATGTGTTATGGGGAAAAAAGCTTTAGTGTGATAACATCAATAATATCTACATGAGGTGTGTAACCACCGAAGGGGCCAGCACCTGGTAACTTCAATAGTCTTACAGCAGCAACACTACTGGAGCAAGGAATGTAGAAAAAGAGTGCAAACAGCACAGCCTTCAAAAAGGTGGGCAGAACGGTGCTGCCTACACAAAGTATACACACGCGAGATGGCGGCAGTACTACCAGCCTCAAATGTAAAGTAATGCAGTGGCAGACTTATTGCCTGCATCATGTGCACATTAATATTGACGTCAATGGTAAAAGGTGTGCAAGGTGTACATAAACAATATAGTCTGTTAGCAGCAGTACTTTCTGCATCACATGCAACAAACCTGCACAAGGTGTCCAGAAGGACCGCTGCATCAATACACTTACTTGCGCAAAACAAACCATATTTTAACATGAACACTGGGACCAATACATTAACAAAAGAAATAGCTTCACTTTTAGATACATTTTGGCAACACTGTCCCAATTGTACCCTTTGGTCACTGGGAGGTGCAAACTGCAGATTAGCTGCAACCTGCCATTTAGCATCAAAAATAATCTGTTGCGTTTTCCCTGCATCCTTTGGCAAACCCTTCTGAATGTTTTGGAAATTCACAAAATGCACTTGCTAGGGTTTCTGAAAACCTGTCAAACTCTAGATTACATTTTAAGATCCAAAGAAGTCCGATGCTTGCTTCTTTTTCCCTTTCCAAGATGAAGGAAGATCATCCATTGTGTAACTCCAGGTGCAACCGCTTAGCCAGTTTGTACCTGTGGAGTTTCCATTTGGAGGAATGCATGCCGAGTTCTTGCCAAAAGCATGATTTGAGCCTTGTTGGCCATTTGCTCCTCCAGGTGCCTGTACTCATGTTGCTGCGTCCAGTCTCTAGTAGTCCTGCTTCCAATCTCCAGTCCCACTGTACTGCTTGTAGTCACCAATGAGCATGTCCATGTTTTAGTAACCTGGCCAATCTCCATTGCGCCTTTGGTCGATTCCTGTAGTCCCGATTCCAGTCCCTAGTCCCACATTACTACTGCTAGTCTACAGTACTCCTGCTCCCAGACTCCTAGTGCCCCTGTTGCTCCTTGTAACCTGTGCTCCTGCTCCATTGCTTTCTGGACCTCTCTAGACAGAGCGCCAAGATGCAAATGTGCCTTTTCATAGCTTGCTACTAACCTGCCAATCCAGGGCTTATGTACAGTAGTTGCCAGGACTTTAATGTGCAATATTTTTCCACCCTCTTTGTGCTGCCTTTTGTAGTCCAATAATCCCTTGTATTTGTTTCCCCTGTGTCTCCGTTCCTAATGACGATGTTCCTTCTCTTTAGTTTCTTTTTCCTGCAGTCTGAACACCAACCAGAAACAGAGGAGGTCATTATGCCATATTTTTTCGTTAGTTCTGTGAAGGTTTGTGCTCTTCTCGTTCTCACATGAGCTACATGTAATCCAAGGGTCTCCAACCTGTTGTCGGCAGCGAGTGAGAAAATTGTGCTTATGAAAAAGGAAATTGTGAGCAACACCCATTCTTCGACTGAACATATCAGCGCTCAGTTGGTGAAAAAATGATAGCAACACAAATTATATATAATAAACTTAAGATTGCTAATAGAACATATTCTAACAGTTATCTGGACCATGTGCTATTCTGGTCCAGGAAATGTGCAATGTCCTTTAACTTCCATTGACATCAAGTCAAAGTTGTTAATAGGAAATGGAGGAAATTGAGTGGCGAGTGGGCCAGTCAAGTTGTTAAAAAATATTGTTTAGTCCTACCATTACCAGAGGATTGGTATTCTTGCTCAAAACTTTTCGCAAACTTTGGTGCAAATGTTTGGACGGTAAAATTGGTTGAAAATGGACCACTGATTTTCAGATGTACTTTGGGGTTCTGCCCAAGGAATATCCGGGATCTTTAGGGACAAATGGTGTATTCCTAAGAAAACAAGACCAGTAATACTTCACCAGGGCTTTGGGGGCTACCAATAAGAACTCTTGACATATAAAGGCAAATGGTGCATTTTAAAGCACCTGTGGCCAGTTCCATGGGTAAAAGAGTAGAGGGGGTTTGGGGGGGGGGGGGGGTCACACATTTTTCTGAAGGATTTGGAGCCTCTTTTCTCTGCCCAAAAAGGACTTTGCAGGAAATGTAGTGGTAAACATTGGTCTGAGCATTAACTTATTAACAGTAACTTAATTGGATGTGAATAGAAGACAAAAAATATAATTATGAAAAAATTGGCATGCATTTGCCTCATCTGCCCATTATCCACATGCCAGATGGAGAGGGTATCAAACTATGACAATTTTTCCCCCAGGACACTATGTAACACTCAATTCAGCTGACAATAAAAGTAATATGATCAATATAATGCATGGTGGCATCAAACACAAACCTCACTTGTACAAAAATCAGCATATACAAATTATTTAATACAGGAACGTTGGGTATGCCGGACACTTATTTCTCCATAATTCACTTACTAGCAGTACAAAAGGAAAAGATAATTATTTTCTTCAGGACACCTACATGGGCACATGGTTCAAATATTTCTCTCAATAATGCATTTGCCAGCTAAGAAAAGTATCTGAAGATGACATTTTAACAATGACACTGCAATGAGTAAGGACATTTTCTGAAACAAATTATTTGCATGATGGCAACAAACTCAAATCTTGCATCTACACATATAAGACAAGTGGAACCACATAAGCTCATTGGCGAAAGTTCATGCATAGTGCAAGACTTCCAGTCCTGGCTATACTGCTATTGAGGTCTCATCCCTTCAGCACCTCCTTCTTGTCCTCCAAACCATGTGCAACATTTTAGGGTGCTGTGATTAACAATTTGCTCCCGAGCTACACTTGGGGGGGATCATTGATGTAACAGATTTTGTCCAGCATTTGGGAGATGGGTACCCCAACATAAAATGTAATACTCATTTGTGAGTTTTCCCTTATGTGCCATAATTGTTAATGTACTGCAAGCTGCATTCAAGAAAGCCAGGCATCAAAGGCGGGCAAGATCAACACAGTGGTTTGTAGCAGCATGACACAAAGTATCTCGGGCTTGAAGTTGGAAACATTAGAACCATGAAAATCTAAGAGAAGAACCATTCACCAGGATTCCACATTGTGCTTGCTGATGCCATAGCATTTGCTGCTCTCATGACCAGTGGAATGGTAGGAAGTCCTCAGAACAGTTGTATCACAAGAATGATTTATCGGTTTATCATCAATGTTTAATTGTGTATAGCTCCAATGATGCAATATCATATGCACCAGGCGCATTTGAAGAGTGGCGGTAACAAGGAGAGCCTTGGGCAACTTGCTGCTCTTGAACAAACCTCTTCCAGGCTCTCTTTCAACAGTCACAGTGATATCTGGATTTTTGACAGAGGATCTCTCTCTCTTCCGCTGGTCTTCTCTTTTCGTTATGCGTGTCCCAGACCCCTTTCTCGGGTTTAAAATGTCTTTGAGGCCCGGTTCACTATCCTGCCAGGCATTATCTTGTATGCACAACTCTCCAAATCTCTCAACATCCAGGTCCCGGGTGCTCATCTCTCTTCTGGTTTCATTTCTCAGTTTATTCCCACGGGACGAGGAAGCTGGTTCTGCACTTCCTCCCAACCACAGCCTAGACACATAGGGTTTCCCCAGTACCTTCCCTGACCCCCTCCATGTACATTGAAACTTGGCCTGTGAGGCTCCTGGTTTTCTGCAACACAGTAAAGCTTCTCTGGCTTCCCCGTGGCTCTCGCAGTCTGCTCTTGGTGACTCTGCCACGCTGGTTTCTCACCGTACGACAGGTCCCGCCTGGACCACTCTGATGGCTTCCTTCCTGCCACCGGACGTCTGGTCTACCAGCCATCAGATGAGCCCTCACTCCGTTCAGCCTTCTCGGACAGTCTCCCTTCTCCTGGCATCCGGGTCTGAAGCCCGTTCTTCCTGTGCGCCATCGCTCCCCAGATTGATGCTTCTCTGCGGCAGGAATGACTCTGAAGAGAGTCCATCGTTTTTTATGGTAAGCCGTCTTTCGAATTGTATTCAACTAGTACGTTGATCTAGGTTCTGCGTAGGGCTCTTCATTCCCATGCTCTTCTTCATGTCAGTATTCCTGAAGCCACCTATTCCCACTCTTCCTAGTCACAGTACTGTCTACCTGATAGTTACTTAGTGCATAGTAACTGTGTCTAACAGAAGAAAGAGGAGACCGATGGTGGGGTGTGCTTAGGGTGAGGGGTCAGAAATGCGAGGCGGACAACTTTCTAAAGATTTAACATAAGCCATTTTATTTCACTGTGTCAAATAAACTAAAGGCAGCACTCTAATAAAGGATATCTGTCCCTCACACTTATACAAAACCACCTGAAGCAGGCAGTTCAAAGGCAACACAAATTTAACAATTGAATTCTGAATATAACAATAGCCTCTCCTTATAATCTGGGTGAACTCCCCTTCCCCAGATTAAAGCAGGAATCTGCTGCACCATTCAAAAAAGAAAAATCAAGGAAATCCTGGTTTGTAACAAAGCGACAACAGTTCTTTGTGACTCCAACTTGACAACAGAAAGTTACGATTCAACAAATAAAACAGAACGTACTTTTCTCCTCCGTGAAATAGAAACAATAATTGTCTTGGTCAGGATGATTTGCCACACTGAGTATTTGAAGATGTGTGCACAACTGCTGTAGAAGAGTTTCATGTCTTTCTTTGGCACCAAAAGCAATGTAAATTGTATTTGTCAACACCACTTTATAGCACTTCATCGACTTGACCTGGCTACTACTTCACAGTTTTGCCACTCGGTATACTGCCCTGCCCGAACAGCGATTCACAAACAACAAGTACTTCTGTGGTTAAGACCAACTTATAACGGTTTCACAATGTTAATCATTTTGCAACATTCAACTTTTGCCAACTCTTCAGAAAAATCAAGATTCACATTGTGCTCTTTATAACTCCACTGCTAGTTATGCTCCTATTCTACCTTTTTCAGAAGGGCAGCCTTCTTACCACTCTCATTTCCTCTCTGCATACGTAAAAGTATTGACAAGGTCTTATTCTGCTTCTTTCATGGCTTTGGCAATGTGAGTTTATACCAGCTTTTGTTATATAGGTCTCAAACTATGAACAACCAGCTTCACAACCATTGGGCCTTTAAGTACTCACCTTCTGCCTTTGGCAATATCTGTTGGATTTGAATTGCTTTGTTTTTAAGTTCTCTTGGCTTGGGCAATGGTTGTTTGCATGAGCTCTTAATACGCGTGTCCCCTCGGGTTGCTGGGTTCTTAAACTCACATGCTTAATGTTACAGTCATTTGATGTATATAAATACTGGCTGCGCGGTTTTCTGATAGTTCGGTATTCAAAATGACTTAATACTACGTTCACTTATACGCAAGTGCTTGTTACTTGGAAAACATCTGCCTGGAGTTCACAATGGGCTTGGAGAGATCCAAGGTCACTACCAGCTGGTGAACTCACTGGGAAACGGCTTGTGTGCCAGCAGACTGCTATTCCAGGTTCGCTGTCACCCACGCCACGTGGAAAAGACGCTTCCTTTGCTCTAGAGACTCTCTGGTGCACGCCAGCCACCTGAGACAGCCTCTTGGGAAGGAAAGCTTCCCTCGCCTTCGCTTCCCACTGCGTAGCCTCTGCAGAACAGGTCCCCAGAGGAAAAGCTTCCCGCTGTGAGACCTCTGCAAGCAAGGCTCCTGGAGGCACAGACTTTCTCAGGACCAGCCTTTGTTATCTGCCCAACAGTGATCCCGGCGTCTTCTCCCTTCTCCATTTTCTGCGTTGGCTGCCTGCATGAATCGCACTTCTCTTCCTGCTCACTCTGCTTCTATGGCTTGCACCAGAGGTGGCCTTTTAAGCTTCTCAATCTCCCTCAGGTGTGGGTCATTTCTACTAACAATCTTGACCACTCCTGCAGCATTGTTCCTCCTTGGCTCTCTTCCTCGTCCCAGTACTTGGGACTTGAAATCCCCAATGGCAAAATTAGTTTTTCTTACTTGATTTTCTTTCTTCAACTCAACTCTGTTCCCCAGAACGTTCTTTAAAGACATGTTATAAGGATCAATCACCAGACTTGATTGTAAAGAAGAATAACATTCTTTAAAATGTAAAATCGTTATCATTTACACATTTCCTTTCACTATACCTTTTGACAATTAGGGGGGTTGTTAGCGTTATAATTCTGCGTAGGTTTGGAAGGAATTTTATTTCTTCCGTGTCTAGGGATTTAGGATTGTTTTTACCCACATTTGGATGTTTAATTTGTGGAACAAAAAGTTATGACAGCAAGACATTACATACTTTGGTATGGAAGAGAGATCTTCCTTAAAGGAATATAAATACTGCGTCTCACCCCCCAGAGTCTTCTCATTCCCCTGGGCCCTTTCTCCTCCCAGAGTATTCTCCCGCAGAACACTACCCCAAAGGTCAGGATCAGAAAGAGTGTGCCTTTCCCTGGCCACCGGGGAGGAGACTTTAGGCAAGGATTTAGTGAGGAGTCTGTAGGATTCATCACATTGGGCCATATAAGGGTTGTTGGGTGAGCAATGCTTGGTGGAATGGGGCTCAATATGCTGCGTTCTTCCCTTGATAGTATTTCCTTCTTCTGCAGAGCGAGGCCCCTCGCATGGGAATGGGCAGCAGCCTCACCTCCTTGACCCCATGGGAAGGGTCCCCCTCTGGGGGAGAAGTGATGACCATCAAGGTATTCGTCACAGTAATCATTGACTAGTTCTTTGTTATATACTGTGGATTATTTAAACTGAAGGTTAACATTATGTCTTTCAACACTCTAGATATTATGCACTGGAGGTGCTCCCCATGCACAAGGTAACCTGGGCAAGAGTGTTCTCGCAATTCTTCAGGAAAGACAGGACATATTCAACCCAATTTTGGAACTTATTTGCAGCATGAGCGACTGGTGAACCCTTAATCGGAACAAAGGATAGGATGGCTTATATTGTGTTGGGTTCTTGAGTCTAAAAATAACAGAAGGGTTGGACAGGCCATCAAATCTGACCTGAAACTCCTGTTGGTGGAGCTCACGCAAGAAATACAGAGCTCAGGGGACAGGCTTTCCAAGTGCACAGTGGAGCTGAAGGACCATGTGCGGTCAGCAGAAAAGAGGTTGATGACCTGTAGACAGCACATTGCGAACACGAGCAAGAGTAAATAGGACTCCAGCAGCGGCTTCTCACGGTGGAGGATCAGATGGAGCAAATTTGGCTTTGGCAGTAGGACATAGAGAACCCCTCTGAACTTAATGTTGTCCGCATCCGGTGATCCCCCTTCAGTTGAAGGGTCAAGACCTGGAGGAATATGTGCAAGTGTTCTTTTTCCACCTGCTAGATCTGCTAGAACTAGTCCTGGACAGAACCCACAGAGTGTACTCCTCTTCACAAGTCCAGAGGAGCCTACTTCCTGATGTGTTGATGAGGTTACACTAGGCAGAAAGAGCACATCCTAGAACCAGCAAGAGCTGGATGGCCCTTGACTTTCTGCAAAGCGGATCTCCAATTGTTTCAAGATATAGCCTAGGGAAACCATGCCAGGGGGTGCTGATTCAGCCCCCTTATGACCTGGCTGCATGAGCAAGCGATTAGATATAAATGGCGGTTCCCGTGGAAGCTGCTCTTTTAATGCAGGGGGCGGTGACATGTAATTGGGTCGGAGAAGGCGGCAGAGGAGTAACTCAATCTAGCAGAAGAGGGAAGGCGAGCCCCGAGACTGAAGAGACTCGCTCCTCCCAAAATGTGCACGATGTGGTAGATCGGCTTCACCCAAATGGCTCGTGTAGAGCCCCGAAAGGCCCGAAGGGGACCTCAAAGAAGAAGGCACCGCAGAGGTTGAGATGAGTCTTCATTTTGACAGACAGACGTTGTTGTCACATTAAGGTCTGTGGTTGGGCTACAATGATGCACGTTAATTCTAATGTGAGTGTTGGGCAGTTCATTATTGTGGAGAGGGCCCACGGGGAGACCGGCATAATGCCTGATGGTGAGCAGGAGTTTGTGGGATTCGCGATTGATGGGTTCTTTTTCCTTTTTGTGTCTCACTAGGTTATTTGGGAGGGATCAATTGTTTTATTATGGGGAATGGCAAAGCTACTATCTTGTCCTCATGTTCCGCCTGGTCACATTCCTTCAGGCACATCACTAGTGAGCAGCAACAAGGTTTCCCCCTATCGGGGGCTGAGATTATGGGGCATCTCTGTGCCCTGCGCCCGTACACACCCACCTGTAGCACCCATGAACAACACTAGCACAACTGGGGACACCCCCAATCTCTCCTGCTTCACTCTGAACGTGCAGTGACTTAATTCTTCAATTAAGTGCAAGGCCGTCCTGACATTGTCTTTCTACAGGAGACTCACCTGATCCCACACATTCTAACCTAAGTCCTTTTTCGGTATGAGTGGTACTAAGACAAGAGCAGTGGCCATCCTAGTCAAGAAGGGTCTTCCACTTAGAGTATCAGAGTGCGGAGTTACCCGGAAGGGAGGTCTCTTGCTCTGAATGCTAAATTGGGGGAATCGAAGGATGTCCATGGTTTCACTGCATGCCCCGAGCTCAGACCAGGAGGCTTTCTTTGATGCATTAACTAAATCTCTAATGGGTTTCTCTCAGGGAGAATTAGTCAGACTATTTGGTGGACCCCACCAAAGATAAAACCCTACCCCCCCACAAGTGCAGATAAACTTCATTTCTTGGTCTTGACAAAGTTATTGAGGGACCTCTCGGTGATCGAGACCTGGATATTTTTCCATTCAGAGGAACAGGAATACAAGTTCTACTCTGGTGCACCAGGGACATTCTGGGCTGGAAATGGTGTTGGTCTCCCGGTGCCTTATCCCGACGGTCACCAAATGTGAAATCCTCCTGAGGGTTCTTTCTGATCATGCCCCTCTGTGTACCTGTCTGTACCGTGGGGTCCCGGCAAGCCAGCAGCGGAAGGTTTGGCGCTTCAATGATTTCCTTCTAAAATCATAGCTATGAAAGCACACATTTTGGACACTTTTCGCAAACTATTTTGCTGAGAACAACATATGAACAATGGACCTGCGTGTAGTCTAGGACGTGGCTAAGGCGGTCCTCCGTGGCATTACAATTAGCTACTCCACAGCATACACCAAAGCCCGGAAAGCCAGGGAGGAAGAGCTAGAGAGCGAGTTAGAGGCCAATAACAAAGGAGTAAATACATGCGGATCCCTGAAAGAGCTGAATGCTGCACATAAATTGTTGGAAGTTCACCTTATGGATAAGGCGGCGCAGGCTCTCCTCTCTGCCCATTAGTACTATTATGCAAGAGTTAAAGCCAATAGACTTTCGACGGCGAACCTTCGCAAACGTGCTCAGCGCAACTTTATCCCAGTCCTATGGTAGGAGGGTCACCCAGGAGGCGGCCAAATTGGCGCTCATGGAAAACTACTTTAGGGAAATAGGGCCTGGATTCCCAAAGAGTGGGGCCAGAAAATGAGTTGTATAGCCCAGGCGGGGCCTGAATTAGAGATCACTGAGATGGAAGTCCAGGGAGCTATTCCGAGCCGCCCCATCAGGGAAGGCGCTGGGGCCAGACGGTTTCTCAACCCAAGTGTTTCAGCCAGCGGTGGTGCCCCACCTAACTAAATTCTTTAATGGTATCTGAGACTGTCCCAGACCTTAAGAAGCTATGGCAGAATCCACTACCACGCTCATTCTGAAGCAGGGCAAAGACGAAGCAGACAATTCAGTGTACAGGCCAATAGCACTTCCAAACAGATGCGGAAATCTATGGTACAATCTTGGCTTGTAGGTAGAGTAGATGCAATTCCGGAATTTCCTTTTTAGCCGCAATGCTTTGTACTGCAGTCCCTAGATGCCTGCAAGGCATTTTGATAGTATAAACGACCTAAATTTAGGAGGTTCTGCAAAGCTGCAACTTTGGCGCAAACTTCATCTAGTTTGTCATGGCCAACTACAAAGCTCCAAAGACATGGATAAATGTCAATAGTCAGTTATCCTAATTAATATGAGCAGAGGGGCACGAGGCAGGGCTGCCTGCTTTCACCCCTCATGTTCGTCCTGGCAATGGAGCAATTGGTTCAGCACGCCCGGAACAATCCACTGATTCCTGGGGTAACCTTGCAGGGAACCACACACAAACTGCCACTATATTCCAACGACGTGCTGTGATTTCTGTCTCAGCCACCCGGGTCTCTGCCCGAACTTATGGGAGCCCTAGATGAGTTTTGGGAGGTGTCTAGTTTCCGGGTCAATAAAGATAAATCCTTGGCCCTAAACATCACAGAGACCCATGAAACCATGCACATGCCCAGTGAGAGCTCTAGTTACCAATAGGCAACAGACAGCCATATCTGAGAATCTCGATCACTGCATCTTGATTAATTCTCTAGCAAGCTCAAATGTCCTGAGCCTGATAAAGGATGCTAGGGAGCAATTAGCATGGTGGGACCCACAAAAATTCTTGTGACGACATTCCGCGAATGCAAAGTCAAATTTGGGCTGCGCAAAACCGAGTGATTCCACCACATCCATTTTAGACACTGGATTACCAATCCGGCAACCAGAGGGGCAGCCGCACGCACGCACCGCTAAGGGGCTCGAACTCGTGGCATCAGAAGGGAAAAGGCCTGGGATGGTTTCACACTTATACAGGCTTCTCGGGAACCCAAGGAACGTTCGCAAACATGCCAATATGATCAAACAGGAGCAGGACATTGGGCGGGAAATCCCAGAGGAGTTATGAACTTAGATTTGGCGGTGAAAATGTACAAGCTCGAGGTGCAAACAAGTTAAAGAGGGGGCCAGTAAACTCTGCTACAGGTGGTACCTCACGCTGGCGAGGTTCCACTGTATATCCCCAAATATGTCTGATCGGTGCTGGCATGGTTGTGGGGAGGTGGGAAACATGCTACATATGTGGTGGTTTTGCCCAGTTTAACCCACATACTGGAAGGAGGACTTAGCACAGATAAAAAAACTGACACCCAGCTCCCCCTACACGCCCCAGTGGTTTTGCTCGGGGACACTCCGGAAGATGGCTCTTTTCTGCTCTCGGGCCCTTGAGCCTCACTGATTTCTCAGTTACTCTTAGCAGCACTTGGTCCCCGTTCCTCAAATATGTCAGAGATAGGGAGGCCCATTTGTTTTAGCCTCGTCTCATGCAAACATGTGCTTTCTTTGAAACAACTGGTTGGGTGATGCTTGGGGCTCTTGGGGTGGGAGTTGGGGGACTTAAAGTGAACGGCGTATTGGAAGCAGTGTATGGACTGAGGGCTTTGCCCTAGACAAGGGGGTGCTATGTGGGCACAGGGCTTGTCCACGCCCTATCTTGGACAAATGACTGAAGGTTTGAGAGGCCGAAGCATAAGCCTGTCTTATGTAATCGCCAATGCTTCCCCTTGATGTGTTTTCTTGTGGGTGGTATGGGGAGTTGCTAAGAAATTAGTCACAGGGTTGTTTATGGTTGCCATTTTATATTGTACTGAGCTGTTTTGTGACTGAAAAGTTGAATAATGCTCATAAAATGATTATTTTTTTTAAATAACATAAGGGCTTTAAGGTGTTGGGGGGATTAATCAAAAGTGTTCTTGGCCACTCTTGCTCAATAACCTCATGAAGGATTTTAAATGGCTAATTGGTTTGGTACCTCAGTGAGGTGGGTTGCGTAGTGAGCTTATCTGCCCCTTGACACAGCTTGGAAGTCACTTGTGGATTGCATTTCAGTTTTAATATGATTGTTAGTGATTATATGTCATTTCCATTTTCCTCCCACTGCTCTTCCATTTAGCCCAGTCTACATCAACCCTTGTGCTTGCTTACTTGTTGCCGGTTTAGGGATCTTCAGTTCAACATGTGCCACCACAAAGGTCTCTGGAAATGCGGCCGTTCAGGGTAAACGCTCTAATCCAGAATCTGGTAATCAACCAAATCGAAGCAGGATGATGGAATTAGAGAACACAGGTGGGTCACGTTTTGCAGGGGTCCATTTAGAAACGGAAATGCTTCAGGGGGTTAACAAGTGGACATTTGTGCCATTTATGCTCCCAGTGATTAAGAAGGGTTCACACAAATAGTGTTGGGGTGGAAGGAGAAAACTGTAGGTCTGATGAGTCAATCTTGAGGGTGAACACTAGGTATAGTGAATGGCCAGCCTTTTGTATCAAGTCTTACACGTCTGTAAAGCTGGTTCACCCCAAGTGAAAGATTAAGGGGATTGGAGAACAAACCGCGGTGTGGGCCGGAAAAGCAATGGTCACAAGGTGTAAAGTAGGAGGGTTGGTGCTCTAGTCTGGGGATTTCCAACGCTCCTCCTATTTATACTGTAGGCCCACTGTCCCAGCCAGGCAGAGACAAAGATCACTCCACTGCGTTCAGGATTCTCATCTACAGTTTGCAACCCACAAATCCTCAAGATTCACCTACCAGGCCACTTGGGGATGCATCCTCTGAAGGACCAAAGACTTTTAATCAGTCCAATGTCCTTTCTCTAGGTGTAGGGTCTCTCTCTAGCTCTGGAGTAGTCTTACAAACCAAAGAAAAGAGCCCCCTGCATTTCATGTGAGCTGCCTTCCATGGACAGCATTTTCCGGTTCACCACTTTTCCTAACTTTCATCACAGAAAATTGTTGGCTTCTAATGGGTATTTTGAAATCTTGAAGGTGTTTCCCTGGCCAACTAATGATTTTTTCTGCTTTCTTGGTCTGCCCCAGAGGCACCAACGTTTGAGGCCATGAGCCGCTGCCACCGATGCCATTAGAATTACCCTGCCCTGAACCAGTGAGCTGTCCCTTGCCCAAGAATCCCCATTTCTCCCCAAGCACACAAACCCTTGTATTCATCCAGCCATGCCCATTTGAGCTTGTCAGCTGCCCTTAGCCAGAGCCTAAAGCTACAGATATTGGTCCTTGTTAGTTGGCCCATACAGGAGCATCCTGTTCAGAATCTGTGCGTGGTCCTCCAGTTGAGTCTGCCGTTATCTGCTACTTACTGTGCCCATAACACATCCCAATCAGAGCTAATGATCTTCCAGAAAGCGACATATATCCTACCTTCTGGATTTTGTACACCATTCCTACCAAAGTCAGTAGGCTGCCTCCCAAATAAGCCTGTACCACATCCTCAAGTTGAGACGGACAGCTACCTTTTCCCATGTTCGCCCCATGCACGCTAGCATCAAACTTCCTAGCCGCCTACCCACCTCTCCTACCCATCATTTACGCATTTCTAAAATATTCAACCTTACTGCACACATACCCGATACCCCTGCAACCCCTTTTTTTTAAAGGGAGCGTGGGTCAACCCCACAATCTCCGCTCCCACTAACCCCATATATTGTCCCCATAAATGTCACCTATGCCGTTTCCCGGCGACTATATGTATGGCAAAAAATGTTATGGGGATATTACCTGATACCACACAAAGACTATCCTCGTTTCTATTCCCCAAACCAGGGTTCAAGTCGAGGGTACACGTGGGGGGGGGGGGACATAGTCCCCCCACTTTTTTCAGAGGGTGGACTCAGTCCCCCGCAGCTAAAAAGAGAAACATTGAAAGTCTTACTTGAATTTAAGAATTAAAGCTCACCTCGGGGATCGAAGCTACAGTCAGGTTGGCAGGCCAGACACTTCACCACTGCACTATACAACAGGATGAAAACTAACAAACTAAAGGTGAAATGTCTCATTTTGTTACTGCATGTTCCAGGGAAAACATGTGTAATGGTTCTTGGTGTTTAAAACATGCACACCTTTTAAAGTTTTCAAAAACACTATTGGGAGAAAATCTCCTCTTGCTTTTGTGTGTGTGTTGATTTGCCATTCGTCCTGTGCAATTTGGGTGGTTATGCAAAGCCAATTGAATGAAATGTGCATATTTCACATTCATTTGCTAATTTCTGGCGACGTCACATCCCATTGCGTTTGTTGATGAGTCCCCCCACTTTTATTTTTAGGACTTGACCCCTGCCTCAGACACTTTCACACAGAGCTAGTTTGTCCCACGGTTTGCAATATGTCACTGTGGTGTTACTTTGAAGTACACATCAATTCACTCTGTATTTGCAAACACTCCCATCCTCAGGGAGGTCCTTTTCTGGAATCCAAAGGACATAAGGCAGTAAAGTGCAAGGAAAAAATGAAAAAGATTATCTGGAGGCTCCCTCAATTCCATGTCGTGAATAACCTTGGTGGCTTGGTTGTTTCCTTTCTACTCAGCCAGAGATTGAAGTTATGATAAGATAAGTCATTTATAACACTCCTGTACACAAGTGTTTCTAGGCACGACAAGACGGGGGCAGAGGGCTGACAAAACAAACAATATTACTAGGCCTTATGTCCTTCAGATCGTGCAAGTGCAAATAACGTAAAGTGCGGGGGGAGGGAGAAGGAGAAGTTCTAGGGAGAGGGAGTGGGGAAATGCCAGGAGATGGAGTCTCCAAGTGCCATCAGGGCAGCATTGCTCTGAGGACGAGCAGCCAGGGAGGGGCGGCTCTGGTAAGTGCAAGGAGGCAGGGGACTGTACGGTTACAGTTACAGCGCCTAAGTGCGCGGTGGCCCGGAGGCAGTGCAGGGGAGACTGGTCATGGGGGAGCAGTGCTTTAAGTGGGCCGGGGCCTGCCGGGGCCGGGCCCCGGCAGTCTCCAGAAAGTGGGGCTGAGCCGGGGCCCAGCCGGGGCCCCCCGTCCCACAAAACATTGCGGGATGCATTATCCCGCCGCGGCCGCAGCCGCGACGGGAGATGCGCCCGTCATTATGTTGGCCAAGCTGACAGAAGTGCCAGCCAGCCACAGCGACGCTGAGGCTGGCGGCACTTCTGTCAGTTAGTGTAACTCCCTCTGATGACCCCTCATCAGGGTCATCAGAGGAAGTTACTGTCCCTTTGTTTTCCCTCCCCAGGTCACTGACCCCCGCGGGCTCCGTGATCTAATATGCAGATTAAATCATGGAGCCCGCGGGTTCGCAGAGGGTGAAAGACACCTCGGGCTCAGTGATAGCAGATAGATCACAAAGCCCGAGGTGCCTTTCTCCGTCGGCAAAGCTTTATAAAAGATGCCTTGAACTGTGTACGTTTCAAGCCATCTTTTATAAAGATAGAAATATTTCTATGTTTATAAAAGACGGCTTGAAACGTGCACAATTCAAGGCATCTTTTATAAAGCTTTGTCGACGGACAAAGCCACCTTGCGGTTTGTTTTGTCCGTCATGCCTTGAATTGTTTACGTGTCAAGCCATCTTTTAGAAACATAGAAACATGTTACAAATATCTATGTTTATAAAAGGTGGCTTGAAACGTACACAAACCATAGTAAGGTAAGCACACAAGTGTGCATAACTTACTATGGTTTGTGCACTTTTCAAACCACCTTTTATAAACATAGAAATATGTAACATTGCTATGTTTATAAAATATGGCTTGAAAAGTACACACACCATAGTAGTACGCATACAAACATAAATGCTCACATACATTTATATATTTGTTTGCGCACCTTACTATGATTTGTGCACTTTTAGGCCACGCCCACAATGAAAGCCACGCCCCCAAACGAGGGCCCCCCCTCAATTTCTTACCCCACTTAAAGCACTGTGGGGGAGCCTGGTACCCAGTGAGACTCTGATGCTAGCCAGGCAACCAGTAAGCTTAGCAGCCAGGAAGGTCAGCAGGTTGAGATGGTTAGTCCCTTTTTCGACAGTGACTAGGGGAGTTCGGGGGGTGGTGGGGGCTACTGGTAATCTCCAAGAAGGCAGAATGTTGTGCTCTGGATTACAGTAAACTGGAGCATGGATGACAAATTCGTTTGGGGTGGGTGAAAAAGCAGGAGACTGATCTGTATGACGTATATCACTCTTACAAATGTACATGTAAGGAAACATTATTCAGTAAAGTGCTGTAACAGTGTGTCGTTGCATATACTTGAACACAGTATCTCAGAAGGATATTGGTTGACGTATGAAACACTTACCATCATCTTTTCAAAGAGCGCTAGTACTTCCTTCTCGGATAACTGTTTGCATTGGAAATCCTCCGCCTCTGGTGACACAGAGGGCGACTCGTTAGTCGTGGATGAGTACAAACTTTTCACCAGCGGGAGGGTAGGCCTTTCTTTCTTGATGCCTGGCATCCTGATGCTCGCAAACCTGTCCAACTGTGGGCAAAAAAAAGAAACGATCACCAAAAGTCTTCAGATGGTCACCACCAAAAACTCAAACTTACATCTTGAATCTACAAACTAAAAAAAGTGTATATGTGAACGTTATGTGCGATAGCTGGCTCCTTTAACCACCAAACCCCCTCTCGGGGGGACCTTAAAACAACTCCTATACCAAACTGTTGAAAAGCGAGATACATGAAGGGAAGGCGTGCCCTCTTATACACAAATACCTTCAGATGGCATATTTTCTGCAATACCCCTAGAAGTGCACCAAGATTCAGTGTTATCCATTTTAAACCTTGAACGCAACAAAACATGGACAAAGCATACGCACCGTCCACTGGAATTTAATGTAGGCTATAAAGGAACTAAGGTTCACTTCTTGCAGTGGTTTGCATGCTGGGGGGAATTACCAATGATCAGAACCATTTGCTCGGGAAATCAGTTTGGCTTTCTTGTAGCAATGTAAGGACGCTTTGGGGATCCGATTCTCTTGCACATGATGTTGAAAATCGCGAATTGGATTTAAACCTGAAAAGGAAGCCAGTGTGCACAGTTGTAGTATGGCCACATTTTCTGAAGGTGGAGTTGTTGGGCCTGAGCATGGTGCAGTGCATGCCCCATGGCTACCAGCGCACATGGTGTGCTGGTAGCCAGGGCACTTTACAGTGTGCAAGCTTAAAGTCCTTTCATCTGCGGCTCCCTTGTACCACCGCATCACTTGATTGCCCCTTGAGCCGGCTCTGGCATGGTGTATAAAGGAATATAATGGTGTATAAAGGAGCGGGACGGAATACCAATTAGAAAAACATTACCCAGATTAACCGTTACAAAGACACCCTGGTAAGAAGACGGAGACTGCCCGACACCAGCTCTCGCTTCTGCAGAATCAAACATTGCATACCCTCCCCAGGCCTCAGAACCACCTCAGTACGCTCTCCCACGTGGATGGCAGCAGTGCCCTTCTTGCGAGTCCGAGCCATCACCCTTGACCCACCGAAAGCAGTCCGGTCGTCCACATTGCAGGACAAAAGAACGAGCCATGGCATCTTCAGACAAGAACCCCAGGAAGGAGAACACTAACACTAGCAAGCAAGCTACTCCACACTTGGAACACGTTCCAGTCCAATATCAAACTGCCTCTTAACTTCTACAATTCAAACATCCACTGGAAACCCTGCTGTTCAGGGGATACAACACTAACCAATCAAATATAGTTCTCTGGATGCCACTCCCATCCTCTTCCCTCCCTTCTACCATGTTAATGTTAGTGGTATTTGTACCGTGCACAGTCACCAACGGAATTGGTCCCCAGGCGCTCAGGCGGATCTGCAAACAAGAGGGCAGGACTGGGTTAGTCAGGTGAAGAGGGAGTAGCAAAGTTAGAAAGTGGTTGCTGTTGACAGTTTCAGTTCGGTTTTCACTGTGCACCGAGCTTTGGTGTGAATATCGGACAGATGCAAGACCTTGTGTGCTGTTGGTGCCATTTATGAGTTTGTTGTTGCGGTGTGGTGAAGTGCGTGCGGTCTGCTAATCGAGAAGATGGTCCTGTGGATTTTCTTGTGAGTTAGGTATGCAGAGATTTGAGCATGGGGCTAGTGGGTTATATGTCTCCTAGTCCTTGTAATGCTTGTTCTATGTATCCAGTTGTCCTAAAGGTAGGCATAGTTTTCCCTTTTCCTTTCCTGTCCGTCCAATTGTTATGAGGGATGGCTTGGCACGTTACCAGCAGTGTTGTTTGAAATTAGTGTAATAGGTAGGGGCGTGTCTTGTCCAAGTAGTACCCTCAAATGAAAAGCCCTCTGCTGCTTTATTGCTACTTGCAAACCAGTAACTGCCAACAACTGAGGAGGAAAAGAGCAATTAGCAAGTGGGCTGAAGGGGAGAAATGAGGAGAAAGTTTTGGAAGGGTTGAGCTTCAAACCAATGGTGAAAATGCCTTTAACAATTCAGTTTAGTGTTTCAGAAGGTGGGGGTTAAGAAAAGGTACAGTGGAATGCCAGTATTCACAAATGGCAATGTCCAGGGTGGGAGTAGATTAGCCAGCAATTCTACGTACATATGGACTAGCAGTGGTGATGATTTGTGGTTCTTCAACCATATGCAAAGTGACCTGGAGGATTGCATCCGCTTGAAGTGGCACCTGCCCTATGGTAATGCATAGAACTAGGTCCGGATCCCACGTCAAATGTCCAATGCGTACAGAAAAACACAAGACAAAGCAGATCATCTGGTGGTCAGTCGAGGCAAAAACTTGATGATCCACAAAAGAAAGTCTTCACCTTTATCCGGCATGTTCAAAGCAACAGTGACAACCAGATGGGTGGTAGTCGCAGTTCGACCAGAAGCAGGATGGGCATCTTTTCAGCAAAGTGTGTGGGAAAAATTAAGCGTACTTCAGTACCAACTATTGTAGGTTCCCCCTTTCCTCAACAGTTATGGGTTTTTATATACTACATTATGGGGACAGCACATTGTCCTGCCATAGCATAAAACATTACCAAGAGCTGGCCATGACGCATGCTGTGCTTTGCAAATATGGAGTCCCAGTACTTTTTCGTTTTTCCCAATACCATGAGCGATCTTTGAATAAAATACTGGGAGGCAATCTGGGTAATCTTGAGGAAGAGTAAATAGAATAAGGAGTTAGAGAATCAATGGGTAGGTAACCTGGATTTACTGTTGGGAGTCGATCCACTTTTCTTTAGGATCATGGAATACATTTTGTAAGAATCCCTGGAAAGCGAAGAAAATACTAAAAAAAAACTCGACATCCGGATAAATACCAACAGTACAGACACCCTTCGCCCCCAATTAATTTACCTTTTCAGTCTCATACCCCCTGACACTACCTACACATATTCCCATGAACATTGTATCTAAATGCCTGCTAGAAGCCCGATCCACCATAACCAACACCGCCACCACAATAGCCACCATGAAAAGCTTTTTTCTGTATTGCCTCGACCCCTCAACTCCCCACCCTAGGGAATATCCTCCTCCTTTCAGACATGTGGCTCCACTAGAATTTCAGCATTGGCAGCTAAAAGACCTTGTAGCCCCTAATCTGGATAGACGCACAAAGTGTCACCACTACAAACTACATAAGTAGAACACCAAACACCCTTCGATTCTCCTACCAGTAGCCCGCCTCCCATCCTCTTCTCTTCTAGAGCCATGCGTCAAGAGTGAAGAGGTCACCAAAATTAAAGAAGTTGAGATGGGTAAGAACTCTTCAGATTACACAAAATGTACATAAAATAATTCTATGAATACTTAATCTAAGAATTGTGACAAAGTAAAGTGGGCAGAGACGCCCCGTAACACCTTGAACTCAATACGAGGAAGCCCGGGAGCAGCTTCCTGCAACATGGAGTCCGAAACAGTGCGAGTGAAGGCCTGCAGGACTCATAGGAATGGGACAGAGTTGGGGCGGATGTGGAGAAAAGTGGGGACAATGTCTTGGCATAGTAAGTGGGTTGGTCGGGGGGGAATGTGTGTAGTGAGGGTCTAGGGCACTGGGCCCCACATTGAAGGGCTACAGGCCGGGCTACAGGCCAGACAAACTGGTGAGTATTTCATTGTGGGCTGATTTGCTCTCTCAAAATAAGTGCACGGATGCCTTAATATTTTTCCCCAATACACAAAAAAGGAAGGCAGTTTACTCTTGGAACACAAGAACTCATCCGCTATCAATTAGATTATAAAACTGGCTCTTACACAGCCGTTTATTAACTCAAATAAGTGTTACAGAATAAAATGCAGTATTAAGAAAACCGATTACTTCACCTTTGGCATAGTTGCGCACCACTTCATACCTGCCAGAACTTCAATGGACAGCTTCCCAAACCAGGCTTGGCGTTGAGAGACAGCACAAAGTGACTGACCGGATAAGATGCGTCTACTTTCCCTGAGCCCAGCAGAAGCTATGCGTCTCTGCCAGCCGCGCCCAGTAAAACTTACACAATTATAGAACAGTACTTTTCCAGAAAGGCCACCTGCTGATAGACCTTCGCAGACACTCTGCCGATGTACCAAGTGGAATGCCGTAACAAGTAAACCCTCTGTTTCTCATGGGAGCTGAAAGAACTGCTTTGGTCTCCTGCAAAATTCAAAACAAACCTTAGCTGCCCTGGGCAAAAACTAGATGTGTTTCTACTGATTTAGAAAATGCAGATGGTATTCAGAAATGAGGCCTTCGATGAAGCATAAAAGCAAATGTCCAATGCTGCACCCAGAATGCATTTCACACAGACTCCTGGTTGAGTAAAAAATATTACAGGTTTTTAATGCATTACAAGGGCCAAGGATGATGCATGGCCAAACCAGGGAACACAGTGGGGTTGATGGATAGGATGGGCGTGTCCCACAGCATAAACTGGATTTCGTGTGCAAATCCTCCCGTTGTGAAATTACAAACTGGGAGATGACAGCAGCAAAAGGCGAATAATAGGAAAATGTAATTTAACAGCCAGATTCTATGCAGTGAGATCGCTGCAGTGTGTTATCCCACTGGACAACACGCTTACATGAGATGCCAGGGTCCACCTTTACCACATTAAAAAACAATTCTTGCTTCCAAAGGGGTATTAAGAGAGACACATATTGATCAGGCAACATAGTTGTAAGGAAGGCATGGTATCAACAGTAAGACAGACAAGTGACCACAGTTCAAGGGTGTTTATTGAACATGGGTGTGATAAACCTCTTAACCTAAACATAAAAATGGGAGCAAGCTAGGACCATCAAAAAAATAATAATGCAGTCCTAGAGGAGTCTTGTGAAATGAAAAAAGGATTGCCAGTCCTTACAGCTAATTTACAAATAGTTTGGGATAATGTTCATGAAAAAGAAAGAACTGATATATGTTAGGGTGTTTGGACCATTGGCCTCCCTTCCCCCACATTTTGAGCATGGGGCAAGGTGATTCACTCTAGCAAAGCACACACTCTGGCTTCTTCAACACGAGGATACAGTTCCATTTCCAGCAACAGGGCCCTCTGTGCCCAACTCTCTTTTCTCATCAAAGTCTCTTGATTCGGAGGGCCTGATGTACAAAAAAATAATATACACAGTTCTTTTCTTCTTACAAGTATTCAACTTGGGTGCTTCACCCTGGATCCTCCTCAGTCGGGCTCATATCCCTGTTATTTTACGATTTCAGAGGAGTACCCTCTTCCGGGCACAGATCCTACTTTTTACAAAGTTCAGAGACTATTTGTTTTTCTCAGGCGACTCACGGTTCACCCCGGATCCCCCGCAGCTGGGCTCCGATCCTCCCCCTTTTCCAATTAGTCTCTCTCAGCCGGGCTCAGAGCAATTTTAATTCTCCTTGGTTTATCGAAGACATTAGAATGTGCACAGGATTTAGCTTGACCTGTTGCTGGACCACTTGGATACAAACCCCTGTTTTATAATATAGTCACCATCCAGTTGGATACCTAAAAGACCTTTGGAACACTCTGTATATCGTATCTCACTTGACCTCCCCAAAGTTAATTCACTTCTTTGGTTTCCAATTCTATTCGCGTCGCTCATCACATGGGTTTCATGCACGGTCCCCTTTGGATTTCTTCATACAATGTTGTTGCTTGCAACCTTGGTTAAAACACATGCTAGTTTGAGATCAGTCTCTCAGACTCACAGGCTGTGCTGTCTTTACTGGTGCTGCTTTGTTGTAGGAGCCAAGGACAGTACCACAGCGGCAATCGCCCTTCCCTACCTTGGTTATCGATGCAGGAGAGCCCTGGGTACCTTCGATGCAGTGTAGGTTTGTTCAGCTTTAGTTCCCGAGCTTAGGCTTCTTACTTTCCAAGGTTCACGAAAGTAACGGTCTTTAAAGTCAAGGGCACTTCACTTCTTACAACCTTCTCTTGTCTCACCGTCTTTCTCCTTGTATTAAACTGCCATCTTGGAACCACTGTCTCCTTGTGCTTCGCCTCGCTCAGAGTGTCCTCCGCCTTTTATCAATGTGGCAAAGTATGATGGAAGTCAGGTGTGTGTAATGATCAGTAATTGCCTGACCTTGCCTGACCATTGTATTGGGACGTCAGGTATACGGCTCTGGTGTTAGTCCATTGTCGCTCAGGGGGAACTGTCAGTGAGAACGTTTGTGTGTTTGGAAGGGGGGGTTGAGTTCATAGGTATCCTACCTGGTAGGATGGGGAAAAGGTGTTCCATGGAAGGGGATACCCCACGTCTCACCATCCAGTGTCCCACTTCCACTCCCCGAAGACCCCTCATCCAGGTGATCCTCCCACACTGGTCCACCCCCAGGAACTACATCCAAAAGTGATAGTCGTGTCCTGGCCACCTGGATGGCAGATTCCTGGGGAATAGGGGTGGGGGGGGGAGGAGGGGTGAGACACCTTCAGGTTTCTCACATAGGACACAGTCAGAAGACCAATTTCTGTTTTAACACTAATTCAACTACTTATGATAGACTGCATGAGCTAAAAAGTACATAGAATATTTCATTTCAAAGGCTGCCACAGTGTAGTGAAGTGAAGTAAATATAATTGGAGTCACTTTAAATATGAGGAAAAAAAACTAAAAACTAAAAACAATGTCACATCCATCATGATAAACAGGATGCCAGGAGGAGTGTGATGTATTGCCAAGGTTCCTCGAAAATATGAAACTAAAGCAAAACATGCACGCGCAAACAGCAGGCCCTCACACTTGAAGCCTAAATAAAAGTTACACTGTTCTTGGCGATGGTTAAACAATTTCATTGATATTCAGCAGCGCAAAGCACCCGACTGCCATGGATATGACACTGGAGCATCAGGGCTATGTCTTGTGGGGCTGTGGTCCAGCATTGCATAACATAATGAAGCCAAATCCTGCATGATAGCAGCAACTGTAAAAAAGATTACCACAGTTTATTACAACCGACTCTTGCCTTTCCATCTTCATCATGCCATTCTCCCCTCGCGCTCCTCCTCCCCATGCACTCTGAAGTGGGTTTTCGATACGTGCATTATAAAACCACAGTAACTAAACATGCAGATGAAACGCCAGTGATCATTTACGAGCCTTCTTGGAAAGGGGTGTGTTTTGCCTAATGTAAAGATAGTACATTCATCCAATAGCAGGCCACATACATAAATAAAAATAGCGGGCTGGATGTATGTGTCAAAGATATTTTATTGAGTTTCATAAAGTACTCCAATTTATCTGGTCTAACTTCTCTTATTCCCGACTGTTGAGTGTAGTGTTATTAGTTTGTTTTGTGGATGCATTGTTCCCTCAGGACAAATGAGAGATCAGCCTCGCTCCAGGTCTCACTCAGTCTTCCTCGTTCATCGCTCCCTGGCTGCACTGCTCACCCGTGCACCGCATCACGAGTGGCATGCGTTCTGACACGGAATGGAGCACACGGCAGGACGGTGCGTGCCACTTGTAATACATCATAAAAATTGTGACCTTTGATTCCAAGATGGAGTCCAAGTGAAATGCATTCTGTGGAACACACATGAACATTTGACTTCCAAGCTTAAATAGGCCCCCTTCTCTGAGTACACTGCATTTGCTAGAGCCATAGAAAGACCGCTTGTTTATGTGTTCAGGTGATGCTTGTTTTGCATTCTTTTGGCAGCCGAGAGCAAAGTCTGTCCACTTCTCATGAGAATACTGAGATTATTTACAAATTCAGTGGAGTCCAGTAGCTGCAACAGCCGCTCAGTGGTGGATTCTACTGACAGTAAACATCTCTGGGAATATAGTGGATTATATTTGGAGGTAAATACATCACAGACAGGGAAAGAGCAAGTCACTTCACTTCTTGACTTCTTACTTTGAACTCTAGCTGGGCTGACTGAAGCAGACATGTTTCCATTAGCCTGTTCCCGTTGGCGAAGGATTCTCTCTACCACCCTGGTGATTCCCAGTGAAGGCTTGGCATAGATGAGGAATGTTAGAGAAATGCTAATGGTGATGTATTTGTTTCATTTCTATCGGTCTTTTACTGTGATAATCTTTAATTGTGACAATAAAGAGACCTGAGACAGGTCTATTTCAAACTTTACATGAAGTGTGACTTCCAAGAAAAAAGCACATTGCCTTCCAGCTTCCCTCAAGTTAAAAAGATCTCTTTAAATTACTGAGAAAACATCATCTCTAGTTGTCCTCATAAATGTTCAGAGCAATTGTCAATAAAGTTCCTACTGACTGAACCTCTCCGGAATTAGCCGTCTTTTTCTGGGTCACTCTTCGCTTGAATGTAGGTGTGTGTCTTCTTCATGTGGTTCCCAGTCTTGTCGCCTCTTCTCTTTTCCTCCCCTCAAGTGGGCAGTGTTAGCTCTTTGCTAGTTGTTACATTGAACAATTTGATTTAACTTGTCAGGTGAAGCACTGCTCATTCTCAACGAGATCCTTCCACTGCTTGCTTCCTTTCTTCTGGCAGATTTGAATATGGCCATGATCGCACTTCTTTCCTTCTAAGACCATTACAGTTCATTGTGTGTTCCTGTGACAGTCAATGTCCAGCTGCATTTGGCCAATGTGTCCATGTCCTTCTAAGGCAGGAAAATATTCACTACATCTCCCAGCTGTATTTCTCTGGCCTGCATCGAGTTGCAAGCATTGAAGTTTTCTCCGTTGTTCCTGATGACTTGCCACCCTTCTCATGATCTTTTAGAAATCTATAGTTTCCTCAAGGTTTCGTGTTGGCTTGTTGTCCTCTCCTTAGTTTGAATGGCGTAACTCCTGTGGTGGAATTTACTTTAACACTGTGGGCTGAAATGTTTCTTTGCAATGCTGCATAGCAATTTGCACCACATGCTCTTGCTTGCTGAATTGCTTCCTTGATCATGTGATTGGCTCTCCTTGCTTGTCCATTTCTTCTTGGAGGCACGGGGGTGGGGTAGAAGGATGCCCGTATTTGCTTTATAACATTGCTGGACAGGAAACTGTCCATCTCCGTCTATATAAATTGTACTCCATTATCCAAAACTACTTCCTCTGGGCATCCTTCCCTCCTGAGGACTTACGCGAGAGCCTGAATAGTTGAGTGTGCGGTTATCTCACCCATGAATTCCACTTCCACTGACTTGGCGGTGTAATCCACCAATAACAAAGGGTATTCGTGTTCTGCAAGCATGTGAGCATGTGATCCATGGAACCAATGAAGTCTATGCCCACCTTACGCAAGAAAGCCTGTTCCATTCATCCGGTGAAATTGGTGGACTGCGTGTGATGAGAAGCTGCGATGTGGCCTCTCCATGTCACTGTCCTTGCCAGGCCACTAATAGTGCTCACATAGCTTTCTTTTTGACACCGTGTAACCTAGATGACCTTCATGAGCAAGCGCTTGCAGGGCATTCATGTGGGACATTGCGGAATGAGCTTGTCCTCTCTTCACAGCAGTGTAGTGTGAAATGTAAAGAAGAGGCTTCTGACCCATGCAGAGCGTGAATGTCCTTTCCAGATATAATTTGGGAAGTGTTCAATGGACCATGCGCACAAGGGCATCTCCCTCTCTATGAACAAGTAATTTCGCTAAGACTCAGTGATAGCATGCAAAGCAAAGGCTACAATGGAATGGATTGTTCTCTCGTTTTGCATCATAGTCCCTTTTAGTCCATTGGCACCATCATTGGCTGTGATTATCTTGTGCTTGTCTGGAACGAAAGGACGGAGAGTGGGAGCGCTTAAGATGCTTGATTTAATGGTATCAAATGCAACTTGACAAGACATTGACAACTCAATAGAGGCTTTCTTCCTTTTTTGCTTTTATTTAATTATTTTCATTCATTTTTGGTAATGAGCTGGAGAGTTTTGGATTTTGCTGAAAATGTCGGTCTAGGAGCCTTCATGATTACTTCAACTAACGACACTTTGGGGCGTATTCCAGCAGCTGAAATGGTGAAGCCTAGATACTGGACCTCAGTCTTTTAGAACATGCATTTTTCTTTGTGTAATGTTAGTCCGCTGAGTTCCAATGTGCTCATGTCCCTCCTGTAAACTAGAATGTCATCCTATACTATATGGGGAATGTCACCGAGAACGTTGGTAACAAGGCGCTGGAACACCGCAGCCGCTCAGGAGAGACAAAATGGCATTCTTGGATACTGAAAGGTGTTTTCTAGCGTCATGAAAGCTGTAGGGCAAGGTTGTCCAACATACGGCCCGCGGGCCACAATGCGGCCCTCCAAGCCATTTCGTGTGGCCCGCGAGGCTGTACAGACACCATTGAACAAATAAAGAAATAAACCGGGCCATGGTGGAGGACTGTTACTGCTTCTGGTGCCCCCTAAAAGGGCGTGGGGGGGGGGGTCAACAGAGGCAGTAACAGGCCACGGCCGGTTTATTTATTTATTTGTTCAATTTTTGTCGGGTCCATGGACCCGATTAATTTATTTATTTCTGCAATGTTGGGCGACCCAACATTGCAGAAATAAATAAGTTAATCGGGTCCACAGACCCGGCAAATATTGAACAAATAAATAAACCGGGCCGTGGCGGAGGACTGTTACTGCCTGTGCAATGCCCCCAGCATCAGAGGCAGTTACAGGCCACGGCCTGGTTTCAGGGGCGCAGAGTATGCGGTGCTCCGGCCCACCCCAGCCCCCGAGGCCGGAGAGAAGAGACGCAGTATGGATGGCCCTTTGTTCCGTCCATACTGTGTCTCTCTCTGGCGGTCCGGGTAAAAGCCAGGTAAAAAACAATGTTTAAAAATTGTGGGACAGATGCAAAGCAAGATGCTCTTGTTTTGCATCTGTCCCTCAATTTCTAAAAATCGTTTTGGTTCGGGTATACTTCTACATCTATGTGCACGGATGTAGAGGTACACCCAACCCAAAACGATTTTCAGAAATGGAGGCGCAGATGCAAAGCAAGTCTGTCCCTCAATTTCTAAAAATCGTTTTGGGTTGGATGTATTTGTACATCTGTGCACCCACAGATGTAGAAGTACACCCAACCCAAAACGTTTTTTAGAAATGGAGGCACAGATGCAAAGCAAGTCTGTCCCCCAATTTCTAAAAAAAACATTTTGGGTTGGGTGTATTTGTACATCTGTGCACCCCTCTTGGTAAGAGGGGTGCACAGATGTAGAGGTACACCCAACCCAAAACGATTTTTAGAAATGGAGGCACAGATGCAAAGCAAGTCGGTCGCTCAATTTCTAAAAATCGTTTTGGGTTAGGTGTATTTGTACATCTGTGCACCCCTCTGTGCACCCCTCTTGGCAAGAGGGGTGCACAGATCTAGAGGTATAATATACCCAGAGGGATCGAACCTGTGTTGCTCCTTGTCTTGCTTCCAAGGCGAGCATGTTGCCCCTGAGCTATCCTCCCGAGACTCTGAAGATCTGAAGTACATTTAAAGATACAGAACCAGAACTATTGAGCAAGTCTAACATCTTCATCATCAGAATAAATCAACACTGTTGTGGTTATACAAGAGCTAATATATTTAAAGGGATGGAATTACTCTGAATGTAGCAGCACTATTCAATAACCCAAAGTGCTTAAGCATAGTTAATGTGAAAATATGACACTTCTCACCATTGGGACAGTACTGCCTTGGACAGAGTTTCACAGTGAAGTGAGCAAGTGATCTGGGGTATGCAGCCCACACACACGCATGGCATTCCCATGCACCCACTTGTGCAATTTGCACCAAATTAGTGAGATTGTGCTCCAAGGCACACGCACAGTCTTTGCTCTGAGGTTTGACACACTCACAGGAAGGGATGGCATTTCGTTCTCCTATCCTAGTTGTGTTGCTCTGCCTTTTGAGGGCTACTACAACCTGGATAATTATAGAGGGGTGGAGTAGGGGCAGTATTGGCCTACTGGAATGCAACTGGAAGGCTTTAACCTCCTTCTTACTTGCCTTTAGTATATGCAATACATGCTAGCCAAGGTTCCCACTGTTCTGCACCCCCCCGTCTCCCTCGCACCAAGTTGCCAACTACGTGCAAATGCGGTCATATAAGTGCTGGTTATGTCCCTTCCTATATTTGGGCACCCCCCGGGAAATTCATAAGTCGGCTCCCCTGCCCGATTTATTTGTTCAATGTTTGTCTGTGGACACGATTAATTTATTTCTGCAATGTTGGGTCCGACCAATAAACTGGGCTGTGGCGGAGGACTTTTACTGGCTCAGGTGCCCCCTGAAATTGGATTAGGCTTCTTTCATTACCACAGAAGTAATGAATGTGTATTACAGAGATAAGCTGGCTAATGTATTGGACACACTGCACATGCTCAGGCAGCATCAATCATGCTTTGTAGAGGATAATGCTGGCCTACATTGGGAACAGCCAGCATAGACATGTTGCTACCGAGGCATATTTTGGGCACAACCAGCACGTCAATGTGTTACATCAGTGACAGTGCTGTCTTACACTGTGGACGCATTGATCATTAAAATGTGTTGTGTTCTACAATGTTCTTGTCTGCTGTTAGTGACATGGAATGTACATGTTACCCTTTAGAACCGATTGTAAACTTATGGCTTTTTGGTCACTTTTCCTGCTGTAAAATGCACAATTTGAGCCCCATATTTGGAAAAAAAATCTTGGGGGGAGACCCCCCCAAACCCTCCCTAGATTGTTATAGCTCCTTCGCTACGCTCGGTCGCCCCCACTATTTCCGAGAAATAACACACACACTGGAAGAAATCACAAGAAACTAACCTTTGATCACTGCCCCCGGCACCAAAAGCTATCTTTGTGACTGCATGGCTGTGCCTGTGATGCTATTGTGTCAAAGGTTACACGCCATCGCTTTTGAATATACTGCTTTGGGTCAGGGTGCTAACTTTTGGCTTGCCGGCCCTCCGGCTGACAAAAAGTGAATGCTTCTGCCCCACATTCAAAAAGGTTGGACAAGCCTGCTGTAAGGTGTTTGTAGTCTGAATGAAGACTGATTTAGCTGTATGCATTCTTCAAATCCAGTTTCGTGAACATGCTTGTGTCCTGTCCTGTACTAGTAAAAGTAATTTGGTGATGTTTGTAAATGGGTAGGTGTCTGCTACAATGTTTATGTTTACATTGTACATGTAGACATAGTTGTCCACTCCTCTAATGCCCTCACAAGTCTTCTAACAAAAGAAGCCCGATGGATTCATCGGCTTGACTCTTTGTAATGACCTTAATGAGGAATTCATACCTCCATTATGACTCCCCTGGTTTTCTAAAACATGTGCACAGTTCTAATCTTTCCCACTGACTGAGCCCTTGCTCTCCTTTGGTCTGCCATTTCCATCCATCTTGACTTGCTCTGATGGGACTGTGGCCCCTTTTGACTTTTTTAGCCTCATCCTGGCACACTCATTTGCTGTCATTCACAGCAGCAACACAGCCTTTTCTCCCATGAGGGCTGCAATCACATTCGAGGCAGGTGCCCCCTTTGGCTCATCTGCCCCATGACCCGATCTATCACAATTAGCGCTTCGTGCCCCGACATCCGACGCATCCTCACTCCCCTTGCTTGGAGCTTGGTTGCCACGACCATCTCTCCGTGACATCTCTAGGCGGTCTGAACTGATTTCAGCTGCTCGTCTCACGCAGGGTCTTCTGTGCCTTTCTCCGCAGCATGACGCGGCAGTCTTTCTTCCTGCCGCCCCCATTCCTTAGGTTCGTGTCATTACCTACATCGAAGGGACTATGGCCCTCTTGATTCTTCTCAGTCCCACCCCGACATACTGACTTGCTGGTAATCGCATCAACAGTACGGCCCGGTTGCCCACCAGGGCTGTGTTTACATCCAAGGCAGAAGTCCTGCCTCCCGTGCCATTGGCCCACTCGTCCCATTCGTCCCACGATACGCTCCACTACGTTCAGCGCTTCGTGTTTTGGCGTCTGACACACCCCTGCCCCCTGTGTCTGGAGCTTAGTTGCTATGACAACCTTCCCGTGACTTGCAAGCCGGCTTTAACAAGCTTCAGCTGCTCATCTCGCGAAGGCTTTACTGCAGTGTTCTTCGCAGCATAACGCAGCAACCTTCCCCCGTTGCCTGCTCCAACTACGGTAGTCTCCACAGACGAGCGATCGCCGTTCTGTGAACACACAGGTAAGCGGACCTGATGCACTCCCTTTCTCCACACCTAATTTAGGGCCCCCACCTGCGTGGAACAGCCAGATGCCACACATTAGGTGGCTCTCAACTATTAAACACGTGAACATTTTGTTCCTTTTGTAACAACTATCCCCCCCTTTCCTCGGTCCATTATGTTTTTCTAGAACACCACCTGTGCCGCCGGATTTGATCCGTGTTTTTCAGCCCATCCCTAACTGTCCTATTTTCAGTCCAGTCTCTTCAGTTCAGTCTCATCTTGACCACAGGTAATCCTTAAAAAGATTTTTTCTTTATTTAAATCTATCGGTGTGCTTCATTCACGCTACCTTACATTCACGAGCAACTGCTCCCCCCCCCCCTTTTTTGTCCTGCTGGACCCTTTCAGTAATTGTGTCTGCCGGTTCTCCGCTCTATCATTTTCAGCATTCCTCCGATTTTAACCACATTAATCTGTGCTCACCCTTAACAGGCACATTGAGGTTTTGTTTGTGCTCAGCTACACTTTAAATACTCCGCTTGCCGGAAAACTTTTTATTTTTAATTGCTAACCCTGTGATCCCCTCCCACAGACCTGAGGCCCTTCTTGTTTCTTTGTTCTTGTCCCCACAGTTGCAGTACTTTGTTCAGCAGTCTGGAACATTGGCCCAGGTTGTATCCAATTGGCTGCACCAAGAAGTATTGTAAGAATTCTAATATACCGGGATAGTAGCACCACAGATTCTCCCTGTTCCCAATGTATACACAGGGTGAGTGATCCGTGTATTTATGACAGCAGTGAACAGACTGATATTCCTCAGAATTTGTCCAATAGAGTACTGTTTGTATAAACCATGTCCCATTCTTCTCTGCCCCCTTTAGGGAGAAACTATTATACCACATAATTCCTGCCCTGAGGAAGGCCCCAACTACTGATGCCAGTGTGGCACGCCGAAACGTGTTATCCATGTGTTCTGTTCTCCTCTCGTTTGGAAGAGCTTTGGGAACAAGTCTATGATCTTTCCTACACGTTGGCAGATAACCATATACACTCTGAATAATTTCTCTTTCAACTATCAGGGTAATTTTTTTATACACCCTGGTAGTACCTAGTCTGTAGGAACAATTTGCTTCCTGCTAGGATATCCTCATCAACTAAATCATTGAAAACTACCTAAATTGTTTCTTGATGAATATACCGTCCTTTGTGAATTATATATATATATATATATGATGAATGTTATGTTTTAGGTCTTTTTCTTTTGTTCAATATCCTTATTTTATTTGTGTAAAAAGCTATCTGAATAACAAAATGTGTTCCGAATAATAAATGTATTGTCTGTACTCTTAAGACTTTCTTTGTTTTCCTCGTTCGTGACTTTCTTTGAAAGCACATACCTTGTATCAGCATGGAGATTTAATCAAAATAGCTGACAGAAATTAGGACTGTTATTAGCGCGGGTACCTTTTTTGTTTTTTGTTTAAAAATACATTGCGAAGGTTCACACAAATTCGCAATTTGGTTTTGCCTTGCTTCTTCGTGAGGGCAATTGGGCATAACCACACCGTGGCCTGCACTGGCTTGATGATGCCCTGGTCGAGAAGCTCAGGAAGGAGTGATTGGTGTTCTTTCCGTGCAGTCAGGGGAACAGGTCTAACCTGGTGTTTTACAGACCTGGCATCTTTTTAGTATTATTCTGTGCATGTTCCTTTTTAACATACCCAATTTGTCCCGAAATATGGGGATCAAGTAAGGCCAGTGCAGATTGTTGGTGAACAATGAATACATGTTTGGAAATAAAGTTGGACCTGTGCTTACCCAATCAACTCTGGCCGTCCCAACCTGGGACTGCTGGGCCTTTTACTGACACATACACCTTGATAACTGAGGTGCAATCCTTGAAGGAGACTGGTTTCGAAAGAGCACAATCGGATCAAGTGTGTGCCCTCCATATGAGTCAGCATCAGTTGCATGTAGATGACTTGTGCTTCGGGAAGAGTTGAAAGTACGTATCTTTTGGCAATTTGTTGTAATCGGAACTATAATCTGCCAACACCTTGGTGTTGGTTTTATGTATATTGACCATGCAATAGGGCTTTCTGCTACCAGCCCCTTTATTCTCATTGCTCAGTATGATCTGTTGACTGGGTTCATCATCATCTGAATTGTCTTGCACAGTCACGACCATACACCTTCTGGTGCTGCACATGGCAGCGTAGTGACCAATCTTATGACACTCCATTCTCCGGCAGTTGCTCAGCATGATCCATCGCTGGCTAGATGATCTCGATGAACCACATCTGAAACATTCCATACTATTCCCTGGTTGCTTTTTGTCTTGTGGACATCTCCTTTGAGAGTCATCCCCTGGTCTGCGGTCGGTGGGCGATCTTTCTCCCGCTCGTCTTGTGGATTGTCTTCCCAATGGGCACACCTCTTCCTTAATGCTTGCTTGACTCACTTCTCTTGTAGAGCGCAATGATCATTCAATGTTTTTATGATATTGATCGCTTGCTCCAGTGTGAAATTGCAGCTCATCCATAAGGCTTCTTGTGTTTTGGTGTTGTGACAATGAACAATGAGTTAGTCCTGGTCCGCCACGTTGATGAAAGCACACATGCTCGCCAGTTCCTTTAGTGCAGTTAAAAAGTCATCAATTGAATCTGTGGACGTTTGAAGCCTGGTCTAGAACTTTTGACATTCAAGCTGTATATTAGGGACGCTGCCGAAACATAACTGTACCCTGGCAATCGCCTCTTCGTATGCGTCTCTGTGAGCTGACACGTCAGGTTTCCTTGATTCATCTGCCAGTGCGAACAGTCTTTGGTGTTCCATGCCTAGGGAATTACTTGGTAGTGCAGATTTCCTCTCAGGCGTAAACTACGGCTCAGCTACTGCTTTGATGTATGTCTGGAATTGAGATTTCCATAGGCTCCAAATAAATGGCAGCTCGTCTGGAGCCTGAAAAAATGTCGACAGTGGCATGATTCCTTGCATGTGGTCTTATGATATGATATGGTATTTGTAACGCGCCTATACACAGGTGTTTCAAGGCGCGACGAGGCAGGGAGGGGAGGGACAAGGGGAGACAGACAACGATCCTACTAGGCCAGGTGTCATTCAGATCGCGCAAGTGCAGGGGTGGAGGAGGGGGAAAAGTGCAAGGGGAAGGGGAGGGGTGCAGTACAAGGTAAGTGGCGTAAAGTAATAAATAAATAAATAGGGCCAGCTGGTGGCAAGTGCGAGGTAAGTGCAGAGCAAGTGCTGGGGAAGGGGGGGGGCTGTAGGGATACAGAGACAGTCCCGCAGTGCAAAGGGGTTCCAGGGCATCAGTGCAAGTGGAGAGTGGCTGGGCCCAGGACCGAGGCCGTTTAGAGTGGTCCAGTTGCAGGATCAGTGCAGTTTCAATGAAGAATTAATTAGCTGTTCAGCAGGGGAGAGGGAGAGAGAAAGAAGAAGCAAAGAGGAAGGTTTTGAGGTGCTTCCGGAACCGGAGATGGTTCTCCTCAAGTTTCAGGGAGGCAGGAAGGCTGTTCCAGAGGGAGGCCCCTGCCGCGGAGAGAGATCTACCCCCAGCTCGTTGCTTCGAGAAGCGGCTAACCATGAGGGAATTGGAGGCGGATGAGCGAAGGGCTCGGGAAGGAAGATATTTGGGAAGAGAGAGTTGAAGGTATTTAAGACCCAGGCCCCAGAAGGCCTTGTGGACAATGCAGAGGGTTTTGAACTTTATCCTCGCAGTCACTGGGAGCCAGTGTAGACATTTCAGTCCTGGAGAGATACGGTCCCTGGGCTTGAGGCCAAGGACAAGTCTCGCAGTTCTGTTCTGGATGAGTTGCAGAGGGCGGAGAGTGGAGGCAGGCAGGTTAAGATAGAGGCTGTTACAGTAGTCCAGCTTCGAGAGAACCAGGGCTCGGGAGACAGTGAGCTTCTGGGGGAAGGAGAGGAAGGGAAGAATACCTCTGAGGAGGTGCAGCTGGTAGTGTGACCTCTTGGCGACGTCAGAAATATGAGGAGAGAAGGAGAGTGTGGAGTCGAAGATGACCCCAAGGTTTTTTGCCTTGCAGGTAGGAGCAGGGAGGGGGCCAAGGGAGGCAGGCCAGAGAGCTGCAGGGAAGGAGGGAGTGGGAGTACCGATGAGTAGAATCTCAGTCTTACTGGCATTAAGGCAGAGGTCATTGGCGGCACACCATTCTTGGATAGCAGACAGACAGTCAGAGATGAGGGAAGGAGAGGGGGAGGCTGAGGGTAGCCTGAAAATGAGCTGGGTATCGTCCGCATAGCACTGGAAATTAGGGCAGAGAGCGGCGATGCGGTGGGCAAGGAGTGCCAGATACTGGTTGAACAGCCAGGAAGAGAGATTAGATCCCTGGGGGACACCACAGGTGGAGAAAAAGATGTCGGAGAGGAAGGACCCCAGTTGGACCTGGGAGGGTCGATTTGAAAGGAAAGAGGTCAGCCACGCCAGAGCCTGACCAGTGATACCCAGGTTGTCCCGGAGACGGTTGAGCAGGATGGCATGGTTGACAGTGTCAAAGGCAGAGGAGAGATTGAGCAGAATGAGAACACAAGGAGTGTTGGAATCGAGGTTCAAGAGCAGGTCTTCACGGATGTTCAGGAGAGCAGTTTCCATGCTTCTGGCAGCTCTGAAGCCAGATTGATGGTCGTGAAGACTACCAACAGATTCAGCATGGAGGTTAAGCTCGGAGATGGCCAGTTTCTCCAGGAGCTTGCCCAGGAAGGGAGTGATGGAGATAGGGCGATAGTTAGCCGGGCAGGAGGGGTCGGAGGAGGGTTTCTTGAGAAGAGGGTGCACAAGGGAGTGCTTGAGGGGGGAAGGGAAGACTCCAGAGGCGAAGGAGTGGTTGCAGAAGTCAGCCAGGGCAGGAGCCAGGGAGTCGATGTGGTCCTTGATAGTTTTGGAGGAACAGGGGTGAACCTGTTTAGACGAGACTTTCATTGATCGGACCTGTCTGGAAACCTCGTCAGCAGAGAAAGGTGGAAAGGCAGAGAAAGAGGGAGGTGGGGTGACCGCAGAAGGGCCAGAGGAAGGGCCGGGTAGGGAGGGAGGGAGGTGAAAGGAGGAGAGCGAGGACAGGATGTCCTGAGTTTTAGAGATGAAGTGAGAGGCCAGTGCAGTGCAGAGGGCCTGGGAGGGGACAGGAGAGGTAGAGACTGCAACAGGGTTGGCCAGCTCCTTGCAGATTTTAAAGAGTTCGGCGGAGTTGTTTGATGCCGCAGAGATGCGGGCTTGGATAAGGGCTCTCTTCTTGGTGAGAACGGAGAGCCGGTACTGCCTTTGGAGCAGGCGGCAGGCCAGTTTGTCAGAGGATGAACATGAAGCACGCCATTTCCTCTCTGCAACCCTGCACTTGCGTTTTAGGGTGGCGAGATCTGAGTCATACCAGGAGTTACATTTGACTTTGGGCTTCAGGCGGATTCTCATGACGGGGGCAAGGATATCAAGAGTAACAGATATAGCAGAGTGGAGCATGGAGAGGGCTGTGTCAGGGTGGGAGTCAGCCGAAGTGGCAGGGGGGGGGGGGCGAGAAGGTAGCAGCGAAAGCCTCAACTGACACACGCTTCATGGGTCGGATGACCGAGAAGGTGGGTGGCAGTGAAGAGGGTGGCTTTGCCTGTGGGGTAGGCAGGGTGAGGTGGGAGGATAGGAGAAAGTGATCACTCCAGGAGAGAGGAGTGGAGAGAGGGACGGAGAGGAGAAGGTCAGAAGAGATCAGAGCATCAAGAGTGTGCCCAGCAGAGTGAGTAGGCCCAGATGGCAGTGATTGATGCAGTGATTCGTGGATCACTTGATTTTCTTCTGTTATTCCACTTCATCGGGTGTCGGTCTCAGTTCGTGTGATGTTTCATCACACTTGGCATCCCATCCTCGTCGCCATTGTAAAGATGGTGCGCTCATCCATTAATGGCACAAATAAACAAATGAAAATAGTGGGCTGTATGTATTTGTCAAAGATACTTTGTTGGGTTTTATAAAGTACTCTCATTTATCTGGTCCAACTTCTTATTCCTGACACCACGGCCGGCGAGTATAGTTCCATTAATTTTGTTGATGTATTGCTCCCTCAGATCAAAGGAGCAGGAGCAGCCTTGCTGCATGTAACGCTCAGTCTTTCTTGTTCATCCCTCCCTCGCTCCGCCCCGGCCCATGCTGCGCATCACAAACTGTGTGAGTTGCGACACAAAATGGAGTGCATAACAGGATGGTGTGCACCACAACACCTACATTGAGGGCTGGCTGCTTGCACGCACGTGGTCCATCTGAGATTGTCTCTCCTCCTCCTTTCCCATGTTCACCCCGGATGATGTTTCGATACAGGTCCGATTTATGAAACAGGTTCTCACCTGCTCATCCAGAACAATCAAGGACCACATCGACAACCCTTTCTCCAGCCTTGGCCGATTGCTGCAATCACTCCTTTGCCACTGGAACTTCCCCCTACCCCCTCAAGCACTCTCTTGTGCACCACCTTCTAAAGAAGCCCTCAGCCGATCCTTCCTCTATGGTTAACTATCACCCGGTCTCCATCACTCCTTTCCTGGGCAAACTCGTGGAAAAGATGGCCATCTCCCCGCTTAATCTACAGAGTGAATCTGTTGGTTGCCTCCATGACCACCAGTCTGGCTTCAGAAGCACGGAAACTCCTCTCCTGAACACCCATGAAGACTTGCTCTCCAATCCTGACTCTAATCTCCATTCTGTCCTCATTCTCCTCAATCTATCCTCTGCTTTTGACACGGTCAATCATGCCATCCTGCTCAATCGTCGGCACTACAACCTTGGTATTACTGATCAGGTCCTGCCTGGTTGGCCACCTTTCTCACCGACTGACCCACCTCAGGTACAACTGGGGTCTTTCCTCTCTTCTATCTGTCTCTCTACTTGTGGTGTTCCCCAGGGGTCTAACCCCTAACCCTGGCTCTTAATCATCCACAAGGCTTTCTGGGGCCTGGGACCGCTCTGCCTGTAACTTTCTCTTCCAAAACATCTTCCTTCTTGAGCTCTCTGCTCATCCACCTCCAACTCCGAGGGTCTGACGCTTGTCCAAGCAGAGTTGGGGGCAGATCCATCTCCTCGGCTGGGGTCTCCCGCTGGAACAGCCTCCCTGCCTCTCTCAAACTTGAGCAGGACCACCTCCGGTTCCAGAAGCAACTCAAGACCTTCCTTTTCCCCTTCCACTTTCTCGCTTCCTCGCCCCTGCTGAAGCACCCGGCTGTGCACTGGTCACCCTCTGAACTCAGGGAGAAAGAAGGCTCCTGCATGTCCATTTGCCCCTGCACTGATTCTGGGCTCCCCAGTACTTAAGGGTCTGTATCTGCAACCCTACAGTCCCTTCTCTATGCACTTATGAGCCATCCTCTGGCTGCACTTGTGAGTAAACTGCACTTGCCCCTTCCCTCTTCCACGCACTTGCGCGATCTGAATGACAAGACCTAGTAAGAGCGTTTGTGGCCTCCCTTTGTTTCCCCCTCCTTGTCTTGTCCTGCCTAGAAACACTTGTGTACAGGCACGTTATAAAAGCCATATCATATCATGTGGTGCTGGCTTCGAGCGTGACCTGTATACTCAATTTAATTATGCTGCACATATGAATGATTCCTGCATGGTCGGTTCATATCGCATCTAGCTATCCCAGAGCACCAGACTGCAAATCTATGCACATGTAGGTCTAGAATTGTGCCATTTGTTTGAAGAAAGCGTACAAATAATATATTAATTTCTTTTAAGGATATTTGACAAGAGAATGCAGAAGACGCTGGAAACATAGCAGCGAAGCATACACAGGTGGAAAACCACTTTGTTTACAAACTCTGGTGCCCGCGTAACGCGGTTTGGAGGCCCCTGCAAGTTATGGGTCTGAAATTGGCATTGTGACGTGCACGTCACATTGGACCTTGCCTGCCTCTGTGCACATTCCACATCCCCGGGATAAAACATACAATCTTAAGACCTGGCTAGGATAATGAATTTCGAACTGAACTGAGGTTGTCAAAAACGTCTGCTGTGCGCATCATAAAACTGTGGGACTCTTAATGAAATGTCACTCGGAGGTGATAAGGCGGGTTCTTAATCACACTGCCTTCGCCGCCTCGTGGCTGCACTGGGTTTGCAAATGACTAGCACTCATCTTCGAGGATAGTTAGATGAGAACCCTATTGAGCATTGCCTCAATATCACCACTGAGCATCATCTGCCCGAGTAATCACGCTGATAATCAGCAGTGACAGCAATCCTACATTCATTAAACAAAAGTAGGAACTCAAAGAATAATTGTTATCGCTATCCTGCGACGGGCCTCCGTGCACTGTCCACAGAGCTCCAATCTGTGCGCTTCCATTTATTCTGGAGCACAAGGCAAAGAAAATGAGCCCCACGGGCAACCCCCTTGCAATAAATCCGAATCAGCAATTGCCAGAGTGGGCTTTTCCTGGGGCTATACTACATCGCAAGACTTCTCCCGTGCTATGCATGCGCAGACATGTGTAACGCATTTGCTGGCTATTAGACATCTTAGTTAAACCATTGCAATATATGTGAGCTGCAGCGCAATGGCAAAGCCATGACATTATATATTGAAATCTCCGGGCTCAGGTGTGTCCTCGCCTCTGGCTGGCGATGCATGACGCTTGACGAGCGAGAAATGGTGTACACGTGTAGCACTGAGGTGGCGAGTTGCTTTACGGCTGGCTAGTACACCCCACTGTAATCGCCGCGTGTTGTGCATACTGTGGCCACTTATTCCAGCAAACATTCAGCATGGCAAGTAAAGCGCCACAAGGCCAGATAATATGAATTGTGCGCATTCTCAGTCCCTCACGTGCGCAACCTTGACCCATTACTGGACCCGTGCGTCAAGCTGTGCGTAGACATTACGCCTGGGGCCGAAGGCTGGCTATTTTTAGCTCCGGCCCGTATGTGGTTCGTGCCATTCTGTCGTCTACAGATCGGTCAGGACTAATCCATGCTTTGCTGTTGACGTGCCGTAACCAAGGGAGTGATCCACGTCCAAAGCTCTGCGGGGTGTCAAACACGGACCTACAGCTGCTGCTGCTGAAACGTGGCGGCGCAGTTCGAGTATCCAGCCTAATGCGTAATACCCCGAGCCTACACAAGCACTTCCCCCTTGTTTTCGACGTGAAATATGAATCGGCCATTATCGTCCTCAGTGCACTCCGGCATTTGACCTGCAGTCTAAGGTGGTGCATTAAAGGGCAACATCACACTCTGCTGAGGATGAGGGGCCCAACTGCGAGAGGGCACGCGTTCTCGAGGGTTTCTAAAGAGGTCTATAATTCTGCCCCCGTTTTTCCTTCTTGTTGTGGATGCTATTTAAGCGGCGTCACAGTTTACATTTTCACTGTGTAGTCATTTGGTTCTTAAGTGTTTGGATTCATTTTTCAACTTTCAGAATCCATTTACTGCCAGCCCCGAGCACACCGTATATTTTAGAAACTGGAAGAATACAAGTACTTTCTTTCGCAAAACACGAACAAGGCCTGCGTGGATGGCTACTCCTGAAAAAGGAAACCGCCAGGCGCGTCCCTTTAAGGCCCTCTGAAGTAGCAGTTGATAAGAATCCGAACTGCTTTAGAATGAAGGGACGTTTCATAGATTTTAAGAAACGACATAAGACAGGAAATGCAATAAAAGTGCTACCTTTACATTGCTAAAAAAAATACAACTAAACTCAAACCACGTGCCAACTTTAAAACCAGGTGCACAACGAAACCTACATTTCAGAGAGTTTGGGGGAGGGCGGGCGAACTAGTGCTTGGAGGGGCCACTTCAGAAACTGTCCACGGCAAACTAGGGGGGATCCACCCCCTCCTCTTCTCTACCCCCCCCCAAAGACTCATTGGCTTTCGGACCAAGTATCAAATGGTAGATTTTAAAGCGAGCGCAGTAGGTCAGTGAGAATGACAGTGATCGAATGTAAAAACATTTACTCGCTTTGATCATTTTTATATCTAAAGCCCAGGTATCCGAGCAGGCACCACCCTTTAAACAAAAGCAACCACCAGGTGGCTTGGCAGTAGTACCCTGTGCCACAAACCCAACTTCCACATTATACAAACCATAACTTTCTCTTCATTATATGCCAGTGTAAAACAAAAAAAAAACACGTTCTCGCTGGCTGTGCGCATGCATTTCCACTCTGGCTGCACCAAAATATGCAAATATTCCATTTGCTATGCCAGTAACGATACTATAAGAAAACATGACCATGCAGGCTCTGCCAATATATGGGAGCATCCCCATTTAAGAACATATGCTGCTGGTGGCTTTGCCATTAAAAACGCCACATCACAATAACAAAACATTTCCAAAGTGGCTGCACGATGTGGGCCAGTCTAGACAAGTAATAACACTTACCATGCTTATTTTACAAGAGATGTCCAGTAAAAAAAATGTCAAGCCACAGTAATAAAGGCCTAGACTGGCTGCACTAAAATGCCATTCTAGCCACATAGTAACACCTATAAGGCTTACTTTATCCTGGGTGCCCACCAAAATGGTATGTTTTTAAACACAGTAAAACCTGAACGCCGCCAGTTTCAGGAAAGGCTTCCCTCACCTCTCTGCCCAAGTAAAAGCAAGTGCAGCAGCCCTGCCCCTCACATTACATTTCAGGGGATTGGGGGTGAAGCCTGGTTTTCCCAATGGCGTTGAATGCCTGCTTTAAACCAACCAAAGTCTAAATCTTCATAGACTGACATTCCAACATGGTCACAGAGCCATAGATACGCCATAAAGGAGCCATTACTATCTTAACCCATCACGTTACATGTAGTGGAACCAAGTCTTGAGTAGAGGTAAGAAAACTCCTTTTGGTTTTGTAACTTAAGAAGAAATCCAGTAAACGTAAAAGCAGCTACATTCCATTACTTCAAAAGGGCCAGATGTAGGCTCCAGGAACGCACAGTTATGAAGCCCTCCATGTGAGGACCAGTGGATGGATCCGTGGGGGTCAGTTTGCAATTGTACTCCATCTCGGAGTGAATTTTGTATGGGTCACTTCATCATGGTGTCCTTACACGGGGCAGCGAGTTAGTCCTAGAGTGGTTACTTTTATTTTCTGACGCTTCTCTCAGTACTGGCTATAAAAGCAACATATTGCTCTTATCTTTGGCCATCCCAACACATTCACCACTATTTTTGCTGCAAATCTCCAGTGGATGCGGGACACAGCCATCCGAGAATAGCAGTTCACCACTAGGTGCTCTTTTATATTCAACATGGGTCAAAGCCACAAACGCTCACGGATGCACTGCGAGAAGGAGAGGGGGACAAAGACGTCCTTTCAAACACGTCTCTTTCTGGTACACTGGTGAAGCTAACGTTGATAAGCACCTGCCTGGAAGTCTCAATTGATTGGAAACAAGGTTTCAATCCTGGTATACTCAATCAACTGGGTGAAGCCCAAAATCAACTGGACACAGTTTTAATCAACCGTACCGCGTTGTTATTTTGTAACCACGAACAAATGCAGTATTCCAAGTAGGGTCTTTCATTTGCTATTTATTATTTTTATTTAGTTTATTCGTGCCAAACCTTTTCCTCAGATCAATGTACTGTTCTATACATATAAAATGATGTCAAACAGTACTTCACCTTTTGTGCTTTCGGACCTTCCATGCGACCAGTGCAGGCCTGGTTTCCATCTAATGGCTGCACTGCCAATAATGGACTCCATTGCTGTGTGCCAGCCTCTTCCCCACAGCAAGATGTCCACCACTGGGCCCCCGAATTCCAACAGGGAAGCAAACCACCTGCCGATGGCATCCTACATCAATCGGCCCGATAGGCTGGGATGCGCATTATTGGAGGAGCCAGTACCCAGCCGGACGGCCGAGCCGGCACGCAAGAAAGGTAGATGAGCAAGGCTGCAGGCCCATGTCTGTGCATGTCCAGCGCGTACAGCTCCTTGGGCCCATATTACTTTTTGCATACTACTGTTATTCAATACTCAGTTTATTAACCTGAGGACATATATGTATAGAATCCATAGTTATTAAAAATTATGAACGTTAGCCTAGAAAAAGACCTGTTAGGTCGAAACACGTGTCGGCACCACGTGTTATATCAATTGATGTATTCGAGACAATAAAAGATTGGAAAAAATGAAACTCACAAACCTTTTGGAACTACATTTTTCAAACGCAGCAAAAGACAATGGGGTAAATCCCAGCAAAAGAAATTGCGCACACGCCGAATGAGTGGAAACTATAACAATTCTCTCTGCATTATACGTATGGTTTGTTCGTCTCGCATCTCTCCTTGCTACGTTAAGTACCTAATGTTATTCGCCAGCGATCCTATAAACCAACCACATTGTATTTGCAATAAAGCAGGACGCGTGGTCAAACCTGTAGTCACATGGTCGCGGTTCCGCTGGCTCACACCTTCTCCCCCGCTAAATGTGGCAGACATAACCCTTATCTAACACCCCACTATAGTATACACGCTCACTATCCCCATGTACCCGCAGCCTGCAATAATAATTTAATTCTTACAGCATGCTGTACATTCTTACAAACAATTCATATAGTTTGTGACTTATCAAGTGTGTAACTGGATGAGATTAGACCTCTCCAAATTATGTACCTCTCCACTCAGTACTTGATTACCTGTCTAACAGTTGCAGCCATGAGGCGCTGCCTTGCCAGACTGTGCCATTTCACTGTGTATTATGACCTGGTAGCTTCTGCTGTACTTGAAACCTACCTTGGCTACAACCACACGTTCTTAATTTGCTAGCGTGTATGCATGATGTAGCCCCATCGTACCATGATGTGAGAGGCTTTGCCAGTCTGCATACAGTCATACCCATTTTATCTAATGTGCTCGTCTGCATGCAGGATGTAGCCACCCCTACCATGAGGTGAGGCACATCAATTCAATCTGTAACTAATGTGTGTTATGTACTTTCTGTAACTAACACCAGGATACCCAAGGGGTTTGTGCACTGAAATGCAAATAATAAAAAAATATATATTTCTGGTGCACTCAACTTCTGCAACCTAACAGGATACAATCGTAGGGCTCTAATAATGCATGGTATATTGTTACAATCGTTTAGTGTATTGTGCTCACTAAGTGGCAACCTCTGATTTAACACCCCAAGTATGCATCCCACTCCACAATTCTGGGACAGGAAACAGGCTATATTAAAAATCAATATTTCGTTTTATTAAATCAAAATCAATTCAAAGCTGGTCCACAACCATACATCTGGTTTACTGAAAGATGTGTTTTCCTGCCTGTGAGAATCTTACCTCCACCCTTTGATGTTACCTCTTCTCTTTAAGGGATCAAGAGTTAGACTCAAACACAGTAAAAAGTTTAAGTATGAAATAGGACCTTTATTGTCAAAATAATAAGAGGGGTTGGGGAAATCCCACCTGTTCCTATGTCTATGATGGTTTTCCCCGCCGCAACAAAACTAATGAAGGTCTGTCAGGATGTTAAACCAAAGAGCGGCCTCTGTCCTGTTTCCAAAAACTCTAAACTGACCTGTACATGCTAAACTTAAAATAATGTGTACAAGGGGATTTCCTGTAAGATATGCACTTAGAACTTTGTTTGGTACTGTGAAAGAAAGCTACAAGGTGCAGAAAATAAAAAGGAATTCAAAGTTTCATGAGAGGAAGGGCTACTTCCTTCCCCCATGTGTTTTCTGGCCTTTGACCGTCTATCCGATACTTGAGGAAAAGAAGATCAAATAATGTTTCACTGTTTCAAAGGGCTCTCCCCTTGTGTCTCTTTCTTTATACAATATTTCACTTCACAGTTTCAAGGGAGACTACTTCTCCCTTGAGTTTCTCCACTTATTATGCTTCCACAGTTTAAAGGAAAATAACTTACACTTTGTTCCTTCTGTTTTTCACCATCCAATATATTCCAGGGGGTATAAGCCTTCCCTGGAGTCCTTTAAACACATTCTTCTCGAATCTTCAGTTTATCTCAATTAACCTAAAAGGGTATGGTTCGTCCCTTTTCCTCAGACTGTTCCTCTCTTTACCCCTGGTGTCCTCTCCTGTCAGGGTATTGCGACTATTACTGATCGTTACTAGGGGTATGGGTCTTCCCTTTTTGAATTCGTTCTCACTGTTCCACGGTTTCAGGTTTTCCAGGATATCACAATTCTGTTTTTTGTGCGCAGGCACCAGTGCCTGGTTTACTCTCCTGCCAGGGATTTATACCCTTTCATGGGTGCGAGTCCCTGACTCACTGCTTGCTCTGGATTTTCCATTCTCCACTTACTATTTCTCTGTATGTATGTATGTATGTATGTATGCGATATTTATAAAGCGCACAAAGACCGTGAGGTATCGAGGCGCTGAGGGTGAGAGGAAGACTAATGGAAGTCAGACTAAAACAAGTATATTTTTATAGCCCTGCGAAATGGAATAAACTCCTGAAGATTGCGAAGGTCAAGAGGTAAGGCTTTCCAGAGCGTGGGGGTGAACTGAAAAAGATCTCGCTCCCGCTCTAGAGTGGCGAAATCTAGGAGCGCATAACAAAGATTGATTTGTTGAACGCAATGATCGGCCTGGAATGTAGGGCACAATTTTGGAACGCAGAAATTCTCCCCCAACATTGTGAATAGCACGGTGAACCAGACAGAGAATCTCAAACTTAACTCGGCTTCTAATGGGAAGCCAATGTAGTCGATGTAACAGTTTTTGAGAATGGCCGAGTCTAGGGGCTCCAAGAGCGAGCCGTCTTGCTGCATTCTGGAGGGTTTGAAGACGTTGGAGTAACCTCTCCGGTTTACGAAGATAGACTGCATTGCAGTAGCCTGAAGAACTCATAATTGATCATGTACAATGTTTGACCTGAGGGGCCCTGAAATGAAAGGTAGAAGGTTTTCCAGGACCTTAAGTTTCTCTCGTCCTAGAAATAATGCTTTTCCAGTATTGGGTCACTGACCCTTTCTCAGCTAAATTCTTAATGGTAGCAACTCCTCTTTTCAAATATTGGGTCACCAAACCTTCAACACTGGCCGTATTCGCATCAATGTCCTTTTACAACCATTGACATTGTTCATATTTGCATCAGTTCCTCCAATTGGGCTTTTTCACGCTGCTAACGATATGCGACACTCTCCCTGAAGCGCTCCAGTAACCAACTCGCTCTCTCGTGACTTACTAGGCAGCTCTGGCATTCCTCACGCCCTTCTGTCTTCTCCTTTGGTTCGCTGACTGGGGGGTGCATCCAGTTAGCCGCCCAATACCCGCTTTATCTCCTTTTGATTTTGGTAGCACCAGCTGCATATAGCAACAAAGCGCTCAACGTCTCTTGGCCCGGTCTCTCGGCACGCCATTCTCATCAGCCTCCATGATGCCTTCCACAGTATGCTCACCTCCGGCAATGCAACCAGCGTCCACACAAGCTGCATTCCGCTGCAGTCTGTCTCTCACACATTCTGTTCAACTCTGTTTTTTTAAACTTCCCTGCATTAGTTAACACTTTCCAAAGACTAGAACGCTGTGTTTGCTTACCGCTTCTAGTCATCCTGATTGATCCATCACAGTTCCTTGTCTCAACACTTAAAAGGTGGGGGGGATAAGGTTGTTGGTCAAGAAAACCTGGTCATTCTTGATCTGCATCACAATAAGCCACACAGTGATGTTGCAAAGGTACATGAGTGTCATTAATAACATCTGAAGGTTTATTTTGATTGGGTTTTCCTGCCTCTCTGGAGTTTGTCCTCCCCTACATGGTCTTCCTGCAGATAGCCACCCCAAGGTCGGAGTCAGGAAGCTTCTGCCTCTCCCATGCCACATAAGAAGCTTCCCTCCAGAGAATCAGTGACAATATTGCTAGATTTGTCACACTTTACACTCCGCAGCACTGCTCCTTTTCTCTACTACTCCCCTCCCACACTACTACTCTGCTCCTAACTCCCACTACTACTACTAACCCCCCACCAACTTCCAGACACTATTCCACCTTTAACATTCAATGCACTACTTACACAGGCCTCTACTCACTTGTCTCAACCACATACTCACATTGCAGAACAACTGTCACTCATAAACCAATACCTCACGATCTCGACCAATGTCATCAAAAGCCACTGCTCCAATGTAGGGCAGACCACCAACAACCAGACAAATAAAAACAATCCTCTAAGAAAAAAAAGGCTAGGTGCACCTCTTGCAAGGAGGACAAAGTTTTATTTCTTATGCAGAAACAAAGAACGTGTCAGTAAGGGCAGTTGAACCCAACTGCCACAAAGTGCATTGGTTAGTGCAAGCTAAAGCAACACAGTATAATGGGCAATGTCTTCATCTTCGATGCATAAAGTATACAATACTCATTGGTCATCCTCTAAATATCGCCCACTCCTTATGGGACGCTGGATGATTGGTTATATTCCCTCTATGTCAGTCCCTGTCCACGTGATCTTCAGCCTTGCCACCAAGGATTCTATGAACATCATTGGCGGCCCGTTTGAAAAGGTTTCCCTCCCTGTGGACACCTCACGCGATGTGCGCAAAATTAAAATAAGAGGAGAGTCACTCCCAGTGAGGTCCCGCTTACCCAGACCAAAGCTCAGTGGATACTCTAGGTCAACATAGCCCTTGGAATTGCAAGGCACTTCAATTCCCAGACACGCAGGCACTCTTTCCATGTCTCCACAGCACTAACCTAGATTTGTTGGCATCACCCTGTGTACCTCATAGCACAAATCACAGGATATCCTGCTCTGCCCCCCCCTTGGCAGCTGCCCTCTCCCCTGGCCTTCACCTGGACTTTGTGGGATATGTTGACCCATTCCAATGTGCCCCATTGCATCACTTCACAAACAGGGAAGGAAATAGCCCAAAATGGATGCGCTGACTCCTGTGCGCGCCAAAATCTTCAAAAATGTGTTTGGTTCACAACCAGGAAAAAGCTGCACACCCTGTCACACACAGTCAAAAGGGGTGGGGGGGGGCTGAAAACCGAGGCATCACTGCAGGAGCATGCCAGTGGGTTTTGCCACATTCAACATGGAGCAAAGCAGCAGAATTGTGCTGAAAACCAAAAATGCCTTTTTCAAATGTAGCTTTGCAACCTTCAAAAGTGCTGTTTTGGTGCTAGATCCATGCATTTCCATTGAATCCTTGAGAGTAAAAAGGGTACTGAAATGCCAGGATTATCCCGTATGGCCAGAGGAACCGGGCGTCATTGACCGACAGCAGTTCTGAAATGTATCAGACGAAAAGGCAGTCCAGGAACATTTGTTTTCAGTTCCACAGGAAAAATGCGGCTAAAATTGAAACATGTAACAAAATCAGCTGTGCAGACAGAAGATTTAAACAAAGGCTGGATACATGTATCCAGATTGCAAACAATCCCAGCACTCAAGGAAAGAAGTAATGCTGAATTAAATGTGTATGTATTGCATAAGAAAATCAGATTTAAAAGAACTCAGTTAATGTGTTTTTCCATGAAGAAAGTGTAAAATCACCAATTCGAAAAGCATGTTTTTGTTGACAGGCCTTATTCTTGAAGAAATGGCAAAGGATTGCCAATGTCAAAATACACTGATAAATTGTGTTAATTTTATATGTTTTAATGAAAGATGTAGGTAAAACGTAAAGTAACCCAGTTTGGAGTTAATTACAATTTTGCTTGACAGTCCTCAGCCTGGGAAAGGTTGACACTTCAGGGTGACACTACAATGCTGGCAGGAAGGCTTAATTGCTGTGGGGAGGTTTCGCATATTCAGGACAAAGGGCATCACCAGACTTTCGTCTGTGGCCCAAGCAAAGACAATGGCAGGCTTGAACTCTCATCCCTACAGGGGAGGGGCAGGATGTTCCATTCTCTGGGAGAAGCTTTCTCATTGAACTTCAAAGGATTGACCATTAGGTCACACTTGTGAAGAAAGAGAAAAAACAGACTTGTGATTTTTGGATTTAAATGCTTATTTTGCCTAAGAACTTCATGACATTTAACTTGGCAGACAAAATAAGTAAAAGTGAAAAATACATACACATGAATCTGAATTTATGACAGACATTTGAAAACTTGGTAGGAGTTCTTACCGCATAAGGAACAAAAGTTATACAAAAAGACTAATTGCGCAGAAACTATTAAAGCTGCAAATGTAATATTGTGTACCCATGTTCTAGGGGGGATTGCACATATATGTACCGAATTAGGAAATGTTAGGCCAAACCTTTATGATTAAAATGAACAAAATTCCACAGAAAGACAAAGCCAGGTCTCACCGACGTGGGAGGTGGATATAAATATGACCCACAAAATATCACTCAGAATATTGAACCTATTGACACAATACATAAGTATTTCATTTGTGCATTGCATGCTAGGCTGAGACCCGGGTGTATTGCCCGACTGAAATCTTTGACAGCTTCTCCAGGACCCTACCAATCGAATAGTGAGGAATTTGGGTATCTTGCTTGTGGGCACCTGGAAGTTCAAATAGAGTGGCCATTACCCTGAGGGGTGCTAGTGCTCTAAATCTAGATTGGGCTCCTTAGGCAGCTCCAGATCGCTGTCCTGGCTCCCAAGAGATCGTCCTTCAGGTACAGGTGTGACCCTAACTGCACTTTACTATTCACATTCCTTTCAGATTGCACAGGCCTGCAACATGAGCCAATGAATGGTCTATCTGGTTCAAAGGCCCTCTCATCTGATGTCTGGGTTGGGGACAGCGATGGGACAATGTATTTCTGGTGGATGCCAAGATGCACTATTGCTGTTATCATGGAATAGACCCTCGTAGGCTGCCATCTTAATATAGCGGGGCTTCTGTGTTTTCTGTCACAAGATGGGGCAATCTATTGCATGGTTCATTCCCATCACTTAATGCTATATTCCCAAACCGCACAGGCACCCTCCCCTCCCATGGACCTTCTCAGGACATCTAACCCACTACACCATTACCCCGCACACTACTGTTATGTCGGCTATTGCTAAGCCCCCCCCTTACCACTGGGCCTCTTTGTCCCTTTGTGTTAATACATTTTCCTCAACCTGAATCGTTTGAGTGCGGGGTAGTTGCACATGCATCCAATACCATCCTTCCTATAGCTCATCTGTCATCCTCCACCTCTGACTTTGCCTGGAAAAACAAAACTACCCATCTCCAGTCCTTTGCTTAAATCCCCCCCGTCTCTCCCATGATTGGTCCTCTCTCCCTAATCAATATGGCCTATTCATTTCCCAATAAAAGGGGTTGGGGGGTGGAGGGGTGTTGCACCACTTCAAAAAAGGGAATAAGCCCACCCTCTTCCCAAATGGGATTTCCACGTACTGAGTCTGTATGGGGTTCTAGTGGGTCTGGAGGAGCCTGATCTGATAACGGTTTGGGCGAGGTAGGGTGGGCTGTGTGAGTGATTCCAGTCTTGAGCCAATTATCGCTCTGGCAATGGAGAGCCAGTTTTCAGTGGCAAGAAATAGTTTGCCCGCTTAGTGGAGTATGCTGCAGATGAGGCGTTGACTTGCCCCGACATGGAGAGGGTGGCGTCAAGGTGAACACCTATGGTCTTCACAGAGCATGAGACTGAGATTTGTATGCTGTCAATGGTGAATGATTATTGCTTGTTAACTTTCTTTAGTGTCTCTTGGGGTCCTACAAGGAGGAGTTTGGTTTTGTCCCCATTAAAGCAAAGTCAGTTGGCTGCCATCCAGGCCTGAATGATGGAGTAGGCTAAGTTGAGAGCCTTGGCATCTGCTTCATAATCCCCTGAGAGTCGTTGGCATAGTTGGCATAGGCTATGCTGATGGAGTCAAGAATGTCAAAGAGTGGTCGGGTGAAGATGTTATAGAGTGGGGGAGATACAGGAGCCCTGTGGGAGTCTGCATAGTATGGTGGCTGGATCTGCGCAGGCCTGGTCAGAAAAATCTCTCATGGCTCTAATTTTGAGAAAAGAGGTGGTCCAGGCGGTTGCTTTAAGAGAGGAGTTGGCAGATGTGGAGACATAGGATTATGGTCTACTACGTCAAATGCAACAGATAGGTCCAAGAGGAGGAGTAGGGCTAGTTTGCCTGTATCTTTAATTTCAGGCATTTATGAAAATGGTGAGGAATGGCGCTAAGGTGGATGCACAATCCTTTAGGATTGGAGCAGGGCAGCCGTCACCTTTGCAGTTGGATGGTTTGATATTTTTCATGAGGGTGAGCATTTCAGTTTCAGTGATGTCCTTATGGTGAATAGTGTGACGTCTTGCTTAGCTAGGTTAAAAGTGGCTGGTCTTTGGTTGGGTGTCGAGGTGTCGTGAGGAGGTTCTGGTTGGTCGGGATTTTACTATGTAATAAGTAGATTTTTTTTAGCATGGTCGTTTCTATGATAGAACACCAGGTTCCATTCTTGATGAAGGTCTGCGGGGGTGGAGCTGGGGCTTCAAGTTCCCTGAAGATGGCAAAGATTTATTTGGACCCTGAGCTGGCGTTGGCAATCCTTTCCTTGAAGGAGGTGGCTTTAGCTAGGATAATTACCTTTTTTTTATTTTTTATTACTTAGATACCCCGTTGAATTCTAGTTTTGTAGACTCTTTGAGAGTTTGTTTGCCATGTGGTCAGGGCGGCTTGTTTCTTGTTAGAGGGTGTCCAGTCAAAGGGTCAAAAAAAAAAAAAAATGATTGAATGCCTTTTTTTTTAATGTATTTTTTTTTGGGGCTTGCTATAGGTAAAAATTGTGGTTTTTGGGGAAATAAAACAGGGGTTTGGGGCAGACCCGCCCCCCCAAAAATATAAATGCATTTGATCTTTTGTCTTTCGGTCCTTTTGATTTGAAACAATTGTATTTCTAATCTTTTCATTCGACCATTTCACCTACAACCGTTACAGAGTGCCAGTAGCTCTGGGGTGAACCAGGAATTGACAGGTCTAGTGGGTTTAGCCTTCTGAGCGGCTAGAGGGGCTATGGCATCAACTGCCTGTTTTACAGTGGAGTTGTAGATGTCAGCCAGTAATCAGGATCATTGGAGAAGGGGTGGTTTTTGGTGATGGGGTTTTGGAGGTAGAGGAAGAGGTTTTCTTTAGTTCGCTTCCTAGAATTCCTAGCTAGAGTTGGCGATAGAGGTGTTGTTGTGGGTTTCGTCTTTGTCTATGGGGGGATGGAGAAGAAAATGAGATGGTGATCCGTCCATGGACATGGGACATTGGAGCTAATTGAGGGTGGGCAGTTACGATACGCTATCCAGTCCATGATGCGGCTTTTGATGTGTGTAGGGTTTGTGATTGTCTAAAGCCCATGCTATGTAATGCTTTGGCGAGGGCTTTGGCTTGTAGTTCACTGGGATCGTTGAATCCTAAATGCAGGTCTCGTAGTAGTATGGCCTTCGATGTGATTTTTAGATAGGAAGTGGAGGAGGTTCTTGTGGCAGTCCACTATGGGGCCCGGAGGCCGATAGACCATATGTAGAGTGATGGTGCAGTTGTGGGAGGTAAAGAGTTTGCGAGCTAGGTAATCACTGTAGTCTTCGAAGGGTGTTGTTGATCTGTCTGAGTGATATGGATTCTTTGGCTATGAGGGCTACTCCACCCCCCCCCCTTTGCCTGTGGGCGGTCTTGTCTATAAATGGTGTCTCCTGACGTAAGAGCTAGGGAAACGGCGGAGCCAGAGACTTCATGAAGCATGTTTCGGAGATTGCAAGGAGGTCAACGTTGTTGGCAGTGAGCAGGTAGTGTATGGCTAATGCGTGCGCTGGTGGGAGCGTACATTGATTAGAGCGTATTTTAATGGGATCTGGGCAATGTTGGGTTTGTGAGATAATTTGGGGGATGGCCCTTGTCCTTGGTTAGTGGTTTTGTGGGGGGTGGTAAATCATAGTACAGGCGTGGGATTGGTCACCAGAGGAGTAACTTTTTGGGTAGCCAGCATGAGGTGTGGAGCACCAGCGCTGGGCATACGCAGGAGGGCGTTTGCACGTATAACAGCACTGACAGCAGGAGCAAAGGTACAATCGCTAGCAGTGTTTGAAGTACACAGAAGGGCAGTCACAGGTAAAATATAATTTGCAGCAGAAGCAATGGTATTTCCTAGCACTGCTCGAGGTACAGAATGTGGTATACACAGTCATTGCAGCTTCGGTGGAGATGAAAGTGGTGCAATCGTTGGCAGTAAGGGAATTTGGCAGTAGACCATTACCCAGTGCAGTGGCATTTGGGCATCAGTAATTCACTTGGAGGGTCTTCAGTTGCAGTGGTGCTTCATTAAGGTGGTGTGTGGTGACAAGTAGGCAGGTAGATACAGCAAGGTGTGAGGGATCACCTGGTGGCTTAAGCTAAATCTCTTTAATGGAGACAGCGATATGTGGGAGAGTGGGAGTGCTTTGAAAAGAGAATGGTGTGTTGCATATGGTAATGTGTATGCTGGGTGTGTGTTTCCTTGTTAGTTTAGGAGGGGACATGATACAGGTTCGGTCGGTGAGTGCAGAGATGCGTGGGGTGAGTGGATGGCTTGGCTTAGGGAACAAGCAATCAGCAGGTGCACTGCAGTGGCTTAGGGTGAGTTGGTGGACCTAGGTTGGCATGACTAATTTGTGGCCTGTTGGGAGGATTACAATCGTATGGGATTGGCCTAGGCCTTTGGAGGCCATGTGGTTGGAGGGTGTGGGGCGCTATGGTGCGGCAGGGTTGTGTGGGTAGAGGGTACTACTCACGCTACCGGTGTCTGAGGTCTCAGATTGATGGCCATTAGTGGTGGGGGCCAGGGGTCTGGTGCGAAGGCCCAACCGGCCTTTTCTGGATGCAATGTCCCTGGGGCGTGAGGGATGGTAGACTGGTTTGGTGTGGGCACGCAAGGTGTAGAACCTGCGGTATAGTGACTTTCGAGCTGGTTCGTTGAGCTTCGGTGATCATACCCATGAATGGCTGGATAGATCTGGGATTCAGGAGGAGTGTGTCAGGTGGGGGCCGGGGTAGGAGAATTACAGTCTGGTTTCGGTGCACAACGGCAGTCTATGCGAGGTGATTTGTTGGCCAAACCATGTAGTCTTTCAGGCGGCTTACCTTCCGAGCTTGATTCTTTGGTAGCACAGGCATGCACCGGTAAGCAGCAGAAAGCGGTAGAGAGCTCCTGCTCTAGCCTTGGACAAAGGCCTTCGACTAAAGCCGGCTTCACCATCCATTCAATGTTCCCAGGCTGATCATTTGCTGCACACTCAGCCAATCATGTGCGCCCAACAATGCAGGCAGTGATCTGCAGTGGCTGGTGGCATCCATGGTGGCCATCTTTCTGTTAGCACGGCTGTGCTTTGCGTCTGGGATTCCGTGGTTGCTTCCAGGGAGCCCTGCAGGACTCCCATCCCACTATGGAACTCCCAGTCCAAACCACCCCTTCTGCCTATATGGATGTTGGAAAGACTTGGCATTTCCTGGAATGCGTATATTCAACAAGATCCTTTTTTGTCTCCATTGGCTTCAGTTAACGCAGAGCGCTGTCTGAATGCCATGATCAAGAAAGATAAAACAATTCCTTTTGTTTCAATAGCATGTATAAGGAGCGAGTGAAAGGTGAATAGAGGAAAGACTCCTACAGAAGGAGGTGAGCAAGTGCAACACAGAGGCAAGCCCCTGTAGCATAGATGTCCTGGAGGGGCAGAGTCCCGTCGAGCCGCTGAGCCAGTGCTGGTGTGAGGAAAGCAAGACCTGCTAGCTAGAGGCTGGACAGCGGGTGGCTCGATCGAGCAAGATTCTCTGGTCAAGGGGAGAGAGACGACAGGAAGACCACCGTCTTCTCAGGTGGCATGACCACTGAAGAGCAGTGGTGGGCCAGGCACCCAGCAACCGATGCCGAGAACAGACAGAGGAAAGGAGCCCGAGGTCCCAAGCTCCACACGGCTTGTACCATTCCTGCTTAGAGAGGTACCAATGGGGAAACAGGCGGTACAGGCTTGTGGATGGAAGCAAGGCAGAAACGCGCTGGTTTCCACGAGTACCAAAACAGGCGCATGCACGAGAAACAGAGCCAATGCAACAGGCATACAGACCCACTAAAACAGAGTGGAAGAGAAATAAGATAATTACCACAAAGACACAGTACTTTGTGAAGTCCCTGCACCATGAAGGTTGGAAACAAAGAAGTGCCTTTGCAAGTCATCCTGGAGGGATTGGAACATTTAAGAATAAGACTGTTTTCTTTATCAAGAGGGGAGTGAAATCCATACAGAAGATAATTATAATTTTAACCCAAAGAACTCGATAATATTGGGACGACTAAACCATTATGTTGTAAAGGAACAGAGAGAGAACAAGTCAATTACAAGTTGGGGCAAGCAGAAGCCCATGCTGAGACTATTGTGCAAACCTCGCTTTTTCATTTCAGTTATGTATTTTCTAAAGTGGTGGTGAAGGTTAATTGGTTAGGGCGTGGACAAAAGACTTACTTGAAGTGCACCCCTAGCCTTAGTTATGTTAAGTAGGGAACTTCCCTCATGACGATAAGGCTAGTTAGGTTGGGTTTTATTTAAATAAACCTTGTTAACCATGACCCAATTCAGCCCGAGTCCTCCTTCTTGTTTACCAAATTTGGTGTTAGAAGTGGGAATTCAGTGACCCGACACAGAGTCAGACCCTCGTCAATAACATATGGCCAGTCCCATTAACCACCTTCCACCTATAGGACGTTTAAGCATAAAGCCATTGCTAGGACAGATTAGTAAACCTTTGAAACTGGAGAGACCTGGACCTACCGCACTCTCCAGCCAACTACCCATTGATTCCAAGGAGGAAGTAGTAGTCAGAATCCTTCTTCTGGCTCACCACATTAGCCTCGGCTGGCAGACTATGGCAGTTCTGCAAGCCTTCTGTTTGCGCTGCTGCATAGGGACTCTGCTTCTCTCCCTTTCAGTTGTGCAGTGCTGATGCTTCTGGCAACCTCTGGATCCTGTGCAACCTACTCGTTTTCCCTTAGTAACTCTCCCTTGCTCCAAGGAGGATAGCTCAGGGAGAAACGTGCTCGCCTTGGAAGCAAGACAGCACAGATCACCACAGGTTCGATCCCTGGGTCCACGCTTGGAAACCTCTGGGTATTTAGCATGTTATAAATAACCTATCGTATCATATCAAGACCCAGCTCTTCCTTCTCCTGGTGCCGGTTGCTCCTCTATTGGGGCTCCTACCGTGGCATCAATCCAGGTGTTCTAAAAGGAACATAAAGACCAGCAAGTCTCTGTCGAGGCATGACATGAGCACAAAGCAGTCTGCACAAAGGTATTTCAGCACAGGGGAATCAAAACGGGTGGAAAATGGGGTCCCGTCTGTTGTCACAATCAAGTCAGGGTTGGCTCTGTGTTCCTCATCCCCCACAACCTCCTGCCAAGATGGGCTCCCATGAACTCTTGACAAGGCCAGGGGACTGGCCCACAACAGCACAATTAAATTCACATTTCCTTACAAGCCACTTGCGGTCCAGTGTGTTTAAATACTTCACACAGCATTCCCATAAAACTACCTTTCTTTTATAAATTGCATTTTTTAAGTCCTAATTTATTTTCTCCAATATCAATAAGTATTGATATCAGACAAAGGTTGTTTAAACATCAACATGTTTCATTTGCAAAGAAAACACCCCCCTCCATGTAGATGTGATGCTGTGGGTTCATTTCATATATGCATACAAAGGAAGTGCAAGCCAAGGTGAATTGCATCACAATCCACAGACTAGTGTTTGGGGAAGCTATGCTATCAATTAAGAATGCACAGAATATGTATTAAGCTACACTATGTATTCACCTAAGAATAGTATTGTCTGAGGGCGCTCGCAACCAAGATGGCCAGTTGCTCTTGAGTTCTGAGAGAGGGGGAGGCCGAGTACCGCTCCCACTGCATGTGCTAAGAATTCCTGTGGCGGGGCACAAACCGAAACGTGGCGTCTACTCTACCAGCTGAGAAAGTTGCGACCGTCGAGGAGGTCAAAGTGCACTCCTGTGGCTGTGCGGCCTCCGGGCCAAGCAAGTTGCTGGTGGCGGGAGGGGGCGTATGGCAGAGAGGATCTGTGCCGTGAGGCTGTACCGTGGTGCTGGCGATCGCTGGAGGAGCCCAGAGCAGCTGGGTCACTGACGCGGGTTGTGCCTTGTTGCTGGGGCCGCCTGCTTGGAGACGGCAGAGGAGAAGCGCAGGCTTTGTGCCTTACATCGCGCTTGTGATACAGCTGATGGCCGAGGACCCGCTCCGCAGGCCTCCAATGGTGGGCCCGATTTCCCTGGTGTCTGGTCCTGCCCGTGAGAGGCGGCACCTGGAGAAGCTGGTGCTGAGTGAAGAGGGGGCTCCCTCACTGAGAAGCAGGCAGTGCCATTTGTTGAGAGCGGAGGGAGGCTCTCTGGGGATATTGGCGGCCAGGCACTCTCCTCCCGCTAGGTGGAGTGGGCTGCCTGCTGTACCAGATCTTGCCTGGCTGCCTGCAGGGGCTGGCCCCTGCCATCACAGACTGCCTTTACACCAGAAGACATCACTGGTGACAGGAAAGGCCGCTTTTCTGCCGGTGTTAAACTCCAGAGCGGTGTTCTCACGTGTGATCATGGGTAAACAAGTTTACCCCCACTGCTGGTGAGGGCCCTGGAAAACTGCTTTTGAAGTGCATATTCTGAATTTCTAGAAAGGGCGCAGTGCTGGACTGAAGATCGCTCCGGGGCACCTTGAAGGTAAAGTTGTGCTATAAAACCTATAAAGTTGTGGTACTGCATGGAGGTTTGCAAGGAAAAGTGAATCCGGGAGATACTGCAGGCACCCGCACTGTCATCACAATTTTTGGTTGAAATGGCGCACCAGGTGTCACAACTGGTCGCTAGGCCGGGCCAGATTCCTCGACTGATTATAGCTAGCTTGTTAAACTACAGGGACCAAGACAGGAATCTTTTCGCAGAGCCTGTGAGCTTGGAGACTTACAATATGATAATACCAAGGTGTCGTTTTATCCAGACTTTGCCCCATCTGTCCAGAAGGCTTGCCTCTTTCCTGTCTGCGAAGCGCGCCCTGGGCGAGCGTGGATTGTATATGCTATGCTGTATCCATCCAGATTGCGGCTGCTTCATGGAGGCAAGTCATTTTTTCCACTGACTCCGGGGCAGTGCAGGACTTTCTAGAGGCGCTGCCGAAGGAGTGCGGTGATATCCTAGTCCAGGCTATGTGGGGCTGCAGTATCACATTTGTAATATGCATTGAGAGTGTTGGAAGTGGAATGCCCTGGGGAACCAAGACTGATGTGTGCCCGCCAGGCTAACATTAATATGTGTGGGCACCTTTGGTGCATTTCTGATTTGCTTACTCATGTAACAAATTGGTCCAGTGGCTAAGCACTTTTGTTGTTACAAGGAGGCGGATGAAGCAGACGGGCCCTTTGGGTAGCAGAGTTTGGCGCCCCAGGGTTGTTTCCCATGTTGGCTTGTCTGTGTGGGTCGGGGAGGTGGGTGGAATATTTCACTGCTAGTTGGAGGCGTGCAGTGTGGGGCGGGAGGGCTCATTGGGGGTAGTTAGGGTTTGGGGGGAAGGCAGAAAGAGGGGAATTTTGGGGGTTGTATTTGAAAAATGATTCAGGTCTCTTGTGGGTAAGCCTATATTGTGGCGGGGCGCAGGAGTAGAATGTTGGAACCAAGGTGGAGGGAGACCGGGCTAGACTGGAACAACTAGGTGACTATGGCCAGGTGTAAGATAGCGAGTTGGAACATGCAAGGGCTAAACCATACACGTACAGTTCGAAAGGTGGTTTATTATGAAAGACATGGGGCTAAAGTGGTTCTTTTACTGGAGACCCACCTGGTTGGTGTGAGGGGTACATTTAAGGCCCAAGGCAGAACCCCCTGCAACAAAAACTTCATTTCAGCAGTCACCCAAAAATGGCTGTGCTTTGGTCTGCTAAGCACATATGGGGCGAGAATTGAGCACAGCCACCCCAAGAATAGCTTCATTTTGTTTCATTCACGTGAATCCAGAGAAAACAAACCAACTCTAGAATGGCTGTGCATTGCATTGTCAGTTAAACATTCAAGGCTGCACAGGAAAATGACCTACATTTAAAAACAGCATTGCAGTGGTGCTACTTTCATTACAAACATCACAGTTTTGTTCTATTAAGACACAGCCCTGTCCGTGTATTTCATTTTGAACACCAACAGATAGGGCCATCCCTCCCAGAACAGCATTGTTTCATCAGTAAAGTCCATGAAAAGCAAGAGAATATCATTTGAAGTCAGCATGGCTTGGATTTACTTTTTGAAATAAACCAACACATGCAAAGTACTTCAAAGAAAAGATGCTCTCGTGCCTCATGTCAATTACCCAGAAACCACTTTTAAGCATATCTGTGTCCAGAAACTGACCAGATCTATAAAAAGCCTTTCAGAAAGTGAATGCAAAGGAAGCTGTGTGTGGAAAAAAAACTGCATTTTTGTGAAATGAACGAGAGAAAAAGAACGTGGGTAAATCTGCTTTTGCAAAGCAGGAAATGACATTGGGAAATCTAAATGTGAGATAATACTGTAGCTCGCACAGAAACATACTTGTACACATGGAGAGAGGGGCTGCAAAGATATGTACATTGTGCTCTGTGCAAATCATCTTGGCTGAGGCCCAGGAATTTCTGTCAAACCAGTTTGGCAGCAAGGCCAATGTTGCACCTCCTCATGAACTGATACTGCAAGGGCATGTACCCTGTTCTTATGGACCAGACAGTGTGATAATTACAGGTTCTCCCAGACTGCCAGGCAGAACTGCTCCCAAGGACAAAGGATGGGGTGAACCCCTGTGTTTTGCCTTGGAGGTATGAGTTCCTCTACACTCAAACTGGAGGACTTCAAAGGGGAGTCATGGAAACCCTTGTATAAGCTGGCCCAGGGGAGACAATTAGGATTGTGGTGGTGGAAGCGCCACCCACATATTTGGCAAATCCGCCTCATTGGCAATGCAGGACATTTATACTTCAACACATTTTCCCCACAATCTGAATAAGCAGTAATGTGATATTATGACAGATTTAATGTGATTTTTGGACAAGCACTATAAGACTTTGTGCATCTCTCTGGCATATGGTGAAATGAAATGGCAGAAAAAATGCATTTCTGGGGGGGGGGGGGGGAGCATAAATGGCACAGGTATTAAACTTCCAAATAATAGTATGCTTATGTGTAGTCATTTGCAGAATTTTAGAGAATAGGTTTCTCCTGAAAACATTGTAATTGTGCCCAAGGACGAGGCACCATCATACAGAATTGGCGCTAGAACCGGCATATTCCTTGTAAAATATGGGATCTACCCATCTGATTTTTATGATGGAGACCATTGCAAATATGAAGTTTTATTCCATAACCACTTTTGTGAACATAACCACTTTTGTGAAAAATAGGCTTGTGAGGTAAAGGGGGGGGTCATAAAAGTACACACATAAGGTGAGGTCACTTCCCTGTACCCAATCAGCCCGCAGGGAGGACGGGACACCCGTAGCCTGGCCTATCCCATGGAAGGGGTAGGTCCTGAGTATTTCCACCCAGATTGTAAAACATTCTATGATGCCACTCTGCCTATATAAGGGGTAGACAGGGAGACACAGGAATATTCAAACTTCAAAATTCACCATGCAAGATTACAAGACTCCAGAACCAGGTCCAGAGGCAGTTGATCCCATTCAGGCAGAACCACCTATCCAGAATCCCATTCATCCCAATAATCCAGGGAGAAAGGAGTAAAGGCAGCTGAACCCTTTAGGAGAATCCAGTGACCAGACTCTTTGCCCATCTGACCCATCCCGCTGTCCACAGTGACCAGACATTGCCCAGTTGTTCCCATCCAGGAGACGCCAGCTGACCCAGTAACCAGATCTCTTGACCCACTGCCTGGGACCAGATTCTTGGCCCCACCGTCTAGATATCCTGCTGGCTGCCCAAATTACCAAACCCAAGCTTGCCTTGTAAGTATCCCATCACTAGTACCCAAAAACTGCATATCCCGCTATTTTACCTTGCTTCCTGTTCAAACCCTATTCAAATACCATTAAAAAACCCTAGTCATTTCCCAAATTGCCAGTATCCTTGGTTCACCCTTACCTTAGAAGAATCTGTGCAAGTGTATATCTGTTAGCATATTTGTTCCTAATTTCCTTCAGTTACCTGTGTAAGTCCCTAGTACCATTTAGAATAACTCAATTTCCCTTTAAAGAGATTCACAGCGAGTTGGTTGGAATTCAAACTCAACCTCCTCACTGCAAGCACCTTCAACAAATATAGTCTTTAAAATATAGTCTCAGTAGAACTAATCATTGTGCTAACAAAACCAATTGTGCCAGTGTAGTTTGCCTTCTTTAAAAAATCGGATATTCCCCAAAAAAACCAAATCACCATCCTATAAAGAGTTATCACTTCTCCTCAAATCCTATCTGTTCTGTATCTTTGTTTCCCATCCCAAAAAACAATTTCCGATTTGCCTCCAAAGCCCATTTTCTTAGCTGTTTGCTAGTTTAAAGCCTGTGAGAAATAAGAAATTGCAATTCTGCCCTGTGTGATTTTCGTTTCATTGTTTTCCTCCCAAAAATCAATCTTCTCATCTGTGTTCACGTTGCTTTAGTGCTCTGCTCAGTAGCCTGCAAGCTTCCTTGCCTCTTTAGTGCAGCCACATGAAATTCTGTCCCAACTATCCTGCCACAACTGTAACTGATCTATAAGTAACAAGTGTAATCCGAGTATGCTATTTTGCTTATTTAAGGTTTTCATTTTTCGTATTTGGCCTTCCATTCTGGGGTGGCGGGTTGATTTTAAAAAACGATTTTTCCCTCTTCTTGATGACTCCTTGCCACTGCTTTCCAACCACACAGAATTTAGGTAGCAGGTATTTAGGGGAGTGTTGCAGAGGGAGTGCATAACCTATGTGTCATCTATGCTTGTGAAGAAAAGTGATTTTATTTCCATTTAAGGTTTATGTAGATGATGTCAGAAAGTTGAATTAATTGTATTATAAGATTTTGCATTTCTGTTGCCACACCGTGGTGGCTGCTGCCCTAATATTGTGTTGCTCTGATTCTTTTATTTACATTTTAAAAATAAATAAATATACCTTTGTTACACACCGGCCTGGTTCATGGTCAAATGTGACACGGGGTGTTTCTTACGGTGGGTGTAAGACAGGTTGGGTGCCTCTTCAAGAAAGAATCCAGGGTTCAAATAAAAATAAAAAGGTGCATTTTATTGTGCGCCACCTTCAGTGTCAATAGAAGAAGTCTCTGGCTGGAGTGTGCCGTGCCATAAAATCAGTTACAGGTGGGGAGAATGAGGGGTTTGCCAGATCCTGGGGGCCTGCAGATATTACACCTCCTATTCTACATACTCGACTTGTGTCATAGTAGTTTATTTATAACGCGCTTAATATCCAGTGGTTTCTAAGCGAGGACCCGGGGATCGAACCTCTGTTGCTCTCCATCGTCTTGCTTCCAAGGCGAGCACGTTGCACCCAAGCTATCCTCATGATATTGATACACAAGTTGCTTTGATTTTGTACGACGGAAACATTAGTTTACCCACTGGGGAGATTTCTGATAGTGTTGGGTAGCTGGGCACACATGCTGATGTTTGTTAATATTTATAGCCTCAACGTGGATGACCCCTCCTTTTTTGAGTCCTCCTATGGAAGTGTCATAAATACATGCATACTAATATGGTGTGGGTTGGTAATCTCAGTATCATCTTGGACCTAGTGTGGGATAGATTTTCTGGTGGTGCTCATCCTCTTCCTCAGGCAGCAGAAATGGTGGGGAGGTGCAGGTCTGAGGTGGAGTTGATGGATGTCTGGCAGGTGCTCCACACGGAGGGCAGAGAGTATTCATTCCACTCTTCGGTCCATAATACTTTCTCGTGTTTGGACTATGTTTTGGCAAGCCCACTTCCGGTGCGCATGACGATCAAATGCTCCCTTCCCCAGAGAAAGCAGTCAGACCACTCGCCTGTTCTCTGGTCCCTAGATATGGGCTGTGAAGGTGTCCCTAGGCCCTTCTGGAAGTTTAAGGCCACAACCCTGTCTGACAGTGTTCCGGAGTGAAGTGTTTAGCCTTGTTAAGTTGTATTTTTAAGAAAACCTGGGAGTGGTATCCACGATGGGCTCCTTGTGGGAACCATTTAAGGTGGTCCTGCTTGGGGGTATATATCCTTGGAGTTGGGAGTACTGAGGGCGATTCTAAGACAATTGACCAAAGTAGAATTGGAAATTAAGGGTTATGAGAGCAAAGCCGGGAAGGAAGGGGATGCAGGCTCTAGGGCCGGGCTGAGAGATGCATTATACAGTTTCAATATACTGGTTGATAGGGAGGGTAAATGCATGGCGCCCCAGCGATGGCCAGTCGGTATGGAGAGGAGGGCAGACCTGGTCAACTCCTAGCGGCAATGCTTCGTTGGGAAGGGGGTGCATCGGATATTGTAGCCGTATGCACCGCGGATGATTGGGTGGTGGTAGAATCCAACACCATATTGGACACTTTTCGTGCATACTACGAGCAATTGTATGCATCCAGGGGAACCTTGGCTGTGGAAGACCTAGTGGGGTTTGTGAAAGAAGCATCCCTCCCTACAAGCTAAATCGCTTACACAAAACGATATCTTAACGGCAATACAAGCATTGCCTGCTGTTAAAGCGCCAGGCGCAGATGGTGTTACGGCAGATTTTTACAAAGAAATGGGTCCGGAGGTAAATACTTGTTGAGGCGATGCCAGTGGGGAGCACCCTTCCACAATGCATGAGGTGTTCGTGATTGATTTTAAAAAGCTAAAATGTTGGCAGTCCGGCTGTGTCCATTTGTTTCTACTCTCGTCCATACCGACCAGTCTGGTTTTATCCCCGAGGTCGACCTCATTAAACCTGGTAGGCTCTTTGCTATACAAACCCAGATCGACCCCAAGGTGCAGCCAGTGGCAGCACTGCTGAACATGGAGAAAGCATTCGACTCAGTTGAATGTAGTTACTTATTTGATGTATTTCGGCAGGTGGGCATCCCGGAATACTACTTGAAGGCAGTACGCCTGCTGTTCGCGGGGCCGAACGCTCGGTTTGGTAAGTGGTCCAAGGCCTTTGACCTGGGCTGTGGGACGAGACAGGGATGCCCACTGTCGCCACTGCTTGTTGCAATCGCGATTGAGCCACTGGCAGCCAGACTTTAGAGGTTTCACCTTACAAGAGGCTTGGCAATGGGTGGTGCCAGAGAATTAGTGTCCTTGTATGCAGATGACGCGATTTTGTATTTTAAGGACCCGGCAGTTCATTTGCAGCTGTTGTTGGAGGAGGTAGAGTTTAGTCGGTTTTCGGGGCTTCGAATAAACTGGTCTGAGTCTATCCTGTTTCCACTAAATTATTCTACTGATAAGCCCCTTGATATTGGTGGGTATAAATGGGAACAGACTTCAGAGACGTACTTGGGTGTGCGGGTAAGTCAGAATGCTCTCTCTCTGTTGGAGGATAATCACCTTAAGTACCTCCATATTCTAAGGACAAGAGGAGAAGGATGGTGCAAACTCCCCCCCCCCCCATCGTTTTTGGACCGGATTGAAGTTGGTAAAATGGTAGTTGGGAACACCTGGGACACTTGGTCCTCCCCTGTGCCTGTGGTGGCATTGGCGCACCGGGCATGGAGTTGAACCTTTTGGCAGCGCAGATGCACTTTGCGTTGTTTTGGATGCTTGTCGTCCCCCATTACCTTCATGTACGTATAGACAAATGCTTGGCAAGTCCTCCCACACTACAAGGAGGCCTGGTGACAAGGGCATGTCTGACAAATGTAAAATTTGACCCAGTAACATGCACATTGCATGTATGGAATAGGATTTTTAGGTAATACCTTGTTGAAATCCTTTTGATCCGGGCTTTCAGCTATTGAATATTTAGTGCCCACACCCGACATGTGATGAAGTTTTGTTTCAGGAGCAAAGGGGCGCGGGGATAGGAAACATGACTGGTTTGTTTCCCAGGAACAGTTCACAGCTAGGACGGCCAAAGGGTTCTGCCACAGACTGCAGCCTTTCAGAATTCTGGCCTTCTTAAGAGGGGTCCCTGGCATTTTCAGATATGCCCCCCACACTTCTGTTTTTGCCATACCTACCTGGGTTTCCTCCACAAGGCGGGTGGTCTCTACGCTGTATGGGCTTATTCAGCAAAATTCACCCCGCAGGATCCTGAAGTGTAGGCCACGCTGGGAGGAGGATTCCGGGGCTGCTTTCACAAACAGCAGGCGATGCTCTATGTGTGTACACACAGCGATGCATTCAGCACAAGGCTACAGTTGATTCAATGTAAGATCCTACATAGGGCGTACCTTGTTACAGCTCACCTTCATTTGTTTAATCGCACTAAGACGGATAGATGCCCAAGATGTAATGCTGAATTCGCTGATTTTATTCAAATGCTGCAGTCGTGCCCCAAGCTGCAGGAATCCTGGGAGGTGTTGGTGGAGGCAGTCTCAAAGTACGCTTGGCCGAGAAGTACCCTGTCAATTGTTATGTTGCAAGTTTGGCTGGCTCCCGGGGGCATAGAAACACGGTTGGAAATTGCTACCAAGCATGATAGCCACAGGGACATGTATCCTGCTGTGATGGATCAGCTCGACCGACCCCCGGCCCCTGTAAAGACCGTGGGGGGGGGGGGGGTCTGCACTTCCGCTCTCTTTATGGTAGAGGGGAGGCACAGAGACCCCTGCCAAGATTCTCTATTATGGTAGCAATGGACGAGCAATCAAGGCCTAGCTTCTTGGGAGGTGATGCGAGCTGGTTCTTAAGTACAGTGTAGTCCCCTAGCACCCACGAAGGAATGTTCACACACTATCGGTTAAAACACAGTCTTTATATAATATTCAAAGTCATGTACACGATAACTCACTTTGCACTCCGAAAATCAACAATGGTACATATGTACAATTCTAAAGTGGTACTACTAACGTTATTAGATCTTATTAAAGTCCATACGGTCAGAATGACACACAGATCAAAATAAAGAGGAAACCAGCAGTAGAGGGAGGAAGGTGGTTGAACAGTAGGCAGAGTATTGGCCCCGTTACCTAGACAGTTCTGTGTGGAGATCTCCCCCCCGACCTGGGCAAGCTGTAGAAGAAAGATACAAGCCCAGTCCATATATTGTTCACACTAGACTTTCCAATAGTTCTGCAACCCCCAAATTACCTTGGTGTTTTAGCGTTCCGCGTCGGGAAATCGACAACCCTTCTTGAGTGTCCTCCCTTTCAGGCAGGAGTCACAGGTCGAACGTCTGACGGAGAACAGGTCAAGCTACGACGGTGAAGTGGCCGCGTCATTCCTAGCGGTGCTCGTTGATGGGGAAGCGTTAACGTCCTGCCAGGAAGAGACGTGCGGGGCACCTCGGTGTCGACAGTTCTGGGCTGCAAAGAGTTGAAGAACTGTGGCCCAACAAGGGCGTTGAGTCGTCAGCGGCTCTGTGGTCTTTGGGTGGCGGGAGTGGATGCTCATCGGCGCGTCAACAGTCAGGCCTTCTCCAGCAGAATACAGCGGCGACGATGCGGACGAAAGAGTCTTTGGATCAATGAAGTTCTTAGGCAACGGAAGCACGGTGGCTCCGGTCGGCGACGGCGGTCGGCGACAGGGGCGGACAACAGTCCGGGTGCTTCTCCTTGGAGTTCCGCGGCAGTCCCTGTATCGCGTTGGCAGTCTGTCGAAGGTCTTAGGCAAAGATCAGCTGTGCACGATGGTCCCTCGTGGCTCGGGAAGAGGGCGCCTTACCAGGTCCTCTCTGGGTCAGTTCTTGAAGCACAGCAGCTTTCAGATTGCAAAGGAGAGCAACAGCAATTCTTCTCGTCCAGCAGGGCTCAGGTTAAGCTTCACTCCAGTTACTTGTCGTAGTGGACTTCAGCTTCTGAACGAGATTCCTAGCAGTGAGAGGTCCCCAGATATACTGTTGATCTCCCATTCATTCCGCTGGGTCGCACTCAAGCATCCAATCACGACTATGCGCATTCATGCAGGCAGGCAATCAGGCACACAAGGTATTCAGGCCATTCACTTCTCTCCAGACACTTATAACAAGTTATTTGTATTGGGACAGAGCCATTCAACACTCCAAGCTGTATTCATACCGGTTTCGGGCAGTGCTGTCTCAACCATTGTGTCAAAACACCAGATACTAGTCACAACATAGAATGTATATTCGTCACACACTCCATTCATCCAGCCCCCACCCACAGGCGTACCCACAACATACGGTCGTTGAGAAGGCTCCAGCCAGTCTGGTCAGCACTTCCCCACACTACCATATACAGAACTTCCACCCAACAGCCAGTCAGGGGGAAGGGTCAAAGGCAGGGCTTCCCGGGACTTCGGGAAGATCAGAGTAACAGGTGATGAAGGCAAGAGGCCATGGGGGATATTTTGTCTCCATCAGGAATCTACAGATTCCAATAACAGGGCCTGGGTATCCCAAAATGGAGGATGCTCAGGGCACCAGTCATTTCAGCACGAAGCTGCCACCAGCCCGTAGCCTGCTCTGCGGGTCACACACAGGTGCCCAAAAACATACACTAGGGGCACAGGGTTGTACCCCTACCCATGGGTGCCATAAGGGTATCCCACGGGTCCGTTCACCAAACCAAAAGGAGAGAGAGCTACACCGCCAGGAGTCCCACATGAACTCCTGTGCAGAAAACACGACAGAACACACGATAAAAAGCAGTAAAGGACAAGGATACGGAGGCCCTGTCCCTCCGATGCATTTCCAGCATCACCCCCCCACCCCCCCCCCCCCATCTCCCAGTCTTGGCTTGAGGACTTGGTCTGGTTCAGCAACACAGACAAAGAATATGGTTCCCTTTGCGGTTAGTGGAATAGACCCAAGAACATTTGGGGTCCTTTTGTGACCTACCTGTTGGTTTAACGTTCTGTGTCGGAACTGGTAGAGGCAAGGCCTTCTTCACTGAAAGTAACTGGCTAGGTAGTATGCTATGTAGAATGAGCAAGGTCAATCTCCAACGTGAATCTGGTATCAAAATGCCCCCCCCACCACAATTTCCTTGGATGATTTAGGAGCATCTAATTTGAGGTTCTCACTTGTCATTGGTGAAATGTTACTATTTATTTGAAATTGCATAATTTCTATGTAAAAAGGAGTAGGCCAGCTGGGCACACCCCACCTCCTACCAAAATGTCTTTTTAAATATCTATGGCTTTCACAGATCAATACATAATCAATCATGGCAATTTGGAAGTAGTACACATTCCACAAATCCAGTGTCAGAATACACCAGTGAAAACATGCAGGGTTTGATTGTAATTGGCTGTTTCTCTACAAAGGTTGCACTATGTGTACAGAATTGCTGTTTGTTCTGATTCAAATGAAATGTCACTTGGATTTGAATACAGAGAAAAGACAAGGTATATTTTCCACTAATATACTGACCATTCTGTTTGCGTTCTACTGATAGTTTATCTGCAACTGCGTGCTGTGGGAAGGAAGACGCTATAGCCTAAAATAAATCTGATTTCACTTGACTTTAAATATAGTGATAAAGCAATACTGCATTTCACTAAAATGTTGAAGCATTCCGTTTGGGATCAGTTTCCACTAATGGCATCCTCCTCCTCCTCCGATGATACAATCTGCTTCAGGCATCGTACTGGACAAAGCATAGTCACCTAGATATTATCGAAGCTCAGCACTCATCTAGTTCGACAGAGGTTTGCCTTTCTGCAGCCTTCACCATCTAAGAGCACCTCCCAACTTCATGTGAATGTCAGTTTATATATAATGTCTAACTTTCCAACAGTATGTCATACTAAACATCACCCTTTTTAGTTGGTCAAGTATTTCCATTGGCTTGCTTAACAGGCTAACACTCACACTGAACACCCCCCCCCCTTCTTTGAATAGATAAAAATTCTTTCAGCATGCAACCGGGGTGTGTTATGAACAATTTGGACTCATCATACTTTCTCCCATTGATCGAGACCGGTATATTGCACATCAATGAAACGTGATTAACTAGATTGCCTGGATCCTCAAATATTCAGGCATATGTGGAACTAATTTGTGCCATGAAATATTACAAAAGTATTAGCATGTACATATTTAATATATATTAATATATTGCATTAAGTCTAATTTAATAGAGGAGTCTGACAGTTTTGGAACACTAGTCCTTTTGGTTCCATGCCTCTGCATTGTTAAGTTAAGAGCCAAAATAATTTTCAAATGCATAAAATAATGCCAATTTTAAAGAGTCCACTTTATCCCTATTAAATTGGGCACATGGAAACAGAGTTGGCAGGATTCATGTGAGCAGCTCTTAGAGGCCCTTTGTGAAGCCAATGATTAGTAGGAGTGTCGGACAAATCCTTGTGTGAATTTCCATTAGTCTTGCAGATGGCTGGTCTTCAAGGGAGAGCCAATATGAAAAAGTGAACCCTTAAGTGCATTCTGGCCTTTGAAAACCACGTGATCGGCTCAGGTTGAATCAGTTGGGTAGTCCATGTTCGAGGCCCTACCGAAATGTTTTTCAATGCATTTCTAAGCCCATGTGGGTGGAGGCAACTCATTAAACAGAGGCCCTGAGTTTGGCATTCCATTGTAGTGCTGGATCCAAAGAACGTCTTTAATGGCTGAATAAGATTATCTTTTCTCCAGATGGCTGAGCTAATGCCCATTAGGCCCTAGGCTTCCCCCCTCGGGAATGGGTTTTCACATAGGTTAAACAAACATTTTGCTCAGACTCAGACTCCCTGGAGAAGCTGCAACAACAAGCATTGACCGAGCGAACATAACTGCTACCTGGCCATGCAGATTTAAATAGCAATGAATTCCACGTATAACTTCTAACAGTCATGTAATTATGGACTCTTGATACATTGAACTTAAGTTTCTCTTTAGTTATAGCTGCATCATTTTATATTTAAAATTACTTCACATGCTATGAATGAAATGAACTGCAAAATTAAAGCAACACCTTGTACAATGTGAGGCTTTATTTGAAATAACATGACAACGCTTTCTGGGTAAATGTAGAATGTTTTATTTAGAGAAGCGACCTTGAGCATTTCTTGCTGTGAATTTAAAGCGTATCAGAGCCCATTCTTTGGGCCTTCTAGTCTTTTCACACACGCGGACCCATAAATGTTCAGAGTTTGTGGTGAAATCTGCATCCTTTAATCAGGTGTTGTCTATTACATAAGAAGGCATCAGGTGCAGTTCATTGGTGCAGCTTTTTCATGGTAGTTAAGAAAAACAACACACATGAATACAACAAGGCACCACTTCGGCACCTGATGCTTTATTTATCTGGAATACATTTCTCTAATTTTGGCTTTAGAGTACATTTAATACGGGAGCCGTCAAAGCATGCGCCATAGAAGCACTTCAAGCACACAGGTGCTAGTCTTTCCCATTGCACTTGGAGGCTCATCGACAGTGGCGTCGCCAGGAATCAAAATCAGCAGGGGCACAGATGGGGCCAAAGACAAAGGTAGGGGGGCACAGACAAAAGTAGGGGGGCCGCCTATGAAAGGTGATGTGTGACATCACAAGCACTCCTCCAGATAGGCTTTTGTGCACACCAACGACCCACACCCCACTGCACTTCCCCTCCCATCAGAATGCAGACATGAAACAATTCAGTGACTAATGGCCCATCATTGGCAGTTTTGTGGCTACATTCTGATGGGAGGGGCTGCAAGCTACTCGTTCACTACTAGCTTTGCGCCAAGAGTATTTGCTGTGTGATTTTCAGACATTTGCCTCAGTGAGTATTACAAATAACACCACGATCAGCGAACACAGTCACTGCTCACCTTAGGTAGAGGGGCACAGGATTTCAGAGGGGGGCTCTGTCCCCCCCCCACAAATCTCCCCCCTAGTGACGCCACTGCTCATCGATAGGAAGCATGTCTGGAAAACCCTCAATCAATTGGGGCCATGCGATTACAGTAAAGCTTACCCTACCAGGATTGACACTTTTTTAGGTTTCAAAGTTATAGAACATTTTTTCTAAAATGTTTAATATAGATATGCTGTAAATACAGGGCTCCATTTGTGTGAATGCATATATAAAAAAATAAAATAAAAGTGAACCGCTGAGTAAACAAGGCCAACTGGCTGAGGCCTATATTTCTGAAGGGTCTGTACTGAAGATTGTGCTAAGAGTTGTCCAGTTATTTTCTCCATTTAACTGTGTCACTGTGCAACTAAAATTGGGCACATCTTCCGAGTATCGGCAACATGCCATAACATGTAGTTTCCACGTACTCCACCCACACAGACTGCCCATCTTGGTGAACCCTCATCCCTCACAGCTTTGAGCATATCTTAAACTCCACTTGTTGACTCATTCAAACCAGGCTGACTAATAGAGCATTACAGTAGTATTCAGGACATCCATCAAGGGTACTTTGCACTGCCCGTGCACTCCATGCTCTAGGCTATTTTTCAGCAGTATACATGGTCAAAAGCACCAATTGCCCTTACTAAGATACAATAGGAGCCTTTTATGGGAGACTATCTCAAAGTCTGTTTCTCCACAAGGACTTATTCTAGGGTGAACTGAACTCCTGGAACCTGAGAGCAATCACTCTTCCCTGTGCCTCCCTGTCTGTAAAGGCTGGAGGGGCGTGTCTGTGACACTACCCTCTATATGGTTGGGGTAAAAGCACACAGGCATCCCAGCCAAGGCTGAGACTCAAGGGAGGTGATGCAGGCTGGTTCTTGGGTAGAGTGAATCCCAAGCCTCACACAGTGAAATATCCACACACTTAGGTGCCAACACAGTTCTTTTTTATATATTTCTATATATTCACCTGTACATCATTTCATGGAAAAATCACTTTGGACTCCAGAAACTACTTCAACAGTAAGCACAATATATACGGTACTATGTCGTACCACAGTTATTGTTAGCTTTAGTAATAATGCACCAATTGGTATATTTCATAAAATGCACTACAATTACTAAGCACTGTTTAAATTCAAAACCAAAAACATGGAAATGCAGGAAAACTACTTTCGAACACTGGCAGGATACTATTCAGGGTAAAACGCAATTCTGTGTGGAGATCCCCCCTCACTCCCTCACCTGTCCAACCTGCCATAAAAGGGTAAGTTATACTTCGCTTTTATATGAATGCCCAGTCAAGAACACTGGATGGGCCCTGCGGGAGGAAGCCACTCTTTATCAGAGTACCTTGGGTGTCTTGGAAGGCGAAGTGGTGGCGTCAGCTTTACTCGACAATGCCCCATGAGGACGGAAGCCCTCTCATAGAAGTCATCAATGGTTTGTTGCTGTTGAGCAAGAGAAGGGAACTAAGCAGTGTCAGAAAGGCAGCAGTGAAGGTATGTCGCAGTTTTCTCTGTGGTCTGTTGCCACACTGGCTGTGGATGTCCCATGAAGACGAAACCCACTGTGGACCTCGACAAAGCTTGGGGGCGAGGACAAGTCCTTTGATTTTTGGTGACCTTTGGTGGAGGTGGCGGGTAAGGTGACAGAAGTAGGTGTCTGGTTTCCAGGTTCGTAGTTTGTCGACGTTTGATTTCAGTGCTTCAGACACAGCAAGGATGACACGTTGGGAACTTCTGTGCAGGCAGCCACACTCGACTTCCTCAGCTGTGTGAAAGTGGACAGATGTTGGATCTGCAGTGCCACTTGATTTCTTCCGTTGGTTGGAACTTGGCAAGCTCCGAATGTCGGACAGAACTATACCAGGGTACCCCACTCTTCAGGCCGATACTGCAGTCTGACTTTCCAACGGTCACAGACAGCCTCCAAAACCCTGGACAGCACTGGTGAACTTCTTTGGGCATAAGATGTCCATCCACTTTTCTTCTGGACCCACAAAGATACCCCTGCAGGACTGCAGGCACTCAGAGCTGGCTTCCAGGACACTTCGGGTGAAGAACAGCAGCTGCAAGATGTCACCCCGTAGCTACGGGAAGACGTCAACTGTTAAGGTGCTCTCTTGATCAGTCCTTGAATCAGCATGGCAGCCTTTGTATTTGAAGAAAAGTTGCAGCAGCAGACTTCTCCCCACTCCCCACCCCCCACCCAGCTGGATTCACGATATGCCTCCAGGAAAACTCCAAGCTTCTGACACAGAGGTAACTGAGGGATATTCTGTTATACACAAATCCCCCTGTTCACTCAGGCTGAGCTAAGCTCGGTCAGCCAATCGCACACTAGTGGTTTCACCATGCAACACCCAATTAGGCTCACAAGCATTCACCCAAAACCAGACACCCAAAAAAATGTGGTGTTGGGGGCAACTCCCAGCCTTTCCGAGCAGTCACTGCATTCACTCCAGTTTCCGACAGAGCTGGCACAGGCAGACTAGGCATTGTGACAATCAAATTCAGACAACCACAATACAAAATGTGAGTGGACTCCTCTTTCCATACATTCAGGTCCCACCACTAGGGTGTACCCAAAACAAGCAGTCTCTGGGAAACGCAGTCCCAGAGCCATATACAGTCCTCCCACCCAACATCTAATCAGGAGAAGGGAACAGAGTCTGGACTTCGCAGAACTCTGAGAAACAGGAATGGAAAGTGAGTGGCAGTAGCCATCTTACCTTTGTTCAGGAATCCATTGTTTCCTAGGGCAGGGCCTGGGTGTCCCAAAATCAGGAGACCCAGAACTTCTACAAAATCAGCATGCAGCTGCCACCAGCCCATACCCTGCTCAGTGGGGCAAGACACGTGCCCAAACAACACTATAAGTACCAACGTATACTCCTAACCATGAGCGGTATAGGGGTATCCCATGGGTCTTGTTCACCAGCTATAAAAAAAAAATGAAAAGGTGCACTGCTAGGGGTCCATATTGGACTTTGGTGCAGAAAAAAGACAAACACAGATTAGGGGAGTAGTGGGACGGGGATGAGGGCCCTCTCTCTCCAAAGCATTTCCAGCATCACACTCTGCCACAGAAGATTTGTTTTATCAACTCTGTAGGTATTAAAACAAGGTATTGTAGGGGGGGTTGTGGAAGTCCCTCTACCAGCATGAACACGGCCCATTGACCTATTCCTGGGTGGATGTCCCCTGGGAGATTCTCAACCAAGTCTTTAGCTCACTGTCCCTTTCACAAAGGAGAAATATCCCTGCATATCAGTCTTCGTCCTTCTCAGGGGCAGTCCAGCACCGAAACGCTAGGCAATTCTCCTCTGAACCAGAGTACCAACAGCAAACCCAGACTCTCATTTCGGCCTAGTCGGACCTCATCAGTGAGGTGGAGCTGTGCCTCTCCAAGAACAGTGAGCAAGGTTCCACGTCTGGATTCCCCTGGTAACTTAGAATGAGACCCAAAATTACTTAATATGCAAAACAAGGGGGAGGTTCTGGAGTCCATCTACCAGCACGAACACAGCCCATTGACCGGTCTCTGGGTGGGTGGCCGCCGGGAGCATCTCAACCAAGTCTTTAGCTCACTGTAGGTATTAAAACATCAATGACTCTTCTGGTTAAAGCTGTTCTGTACCGCGTGTCTGTACCGTTTACATTCAGTACAGTATTGAGTACATTTTTCATCCCAATTTATAGTATGGGCTGTGAGCATGTTTCATATGGCACAGTACTGTGTTCTTGCACCTTCATATTTGTGAGGGTCCATTACATTAAACATGTACTTTTATTTTGTCTACCTCAAGGAATTCCTACTGGTGCTGGCACAAGAGACCGGTAGTCACAAGTCTGCTCCAGTTGCACCAGGATAGGACATCCCAAGAAACAAGGCTGAATAAGCATTTTAACTGAGACTGTCCCTCCGTCGGTTTTTCACACACACTTATTTTAGGAGGAACTTCACTTCTGCAACTCGGAGAGCAATCTATATCCCATCATGCCTCCCACTTGCCACCATGATGGTTGAATAAAGGTTTTCATGGAAAAACAAAAGTAATTAAACATGCGGCACAAAATGTAGCATTGTGTACTTTTAGTCCTTTAGTAATTGAAGTGTGATTTTAGCTGGTTGTGGGGCGGTTTGCAGGGTTTTTCTCGTCAAGGGGTTTGATGCCAGTTATAAAACTTGGCCAGCTTCATTACACGTGCTGAAGCAGATCCCCCCTAGGCCTCCGAGCCATGAGGCTAATTGCTGCCACACGCAAACATAATCTTTGCCATCCTGAAAATAAAGAACAAAACAAGAGAAAGCCTGGGGTCAAAGCAAAAGCAAGCCACAGAGTCTGGTAAACAATAGATTGGTTGGATTTCAATGTGTTCCGACCAATAAAAGCCACTTCAGGGAGTAGGATGAGAATCAAACGCCCATAGCTGCTCCCTTCAGGGAGAAGAGCATTCAAATAACTTTACAATCAAGGCCCACGAGTATGAAGCCTGCAGCAGCATGTATAACCATTAACACAGTCACACCAAAACCTGGGGATGGGCAGTACTGCTTCTATCTAGCATCACACCATAGAGAGTGGAAAGAAGCCGTTCGTTTCTTTATTGGGAGAATTGCGATGGGGACTATAAATAAAAATTGAACAGCAGTCACTCGTTGAGACAAAGGGTTTCGAATCAGGGTAAAGGGCGTATTGTAGGTCAGTCGATATTACAAGCGTAGAGGACTAGAGAACAGTGCAAACATTAAAATAATCGTTCAGATCGCCCCTCAGTTTTCTGTGCTGTGGGGTGCAGCAAGAGCTTCATGGAGAAGCTGGAATGGGTGAGCTGTTGGGCACCACAAGCATCTGCTTTCAAAGTAGATTGGCAAGACACACACACACACACACACACACACACACACACACACTACAGGTTTGGTGGTATTCCGCCGGATTTACCACCAAACTGTATTACCGTTAACAGCACTGGGTACGGTTGTATCACCGACAGATTAGGAGTGTCAGCAAAGGTTGTTAACCACCATTCCATAGGGTCCCATTGGACTCCATGGAAGGGATTGCCTGGTATTACCAGCACTGGTAATACTGATGCCAGTAATACCAGCTATTTTTGCCGGTAAGGCGCCCAACTTACCTCCAGGTAAATCAAGTGCCCCACCGGCAAACTTGTGCTTTGCTGGTGCGGTAACGTGCCGGTAAACAGAATTACAAGCACGTTATTACTACACAGGCAAAGCTTTTATGAGCCCCACCATCTTGAAATAACCGGGGATGTATACAGGGGACGCTTTACCTTTAGATGATGCAATCAAATCTGCTATCAGACACATGGACCCAATAAAAAAAACTATTCCACTCTTTCCAGTGCATAGTAGATTTTCCCTATTCTTGCCTTGGATGGTACCCTTGTCCTATCAGTGAAACCACTGGCTGTCATCATAGTGCATTTAACTCATCATTTAAATCCTTCACTAAATCAGTGACGATAAATAAAAGCCCGTGCTGCACTAATTCCCACTGTGTTAACATCTGCAGCAGAATACACATCTTTTGGACGGAATATTTGTCATAATCCATTATATCATAAAATATTAAAGGAAACTTTGTTCGTGCCCATGTTCAAAGATGTACTATATTTGTATTCATAGGTTTCAAATTGTTTGCACGTTCTCCAAACACTGTTTGAAACCAATCGTTTTCGAAGACGAAAATATGCAATTGATTCTTGCATAATTATGTAATGTATGGTTTAGAAATTAATATGTTGATCGGTTGGCATAGTTCAGGTTATTTTTCTTCAAAATTAAGACCAAATAACTCCAATTGCTGTGGCGGAGTGATTTCCCTTCCAACTGGGGCGACACAGGATTCACGTATTTGCGCGTCATGGTTTTTAAAGGCATGGATTCGGTTTAAGTCGTCCACTGTAGTATAAGGCAGGCGAAAAGCGAACCAGTAAATCTTTTATGCTGAGCCTTATAGCTGGTTCTCCATTTGGTAAACTGTTGCATTTTGCATCTTTTTATTTGCAGATTTAACACCTTTATTAACAATGCATTCTACATATCTTCAAAGTTTATTTTAGGTGGTGATCGTCTCTTTATCCTTATTTATTGATTTGGGAAGTTATAAGTCAGCAAAAAAAATGATGCACATTTCTATGCATTACGCAAAAGCAATAAAGGTAACATCAGAGTCCCGGGTCGTCCTTGGAAACTATGCCCTTGTATAGCACAACTGACGCCTCCATGGCGTTTGGGCAGGAGACCCACAGTTCACAAGAGCACCTCCGACCAGAGGTCAAGCTTACATGCTACGCCAACCAAAGGGACTATGCTGGAAAGCTGAGCCGCAGGACGTACATGTAAAGAATATTGGAAAAGCCAGACACTGAAGAATGTTCCTGGCAAGTCGCCTGTGCGTTTGCCTGCCCTTGTGGTGTTTGCCAGTGCGTAGCTGTCTGTACTGTAAGGAACTCACGGTGGCAACAGTAAAGACAGACAAGTGATCACAGTTCAAGAGTGTTTATTAAACTGTATATAGGTTGGAAAAACGCCTAATCTAAACTAGGGATGTAACGGTATACCGTTAAAGATACCGTGAACCACTTAATTGAACAAGAATAACCGTCACATTGTTTATACCGGTATACCGTTTATACCATTAAGTGTGCTTTTCAATCTGATTTGGAAAGGCTGCAGTAAGCAAGTGCTACACAGTCTTGCACTGTTGGATGTGCCGTCTGCCAAGTAGTTTCAGTTGGAGCAGTTTTTAATGCCATTCCATAAACCATACGTGCCTGACATAAAATCAATATATTAGCAATAGGAAGAATAAATACAGTGCCGAGAAGGAAAAGGGTTTACTTTGGGATGGCTGCTTTGGGGTTTATATATTTATAATGGATAAGGTTTGCTAAACATATGACAATGGGGGATTTCCCTGGCTCCATCATTGAATTTACATATAATAAGTCACACTGCGAAATTCGCTCATCTCTGCGGGTAGTCCCTCCTGCCATACCAAAAGGGAACATGTGCGTGATTGCTGAACACCTTTTGGCCCGAGAGTGAGAGAGTGAGAGAGTGATTATTCTACCATCAGCCTCCATTGATCTGTGGCATGCAGATTATCAAGATGGCAACATGTTCATCTTCACCAGTAGCCAGTGGGGGAGCTAAAAGCCTAAACGACCACTTAAGAAAAGCTATTCAGTTTGCTTTGCCAGTCCCAGCAGGGCTCCCTTCCCCCCGCACCACTCCCCTCCACACGTGTTTGGTGGAAGCAAGGGGGGCATTTCAGTGGAAAGTATGTTGAAAAGTCCAATTCTGGCCCTGGGTGCCTGGTTTTGTTTGTGGCGATGAATCTGCCAATTTATGACCTTTTAGAAAATATTTGTTAAGATTAGTTAACTCCACCTGCTATACCACGATAACCATGATATACCGTCATTTGGCAAGAAGGTTATCGTACCGTCCTAAAACGAATACCGTGACACCCCTAATCTAAACCTAAACCTAAGATGGGAGCAAGCGTCGACCTTCGAATTAAAGTAAGGCATTCCTTGAGGCGTTGTGTCAAATAAAAAGGGCCTATACTAAGAAACCAATTGTCAAACCTTACAACTAATACAAAAAGGGGTGTGGGATGGTTTTCAAAAAAAGAAAGAAGTTTTTGCAAATAATATGTCAGGATGTGGTAGCCTGGATCTCCCTTGCCCACGTTTTGAGCACGGGGTAAGATGGGATCTTGGAGCACAGTACACATTACAGCCTTCCTCAGCACGAGTCGACAGTTCCGTTTCAGTTTATCAGGAGCCTCGATGGCCAAGTCTTGTTTCTCTTGAAAGTCTCTTTCCTTTGAGGGCCTGACGTAAATAACAATCAAAAGTTCCTTCATCAAAAATGAAAGTTTATTCCTGGTTTTACTTTGGCCGAAGAATTTTCACCGCTGGGCCCACCTCTTTTGGGTACCGACTCCTGTTTTTGTGGTGGTGGGTGATTGATTTTCACCCTTGGGATCTCCCTCTTCCAGGCCTTTATCCCAAAACAGTTCCTTTAATATCAAGGCCTTCAGAAGTTGGTGTCATGATTGCAACGCCTGATAAGTTTACCATATGAAAAACTAACACACAAAGTTCTGTCTTACATATTTCTCGCGTGATGGATTCACCCCTGGACCCCCCTCGTTTAGGTTCTGACCCTTTTCAAACATCAATGTCTTTTTGAACAGTTCAACAGTACAGACAGCTACGCACATCCCTCGGTCGGGTTCACTCTTGCCAACTTCACATTCATAATTGTTTGCAGGATTCACGTCCCTTGCTTTCTCAAGTTCGTAGATCAAAGGTTTCGACTGTACGGGGATTTTGCTTGACCTCCTGTATGACCACTTTGACCTAACTTGGCAGCTCTCCAAAGGCCTTCTGGTTTCTGTAGTTTTACTCAGATGGGGATCGACCAGAGTTTCTTGGAGCAACACCCACGTGGTGTAGGTCCCCCTCTGCAGCTGGTCTCCCACTTTTACAGTTCTTTGAACTTTCTCAGTTTGCCACTTTGCGACTCATTCACCACAGCCCATTTCTTATCAGCTCTCCCCTCATCTCACCGGCTGTGATGAACCGCTTGGCTTTCCTTTTTCCTCGAGTCAAGGCCGGTACCACGGAAGCCGGAGTCTCCCTTGCTCTCGCTTATCGGCATCGATACGCTCCATGTACCATTGACCACTGCCGCAGCACACTTGGCCTACTGTCCTCGGTCTTCCGCTTCTCTCAGCGTAGTGTTTGCAGGGTTTTGTCAAAAGGGCAAGGTCATCTCTCTCCTCATCAGCCTCTCGATATCTGCCGCCTTTCTCCTCCTCTTGAACTGCCAGACCTGGATAACTGTCTCGTTGTGCGGTCTGCCTTGCCCGACCTTTTATCCCTGTGGGGAAGGGAAAGGGCGGTCAGGTGTGCGCGATTCTGATCAATTGCCTACTTTGCCTGATCCTTGAATTGGGATGTGTCAGGTATACGACTTTCGTGTAAGTCCGTTCTATGATGTGTTGTGTGAGGTGTTCGTGTTGGAAAGGGGAGGGGTATTAGAGTGTTCGAGTATCTTGCGGGAAAGACAGAGGAAGGGGCATTGTATGAAATGATAGTGTTTGTATCAGGGGGTTTGATAAACTTAGAAGGGTGAAACTGATAGGATTTGTGAGAGACGGGAGTGAGCGCGTTTCTGATCTTGAAATAAACAAGGGAGATAGTGGGAATGGTAGTGTTTTGTCCTAGTAGACTGGGTGTTCGGAAAAGAATAACCAGAAGGACGTGGAGATGAAGGATGGGGAGTATTTGAGCGGCAAGCAGTAGAACAAGGATTCTGGAAGTTGTGCCTTTTAAGAGCAACAGAGTTTGGGCTCCTAAGGTATTTATTAGATACTAAAGGTTTGTGGGATTGGGATAAGTGAGATCTTTGGGGTGAAAGGGAGGTTGCGGTAGCACAAACTATAAAAGCTTGAGGAAGCTGGTCTTCCTCATCCTCCTCTTCAGCATAATAATGCGTCTCACCTTGGATATTTCCCCAAGCATAACCCCGGGCTCCCCTACCCAAGTGATCCTCCCTCGCTCGTCCACCCCCAGGGTTGGGATCTGAGAGCGCCAGGCCGTCCCTGGCCACCTGAATAAGGGACTCCCGAGGCCTACTTGGGAGAATACCCTCAGGTTCACAGTAATAAACCTCTCCTCATTTACTGAATCGCCTTGGATTGTGTTTTTCCATAAACCAAGCTGTGTACACTTAAAGCTGCCCGTTTTCGGAATGCGGTTGCTCATGTATTCACTTTAGACTTATTCCAGTGTTCTGAACACTTACTCTAGGATTGTTGAAACTGTTGGACACACCTGCCTTCCCTTAGCACTGCCCACACGTCATATGGGAGACCCTTGCACAGGTTTCTTTTAGTTTTTTTTTTTTAACACTTTTCCTTTCAGAGATGGATTTCTGGTCTCCTATTTATCTCGTATTATCCACTCCACACCGCTGCTACAGATAAACTGGGCCACACTGAAGACGGGTCTGTAGCTTCCCATTTGTACATGTTTTAACTGTTGCTCTTTCATCTACAGCTCGGCAGCATAGTTTCCCCTGCTGTCCCTTAATGGGTATAATTTCGTGCTCAGCTGATAGTAGGGCTGGTAGAGGTCTGCTCATGGTGTCTGTACTAGTCGCCCCATGGACACACCACTTCGAACCGAGTCCTAACGGGCAGAGTTATTGGATTTTTTCTATGTTATACAGGGGCTCTAACCTGTTGTGGTAAAATCGGTTACCAACTTCGCTATTGCCTGACAAGTCATGGTCAGTTTGGTAGAACCAATCTGGTAATGGATATACCTTATTGGGGGTTTTCAAGAACCTTCATAAATATTAAGGTGTTGCTGCCTGCAAAAAACAATGGCCCCATGTATGTATGGTGAGGCAGTTAAAACAGATAATGTGAAGCATGCTTCCAAGGGTTTTCCTAGATATGAGCCTTCCGGTCAAACACCACACGGCCATCACCAGTTTTCAGTTTACAGAGGAAAAGGAAAAACGAAATCTCATTTCTACAACAGTACTAGTACTAAAAGGAACATTTAGCAGAACTGCTTGCCTGGTTACAGGATGAAGAAAAATAGTCAATGTTTCTCCAATGTTACATTTACGCCACAGACTAACATTTCTCTTGGATGTTAGGTATTCACATTTAGTACATTCTTTCTCAGGAAGGGGTCTACCTCGGCCACTGGAAATTATTCTAGACGTCGTCGCTTCCAGAGGAAAATTTAGAAACCTAAACATTTGTTTTACACTTGGTCCTAAGCACTGCGATACAATTACAATAAAATAACAGTCCAATGCTCATTCCTAGATACTTTCTTTTTCCTCAAGCCTCCATGTAGAAATCAAGCCTGTCAAGCCCAACCAGGTGTCAGTGAAAGTCATTTTCCAAATACAGATGTAGATTTTGGTAACAACGTACAATTAATGAATAATGTTCACAAACTGAGTAAACCATTAAGTGACTGACTTATCAATGTTCATGTTAACATCAGATTAGCCCCTTTTTTGTGCATCCAGTTACGATGTTGAATGTTACTTCCTATTTTTTACAGTTGGACGGAAAATTACTTTTTCTTAAGTCCAAGAAGGGAATTTCCATTAGGAATGGGGTGTTCTTAAGTAAAATAGATTTCAACTCTCAAACAGATAACCTTTGTGATCAATACTTACATGTACCTAGTAATTCATGCAAACTAGACGATGCATTTTCACCTTTCTTTTCAGATCAGGCAGTAATGGTATAGTTCCTTCCTATGGCCCTCCTCTGCGGGAACCACTGAGGCAAACATGTCCATGGCACCGTGTGCATTTTAACAATCTTCCATGAGTCTACAGTTTACTCTTGTTGGGAGTTTGTGTACTGCTGATTTTTTGTTACGAGTTTTTACACACTTTTAGGGATTAAAAGTGCAGGTGGGCTGCAGTTAGGACAGTTGTTCTGAAGTCCAACTAAGGGCTTAGTAAAACCATTTTACTGAGGCAGTATAAGACTCCACTCTTAGTATAAGGCTGTACCACCTGAGTTCGGGGTAGCGTAGACAAAAGCAGCAAGGCTTATCTTAGGAGGGAGAGAGGGCAGTAGATACAGTACAAGGGAAATTGTAATACAAATGATCCAAAGAAACACTGAAACACTTTGTATTGTAAAAATAAAGGATTTAAATATAGGTAAGCCCAGATAAATCTAGGGGTTAAGTAAGTACTAACACATTATATGAAATCTCAATATAAAACACAACACTATACTTGAAAGTACACAGACCCAAGTATAGACCTTATTTGGAACACCGAACAGTAGTTCTAGGGAAGTCAAAATCTTGTTATACACATTTAGTATAGGTCAGGCCTATTCTTTGGGATTAAAAGTCTAATGGTTACTGTCAGATTTCTTTTGGTAATACAAGGGCAGTAGGCCCTTCCAGTTGTACAGTGACTCTTGGAACAAATCACAGTCAACTGGACAATATATTTCTCGGTGAATAGTGAAATACTAATTCTAGGTGCAGTAGAAACCTATAACCACTTTTGTCATAACACATAGTTATACCAGGTGAGTAAAACCTAAGGATGTAATATACAATTACAGATGCTTTGGAAATCGGGGAACCCCAGATTGAGGTAAGCAATAACTCTGGTAACTTGTTTTGGATGGCACACAGCTAACACAAGGGAAGTAAAACCCACATACTTTAACTTCACAATGAAGAGGAAAGGCAACAACCTAATGGAGACTTATTAAGGACAAGCTAGCACCAAGTCAAGGAAGCAAGACCCAATTGGGGTATACTCATTCATTTATCCTAACAGGACTAACCTGGTGATACCAACAGTTTGAGGACACTCATACAATTACCCTTCAGGAACGATCTGGTGAAACCAACACATTACCTTTGTAAAGAGGTACAACCTGATCACAGGAGAGTAAAATACCTTTACATCTACTTTCTTTTAGACTGGTAAAACAGTGGCTAAGGAAGAAAAGATGTTAACCATACTTTTAAGAATAGTGCATCACACATTCAAGATCAGTAAGAACTTTTGTAATTGTTCACTCTGAGAATTACAGTTACCCACCAACTCCTTACAAGTAAGTAAAACACTTGATTTCTTTTCTAGGCAGAAGTCCCAATCCCTTCAAAGTCTTTCCCTTATTCTTGGAGCATGATTGTTCAGTGGCAGAAGGGGGAGGGGGGTCACTAGTGACCAACAGGCAGTGTTAGAATAAGTTCTCTAGTAGCAAAAGTCAGAGTTTCCTTAGGAAAACTGGCAAACGGGTGAGTACTTTACTTCTAGGGTTAGAAGAGGGCCCAGGGGCTTCACAGAAGACACCCCAGCAGGATTCAAGCAGTGGGACTCGGTGTCCTGGATGAGGGACCTCCCAATCACAGAAAACAACCCAGGACTACACAGAAATCCCAAAAGGCTTAAGGTAAGTATATACCCAAGCCAACACAGTACATCAGCAATGAAGAAGAGATTGCAGCAGGAGAACTTCAGGGACTGCATCCAAATACCCGGTCAGTGGATTCCTTGTCCTGGAGACTGAACACAAGACCTCAGAAGGGACTTTGCAGCAGGGATTGATGAAGAAGGCTCTAGGCAAGATTTATCTCACGGCTGAATGCAGTTCTGCGGGTTTTGCGCCTTTTCAAGGAGCACAGAAGAAGACAGAAAATTGCGGTTGGATTCTCGCCGTTTAAAAAGGTCCAGCACTCACTTGTGAGGGGACTTTTTGGACTCGATTAGTGTCTCTGGAGATATACCAGGATGCCCACGAAGTTTCAGCAAGATTTGGAAGACCGTGCACCGCACAGTGGCTGGAGGTCCCAAGGTATTGGGGTATTGCAAGAACGCAAGGTCGCAGCAACCCGTGGGATGGCTCAAAATGCAGGTCTTCTTGAGTCTAGTGGGACTCACCAGGCTCTGGGTTCGGGTCGTAGTTTCCGGAGACCCCAGGTCGATTGGAAGGAAGGGCTGCAACAGGCTCCGGTTACACAGCAGGCTCTCCGGTCGCTGGAAATCATTCCCGCCGCTTTTCCTTCGTCATCCTCTTCGGTTTTCTGTTCCAGTGGTCGACATGACTTCAGCGTCCAGGTTTCCAGTATTTATCAGGAACTACAGCACAACCTCTGCATTCTCTACCTGCATTTTACAAGAAAGGGGTGTCTGGTTGTCCAATCAGGACAGCCAGCCCTTCACTGGGATTTGTCCCAGTTGAAGGAAGGCGTAAGACAAAGGATGAGGGAGTTTTGGACTCCTCCCCCACTTCCTGTGCTTACAGGCTGACTGGAGCCTGGGCGGGGTGTCCAGGGGACTCCCGCCAAAGACAAAACTCAAACAAAGGAATTTCCCGCCCTGGACGTCAGGGGAAGGAACAAGAAATGACAAACACTAAAATGGCAGAAAAAGAAGACAGGGGCCATTTTGGTAAAATGAGCACCCTTAGCCCTTAGGTGCCTTTACTGCAGCTGTGATTACAGCCCGCGGTAAAGGTGCACCAAATAAGTAAAAGGTATCACTGCCACCAGCCATTAAAGGTAAGCTTGTCACTAACAGAATTGTTACCGTTTTAATGTGAAAGGGGATACATTGTAACTCCCCAGCACTAAGCATAAGGTGGGGTGTGCTGGTTTCACAGAATAAAATGTAAAAGGGATCCAAAGATCCTTTCTACCCTTGGGAACTGTAGTTCACTCAAGGTTAGCACAAGAAAGTTAAATGGGGAGCCCCTAGTGCAACCCAGCAACAACAGGCACTTACTGCCAATAAGTTGTTAGACATGATAACTTTAAAAAGACACTATGGAGAGTCTTAAAAATGACATCCATAAAGAGAGTTAAAGATTAGGTGCATGTGGAAAAAGGTTCCCACTCACTGAGGTATTAATGAAAAATATCCCACTAGAAAAGCAAAAAGTTCTGGAGTTGAACCAGGAAAGGAAGATTTGCCAGCTCTGTGGAAATCTTACCTAACCGCTGCTTATCTGTTGGTCTCTATGTGCCCATGTTTCCAGAAGCTCTGCCCATCTTAAGCAACTACAACTAGTCGTGGTATTTGCATACAATTTCATCCACACATCCTCCGTCAAAGTATCCTTTTACCAGGGGGCAAAACATTGAAGTTACAAGCAACTAGCCAGCCATAAAAAAATCACTCGCTACCTCAAAGCTATAAATACACAGCGCACACCATTTCTTACTTGCCAAGAGTCGAATATCAGTAGCCAAATGGCTAGTGCAGATTTTGTGCTCTCCGTTTACTCTTCACACCCGATATCTATAGTCAGAGGTTCTATATGCAATGCAAAGAGAATGGCAGAGGCTGGGCCTCTTTGGCGAGCTCTTCGGTACAGCTTTACCCCTGTTGCCAATCTGGAGGGGATGTTTAGGTCTGCCCTAGAAACATTTATGGAAATTATAAGGGAGTTGAATTTCACATAATTGCTATTGTTTTCCATACATATTCTGCGTTTATCATAGCAACAGTCTTTTCTGCATCCAACAAAATAAGTGTGGGAGTTGTTTTAATCGTAGCAGAAATATTCAATTTGCTTTATTTTGGGAAAAAGTCCCGTCAAAGAACATAGTGACAAAAAATAAAAACATCCTAGAAATAAAAAAAATCGTGAAAAAGGCCTAAAATGGACAGAAATATTATAATTCACAAGAGACCAACTGTTAAACCATAGCAACGATCAAGATTTAAAACACAATTGCGTATAATCCCAGACCTTTGTGCCATTGGGAAAATTACAATACACGATTTCAGATAGTTTTGCTGCCAACTCCACGCTACGGTTAAGTAGTGTGGCGTGCCAGAAATAGGAGTCGGACCAATGGACAGGGTTAATCAGAAAATCTTTATAAACTTAAATGAAAACTTCCTCACCTGGCCCTGCTGCTGCGACGAGGTTCCCTAATCCAATGTGCCTGTCAGGACGTTTAGTCAGCAGCAAAAAGTATGCCCTTAGTCACACACAGTCACACAGTCACACACACACACACACACCTTGCCAACCATCTCTTGTACAAAAGTCATTCAGTTTTGCTGAAGCTCACGAAAGTTTGATTCACTTTTCCAAGTTTGTGGAGAACAGTTCATTTGGAAATGCTTGAAATTTCACTGAAACAGAAAGAAAAGGGTTACTTTTCTCATCCCCCTCCCAAATACTTGGAATATAACTGGATAGTCACCTTTCCAGAGCAATTACGCCTCTTCAAGGTTGAAATCAGTATTAATGCTATATTCAACTCTCCCCCATGGACCTCTTGCCCCTGCTTGTTATCTGTGACTCTTGTGTCACTTTGAACCTTTACTGGACCCCCCTAGCCACTGGGTTACACTCTGCTTGGACATTGCCTTGTTCTTAATATCCGTCTCATTTATACGATTAACACTTTTGTCCCCTTGGCTTGATCTGTCTCTCAAGCTGTGCTTGTGGCCTATTTGTATCTTTTCAAGGGGTCGGTGTCTAGCGGTCTCCGTCCCCCTTAGATATTACATGGTTTTGTATTTCCTGGTGTTCGTTGTGGAGCTGGACCCCCCACCTCCCTTTCTTGTGCCCCCAACCACATACCCAATACTCTGCAGTACTCTCTCCAGGAAGGATTGTCCGCTCAGTTAGCGGTGGAGTCCTTCAAGTCGGGCCCCTTACTATCATTCACCAACTGCATACTAGTACTACCCCTCGATAGCTCACCAGTACCTCTTGTTTGGACTTTCTTCAGGGGTGACTTTCTCAGGGGTTTGCCAGTCTCTCGTCCTCTAGTTTTCTTTGATGGCAACTTTCCCATAGGTTTGCTGGTGTCTCTTTTCCAGGCCTTCTCCATCCATGGCCTTCTCATAGGCTTGCTGGTATTTCCTTCACAAAATCCCTCCGGGAGCGGCCTTCTCACAAGTTTGCTGGGGTCTCTTCTCCTTCCTCTCTCTGCATCTCCGGAGACGCAAGCAGCAAACTTTGTTTAGTAGAGGTATCTGGGCCCAGCAAAGTTCTGCGGGCTGCTCGCCCACCATGTACACTCAGGTCCAACCTCCAGGCAGCACTGGTTCTACACGATAGCAGCGTTGTCCGCTCTGTGGGTCTCCTCCCCAGCTGTTTGACTCTACGACAGTTGGTCTCTCTCCAGGTGGGGATGGGAAGGGCTTCATATGTGTCACTATAAAGAGGGACGCAATTACGTTCATTCCAGGATTTCCGAGTTGAGAATCAGCATTAATGCTAGACAGAAAAAAAGGCTGCATTCCTTTGACAACCTCTTCGGCGTCCATGTAGGCAGAGAACACAGGATTTGGGTGAGATCTTAATAAAGACTGGTCACTCCAACCAAGATCCCGCTTACCCTAACCCCTAGGGAGGGTCTTTCGTAGCAGGCTGACCTCCCTAGTCACAATGGGGGTGGCTCACCCTTGGGGAGAAGGGACAAATCCTGGATTTGTCACAGTATTTGCAACCAGCAAATACAAAGTCCTGCAAAACCATAGACTCAAGTAAGCAGTAGTTCTCCCTAAATTATTCAGTAGAAGGCTCAACCAATTCCTTCTCATGTCCACATGGAACAGGAGAAAGCGGTAAATTGTTTTATTAACTCTGCTGCAAATGTGCATTTCTCTGATCCACGCTTACTTCAGCTGCTTGTGAAGCTGGCTAATGGCAAAACGTTAAGACAATATTTAATAAGCAAGACTTAGCAAAGATGCCAATTGCATTCAGGTACGCAACCGAGCCTAGCATTACTATGTGAATTTGAAGGCTGCTATAGCTGGGAGTAGGGAGTAGATCTCCCTTCAATAAGCCTGGCAAATGAAAGGGTTGCAGCAGAGCAGCGCTTTAGGGTGAGGGCGCTTTTTAAAATCTATGGATCCTGGGAGCCAATCTAAATGGATTGACCTTTTGAATACAACTACCCTCTAAATTGAGCCACACTTTACAGGAGTTGACAGTGTGATTTACCAAAAGTAGTGTTGTAGAGGCATTGACAATAGCCCCGCTCTTTTCAAAAACCTTGGTGAAGCAACATCTGCTTTTTAAAGCCCACTGGGGTTTTCGAAATAGTAGCATCTACCTACAGGACTATACTCGTCCAATCCCCTCCCAGAAGCATCTAAATTCGGTGTTTTAGCTACCAATTTATTTGTATATAGAAACGGCATGGGGCGAAAAGAAACACCCCTTCTTTACATCAGTTTCTACTGCTATGGGGGCGGTCACCTCCCTCATCCCCCAGATCCCATCAGAAGCGAAATCGTTGCTTTATATTTAGATCGACCTTTCAACAGAAGGGGTATATCCACATCAAAGCAGTGGTAAAAATAATGCAAATAATGGAAATGCTCTTTAAAATAAACGTCCGTAAAATTAAACTTAATTATAAAAACGTGAGCAGCAGTACCAACTACCCTACTAAATAAAACCGGCTTGAAATGTTAAAGACTACATTACTTATTTCGGCCCAGTTCTCTAACCGCTTCAGGAAAATTTTCCCAGTAGAATCATCCTACTCCTGGATGACAAAATGAATATTGACGCCCAATTTCCTTGAATCGTAAACCCGGGCTGCTCAGGCAACACCAAATGGTCTACTAGTGCATTGGAGTGGTCGAAAAGCATTATGGAGAGCAAAACAAAAATTCATCATTAAAATACAAACGCGCCACAATCGCCCGCATCACAATTACTCTGGACATCTCCATGGGGTCGGCCAGCACAAGCTTGCGGCCCACCATTCAAACTACTCTGTCAGTTGTCGACCATGAAACAAAGAGTCCTAGGTTTGATCCTGGTTTTCCAACATGACCGACCGAGATCGTTCAAATCAATATACCTGGCTTACTTCCCCCACCAGACAATATTGGGCGATCCAAAGCAAAATTAGTCTTCACCATAGGATTCTGTTCCCTTATTCAACAAAGTTGAAATGGCTTTGCGGCTTCTAAATGCAGAATTCGAAAATAAGCTTCGATGAGGAGGTGCTAAAATCATCTGGTTGTCAGGCATCACCCTGCATGCAGGAACTACACAGGGGAACCAGGAGCTACCAGGACATGCTACTTTGACTTTTGGCCTATTATGTATGATCCACTGTGTTCAAATACGTATTCAATGTATCCCGATTCTTCTTTATTAACATAGCTCAAATACTCAAAGTTAATGTCACATATGCAAGTTTGTAAGGCACCAGTTGGCCAGAGGAACCAAAAGTAGCCCCTGGCAGCTGTTGGCATCAAGTAATCAGGCTCCTCTAGGCTAAAAGCAGGTGCTAAATAGCTCCCAGTCCTCTCGAGCACTGTTATGTGCCACCACTTGAACTTTTTATTTTCCCCTCGCTCTCGGATGCTTTTTCATAATGGCACTCGATATACAGCCACGTTAAAAATGCATTAAAGGAAACAACGAGCAGAACTCTTGGGTTGGCCAATGTTTATTTTCTTTTGGAGCCAATGCAGAACTCATTCACTTAAGAGGCTTCCTATGAGCTGATAAAGCGCTTGGTACTGGTCAGAGAGCATAAGGGAGTTACCACATGACACAAACTAATTTGAGGTAGTTGGCTGAAGCAGTATGAATGTGGTACCACCAGAACTATGAGGATGAGATTCAGAGCAAGCATGATCCATTGTATTGGGTGTTGTAGGAGAGACGGATTATCTCAAAAGGGTTAAACAAACCCCCTCCCCCCACCCCCCCACAGTCGGATTTGGCTGCACTGGACGATAGAAATGGAGTGACCTGGTCGACCAGTAAAAGAGAATTCAAGGTGCTTAGAGCAAGTGATCAGATTGCATGGGGGTGATTAGGGAGGGGGCCATGGACAGATATCCGGGGAGACCTGTAGGGGCTACACCCTAAACGGCAGGAAGAAACTCCCGAAGCAGAGGCCTCCTCACCTGCATGTGCAATTTGCAAACAGCCGGGCCACGCCTCCCTCAATTGTACCTGATCTCTACGGCTAATTACAAAATTAGAGGTCTAGTAAGATATTTCCAAAGCTCGTGTAGCATAACCAAGTACCAGTGGTACCATTCCAAGGTAGAAGGGAAAAAAGCCCACGCCTGCTCCCCAGGCAGGCAGAGTGGCGTCAGCTGTGCAGAAGCACGCGCTTATGCTGTAACGTAAAAAGAGTGATATGACGGCACAGTTGAGAAAAACGTCCACTGCCTTCCTTCGAGCGACAGCAGTTCCCAGAAAAAGCCGGATTAAAGAGTGGAGCAGGGAGGTGAGTGGACAATTTTAATCAAATACACGCATCTGGTAGCTTCTGATGCTGCGATAATCGCCAATGAACAGATACCATGTAGACTCCCAAATCTAAAGGCGTAGTAACAACATAATATAGCTTTCCCATGCCACCAGCCCAGCGTGCTCTCTTCCTTTGCAAGTTAACCATCATTAGTGGTCATGGTTTTTGCACGTATATTTCCCTTTATTCCCCAGAGTGGTTTGAATTATTTATTTCAGTCAGTCTTATCCAATTGTGAAAATTGTATGAGACGCCTTGGCGAATTGCAAACTGCGATTACAAATGCGCAAACAGTTGCCTTCTTTATGCGAGACATGCACAATTCATCTACACGTTTAGAGTGGTTTCCGAAGGGCATTTATAAAACCATATAAATGGGATGTACGTGACAGTGCTCAGGCAACATTACATTGCTAAAAAAATATAAAAGGCTATCTCTCATCGAGTTATCTGTCATTGTGGGATGGCAAACATATATAAAGTAAACTGTTTTCACAAAACCAATTAAATATAGCGTGTAGTCTTCAATAGAGTTTTCTACATTCGTATCACCAGCAGTTGGCAAAAATGTTATTTATGGACACAGATACCACCTAGTGGCTATAGTAAAATACACAGGGATTTGTTCTAAAAGAGACCTTTTGCAATTTTACATACAATGTTGCAACTAAAGTGTTAATGCATAATATATATATATATATTTACTAAAACACATCATACACTAAATGCAAAGTGTAAGATCATCCTTATCCTATTACGTTTTTGATAAACACTGAATCACATATCCACCAAAAAAACACAATATGTCAAGCACCGGAGCACCTGCTAATGTTTCTCCCATAGGACTTCATCTAGGAAAATTAGATGAGGTTTCACAATAGAGGTCAAAACATACATTTGCAAAATAAATGTGCATGTATTTGGCATCCCTTCCGATCCTACATTCAATAAATGCATATATACATACCCCTTCTGATTCTATATTAACCAATTACATATACACGCAGTACATTTGAATTTCGTAGTCCAACTTAAACCATAATCCTCCAATAGGTAAGATATCCATTTATTGTTTGCTGTAATCAATCATTAGTTCTATTGCAGCTGGCTGAGTTCAATAAGACACTCAATAATTGTTCCCAAGTGCGAAATATGCCGGCCTTATCACAAAGATAGATCGTGTTCAACTTTCAAGTGGATCGCAAATCATGTATTCACTTTTTAGTCTGCATCAGACATCAGGTTGTCCCAGGTGATAAGCACCAGCAGAAAGTCTCCTTTGGGAGTGGTGCAGTGGCGAAGAGGCCCAAGACCCCTAGGGAGGCCCGCCCAGTGCCGTAGAGTGTTGAAGAAGCGATGGAAAAAGATACTGAACCAGAAGGAAGTATTACAAAATCCTGCTACAACTCGAGGCAGACATTGGTAAATTAGACAAGATGGACATCCTGACAGGAAAGGTAGACTTACTTCAGGTACTGTCGGACAAACATAGCGCCAGGCTAGATGAGGCAGAAACACATTTTCAGATTTGGAAGATGCGTTGGCAACCAGTTCCTCTAGACTGAAATTGGTTGACTGAGACCTTGAAATCTGCCGTTGGCAAGAAAGATGGAAGAATTTGTGGCAAGGCTGCGCATGTCCTTGTTTGGGTTGGTGGTGCCAATGTTATGTTCTATAAAGGAAATTATGTTGTGGCCGAATTCATGGACAGGCCGGGCACCCCCATGTGTGGTGCACTGCAGTTTGTCGTTTTTGGCAGGGCGGTGGTGACAAATTGGGGTTGCCTATGGGGAAGGGATATGGGGTGGGTGCCTAATTTTTGGCCTGGTTATTGCACGGGTGGCATGTGATCAGCAAAGAGTTTTTAAGTCGCTGTACTATTAAAGTCGGGTTTTGGAGGAAGGGCCTTGTGGATAAGTAAAAGGGGACACCTCTCAAAATAGCCTCTGTGTGCAATGGGTCGGTTTCGTATCTAAGGCAGGAACACCTAGTCTTGCCCCTAGATGACAATTAAGGTAGGCACATGGAATATAAGAGGGTACAACCATGCGGGCAAAGTTAGGAAACTCCTTCTCTATCTAAAAAGACACAACATAACTACGTTTCTTCAGGAGACGGACCTCAGGCACTACAGAGGGCAGATGGGCTTCGCAGTGGGGTTGCCACAGGTTCCATACATCATTCTCCTCCTATGCCAGAGGGACTGCTATACTGATTCATACGTCCCTTAGGTTCCAACTAATGGATGTACTAGAGGATGGGGAAGATAGAGCATTGGCGTTTAGGAGACATGTTGACAGACCGCAGTCACCCTGGTCAATAGTTGTGCTCCCAATCAAGATAGTCTGGGATTTTGCAATTGGCTGCTGGACGGCCTGGCAGCGGCAGGAGAGTCGATGGTGATCTGGGGGCCGAGGGGGTGATTTCAACACCATCCTTGACCCTGAGCTGGATAAGTCTGGCTCAGGGTCCAAAACAAGCTCCAACACAGCACAAAAGATTCAGGAAATCTGCAGAATTTATAATTTGGCCGCCATTTGGCAGTTGAGACACCAGAAGCAGAGGGGCTACACGTTTCATTCATGGGTACATAACTCGGCTTCACAAATAGATTATGTACTGGTCTCCAGTTCTAATGTTCTACAGTTTGGGGAGTTTTTTTTATACTGCCACGCAAAATATCGGACCATTCGCCGGTGACACTGGAGTGCCGTGCTCCTGAGATGAGGCATACTAGAGCTGGATGGAGGTTTAAGGCAGAAGATCTTAAGGACGAGGTCTTTCATAGGAAACTGAAGGAAGAAATGAGCTGGTTCGGTAGAGACATACGAAAAACTCTGCGAGGCATTTAAATGCTGCACACAAAGGATGGCAGGGGTCCTTAGGATGATCAGACGAGACCTCTAACATAAGACAAACTCTGGATTTTAGAGTATCAGTTTCATATGACTGGCGACTTACGGAAGCTGGCTGATATATGCACGGGACTAGATACATTCAGGACAATGCAAAGAGGGAGGTGGCATAATTGAACAGGGCCCGCCAAGCAGAACAGTATGGGGAGGGTCAAAAACCAGGTGCACTTCTAGTGAGTATACTCACCATGGACAGAAAATCGTGCTACATTGACACAGTCAAAGATAAACATGGTTTATATCAATGAGACTACCGAGATTGCAGAGATATTCAGACAATTCTACAGTGATTGGTATACAGCCAGGGCTGTAGGGCTCATGGCACAGATCCTTCAATACTTGGACACGGACAAGGTTTACTGGTTGATGACTAAACAGAGGGAAATGCTATGTCGGCATGGAATGAGGAGCCTCACCAAATGGTGGCATAGTGGTTGCTATAGACTTTATTCTTTAATGAACAAACCTATCTATCCCCAACTCAAACAAACTAAATACACAGGCAGTCAGGAAGTCCATGTAGTCCAAATCAAAAAGTTCACTGTCCTAGTCCAACCTCCTATTCTATCTCTACCACTTAAAACACAAATCCTAATCTAAGAAAAATAATTCCAAAACCCAGGAGAAGGACTGCCTTCTCCTGGGTGGGTGCGAGTGTCTCTAGGTGCGGGGTTCTCAAGCCCAGTAAATGTTTCAAGTTTCACAAACAAAAGGAGAGGTTCAAAAGCTCACCAAAAACAGAAACAGTTCCAGGTGGGGCTAGTAGAAGGACTCCCTTACCCTAGCATGATCCCCCAGTTCTGTGTACGCTTCTCCCAGGCAATTTGATCTTCAATTTCTTAAACATTCCTGTACTTCCCTCAAAGAGGTACATCTGCTTGCTACTTTTTCTGTTTTGATTAACTTGCCCCCACTGGGTTAATGAAGAGGTTCCCCGAATCCTCTTTCTCCAATACCACAGTCTTCGAGAACTGGCCAGGGAATTGCCTTACAACATGCTTCACTACTTTCTATTCTTCTTCTACTAATACTACTACTTCTGCTTTTCGGCTCCAATGTCAAAATTCACCAGACCCTCCCCATATGTACTCTTATTACCATCACATTCTCTCTGGGAATGCTTCACCGGTTTCACCAGGGGTCGCAGGTTTGTTCTTCTGGTTTTTTACTTCTGCTTCTCTTTGTAGGCCTGCTTGTCTTTCTGCCCAGGTACTGCTGGCAGTCTCGGTAGAAGTTCCAGACCGGACAGTCCACCCGTTACAGGTCACGCCACCACCACAGCTTCTCGTGCTAACCATACATTCGCCTATGCGGCTCCATGGTAGGCGGTCTCGGCGCAGTTCTCAGACCACATCAACCACCCACGACAGGTCATGCCACCACCTCTAAAAGCCTCTACATCAAGTGCACAGACTCCCATCCGACTCGCAAGACAGTCCTGACGTGCCGCTGCTAGTCTGCTACACTGGATAGCTGCCCTGCTGCAGTCTCCTGAAACCCATTTTCAATCTCGCAGGCTTCTCGATGGCGTCCTTGCTTCCAGGTATCCTTCCGGACACCGAATAGAAAAAAAAGGCGGGTTATAAATAATGGGGACTGCCCCTGCATAATATCAGTTCGATTGACAACAACTGGCCGAGCACTCTTCCTACTAGATTGTAATGTGCTCGAGTTCTTCCGTCCCTGTACTCATTACAGCCAGATTGTCTGCCAGTTTACAATAACACATGGTTTCAGACTATCTTAGGTAGAGAAGGTTTGGGTGTTATTACCCTGCGGTTGGGAGTTAAAGTGCTGTGTCCCGGACTCACCGTATCCCGAGGAGGGGAGTGCCCCCCCCATGAGGTCCACCCACATGTTACCACCCATAGGGGAACTATTGGTTACTGGCTGCACCTCCCCAGCCTCATGGAAAAGGACTCCCAGCTCCCCCACCCGCCTTGTGAGAAGTGACACCATCTTGAGGATCATCACAATGCTCGCTCAGGCCGTGACGGTTGGTGAAATACTAAAAGTCATCAAGGAACTGCTGGGTTTGCAATCCTCTGGTGTGGGCCCATCCCTCTTGGCACCCCATTTGCATAACATTTAGAAGCAGTGGAACAGAATTTTCTGCCCATGTCATTGAGGGAAGTGACAATTACCCTATTTTATAAAGCGGGAAAGCACCTGATGAGTGTGCCTCGTATTGCCCCATTTCCCTTATAAATGACAAAATATATGCTGAAGCGTTAGCAAATCGTCTGCTTAACTATATGCAAGGCTTCGGGATATCGGATCAATCAGGGTTCATCCCAGGACAGAATACTATATATGGCTTGCACAGGTTCTTGGGGCTCCTCGATATAGACCCAGAGGTTGCTACTGTAGCGATGCTCTGAGATGCGAGAAGGCCTTTGACTCAGTCAAATGTCCATATCTGTTTGCAGTGATGGCAGAACTGGGACTGAGTATCCAGTGCACGTCGCTATTTAGACTCCTATGTAGTTCTTCAGGTACCTGGAATTGATTATATCACTACATGCTGATACTATGCTATCCATAAAGGAACCACTAGTAAATTTGATGCCAGTGATGTCTCAGGTGAACCTATTTGGAGAGCACTCTGGTCTATGCATTAACCACAGTAAATCGGTAATCTTCCCCCCCTGACCGGCACTGCAGAGGTTTTTAAAAGATGACTTCGGGTTCAGATGGGAATTGGAGAACACAAAATTGTTGGGCATTGAGAAAGCAAGTGACTCAGATGTGCTCTTTTACAGAAATGATGGTAGCGCAATCGATAAGTTAAAAGGTCAGGCACAGAGATGAAGAGGCCCTCCTCTTTCACCATTGGGAAGAATTGCTTCGGTCAAAATGAAGGTCCTACCCAGGTTCCTTTACCTCCTTCTAAATATTCCCTTTTCTATACCAGCACAGTTTTTTTAAGGTTCTTCAGTGGATCTTACTGGAGCTTCTCTGGGCAGGAAAGCAGACGAGAGTTAAATGAGATACAATCGTACAGCCACTTGCATGAGATGGCCTTGTGCTCCTGGATTTTGAAGGATATTACCTGGCGGCAGAAGCACATTTCCTATCTTTCTGGTATCTGGCAAGACCCACCAGGCCACATGTGCAAATGGAGAGGGCAATGGCTGTTCCGGCGTGGTTACGTACAATGATTGTGACCAGGGACAAGTGCAGGGGCAGAAGGGTGAATGTGGTTTCGAGCACATGCAGTGCCATGGGGGAAGATGGCCGTTAAACTCGGAATGGACATCTTGTAGTCTCCCCAGATACTGGTTAAATACATGGTTGGAACCGGAATACTACATGAGCAGGTCTACATTGAGCTTTTAACAAGACGCGGCCTGGTAAGCTTTGGGGACTACTATACGGAGGAGACCTTTTTGACTTTCTAGAATTTCAAGGCGGGGGGCAGGGGGTGACGCCGCTCCGCTAGATGGATTTGTGCATTTCTGCATCAGAAATGTATTTAGAGCACACTTCCCATCCTCTCCTGGGAAACCGCCTACATTAGCACTACTACATGGCTTTAAGGCCCAATGTGATGGGCAATTAGTCTGAGATCTATGGGTGGCTTGTTTGTGGGGTCTTTAAAAGGTGTTAAACTCCTTAAAAAAGACCGGAATCCACTTTAGGCAATGTAATTCACGAGGCAGACTGGGCTTCCGTAATGTAACAAACCAAGTGGGTTTCACAAATTGCTCGGTACAAATTCATTCATTTAAATTTCAAACCTATTATACCCCGGTTAAATTGCATAAATATTTTCCCAGAACTCCACATGAATGCGGGTGATGTAGGGTAAGCCATGCAAACATTGTCCATTTGGCATAGATATGCGCAGAGATAATGGAATTTTGATGGCAAGCTTTTAAAGTCATATCCCTGCTTCTAAAAGAACAGGTAGTAGAAGATCCAGTGTTGACTCTATTGGGGCTCGCTCAAGGTATTGTGAAACATGAACGCATGCTGGTTGGGCTCCTGTTGGTTCTGGCTTGTCAGAGGGTGGTACGATAGTTTATTTATATAGCTCCTATACACAATATACACAATGTGTTTCAAAGCGCTTCAAGGCAAGGGAGGAAACAAGGGAAAATACAATGACATTCTTACAGGCCACGAACAGTAAGGATGTGAAATTAACTATCATACTCATTCTGACGACATGTCAGATAGTTCAAGAGCTAAGACATAGAAAAGGAAAGGAAGGGGGAGATTGGGACGGAAGTGGAGACAGGCAACTACCGTACTAGGCCTGACGACATTTCTGGTAGAGCCGGAGAAAACAAAAAGATGAGAGAAAGGGGTGCAGAAAGGGAGGGGAGGAACAAAACAAGCGACTATCGTACTAGGCCTGACGACATTTCAGATAGTGCTGGAGGGGGTTGGAGGGAGACGAGTAAGAAGAGGGAGGAGGAGACAGATGATGTTGCTCTCATACTAGGTCCAGGGACAATTCTGATAGAGTAAGTGCATAGAAGAAAGTAAGGGGAGGAGATAGGAAAAGGGATAAAGGGAAGAGGAGGAGAGAACAGAGAGTAAGCAGTCAAAAAGAGTGGAGAAGAAAAAGGGGAGAGCGAATACAATTGCAGAAGTCAATAGTAACACAATGTTTCAAGCCTGGATACAAGATGAAGATGGGAACAGTACGATTCAGGGCCACCACGCGAAAGGGTGACACACCGTGAATCAATGAAGTCCATAAAAGTCAAATCCAGCATTTGCCACAAAGACGGTGATGGTGAAACCAGAATGTATGAGGACAGACTCCTGCAGAAGTAAGCTGCAAGGGGAGGGTGGGGAAGCAAGGTAGAATATTCAAACAAAACAGGCAACATCTGGCATTGGCACCTGGGGTGGCAATGGCCTGGTGGAAAGGAGTGGGCCCAAGGGTGGATGATTGGCTGAAAGACGTTGCATACTTTCACAACATCAATACAGCCTAGATTCATACTATGCCCCTGCACGTCATCCCCCTGCACCTCCCCCAACATTTGGTGTTCATATGTGCAATACTTGCTGCCAATGCCTTGGCAGTGTGAGCCCCCACCCCGATGGTAGCCAAGGTGCGCCCCACTCCCCGATACTTTGTTTGCCTTTGAATCATGCTAGGTCTTCCCTTCAACCTGAGAAATGCTTATAGAGAAATATGTGCTGATGGGAAGTTAGGTGGACATTCTTCCCTCTAGTATGTTATATATATCATTATTTGTATACACACAAAAGCCCAGAGGAATCTAGGCGGTAAGTCTTCATAATATGGTTACAGTTCTTTGACACTTCGAGTAGATACATTTGCACAGTAAGAACACAGGTACACTACACATACATATTTACACGCTAACTTGGAAACAAGGTTGACACCATCTAAGCACTGGGTCTTAAGAATATGTTTACACTTAACTGATACTTGTAATACTACAAGTAGATACATTTACACAGTGGGAACACCGGTGCATTACACCTTCGAATTTTGATTGGCTTGTGATGAATGCTTGAAGTTAGTGATGTGTTGGCGAGGGGGTCATTGTGGGTGTAGCTGGCTCTGAGGTAGGGGGCTATTGTGTAAGGTTGGATCTGAATAGTAGAGTTTTAAGGTTTTTTCTAAATGACCAGAGGACGGCATCGTTTCCAAGTTGGGTGGGGAGGGCATTCCACAGTTTTGCTGCCATCACCGGAAAACTGTAGCCTCCTGCTTTCTGCCTTCTATATCTAGGTGTGATAAGCATGTTGGTGTAAGAAGACCGAGTGGGTCTGTTGGATTGAGTTTTACTGACCAGGTTGTTAAGGTACACTGGCGCCTTATTGTAGATACATTTGTGTGTGAGCATGTGGATTTAAAATGTAGTCCTGTCGTGGATAGGTAACCAGTGTATTTTTCACCTTGTAGCTGAAATGTGTTTTGTGGAGGGGACTGTTCAGTGCCGCTCTGATGGCATTATTTTGTACAGTTTGCAATTTTTAAAATATTTCTGATAATGGTTCCAGAAAATAGAGTTAAAATAATCAATCCTAGAGAGTATCAAGGCCCTGGGCAGCGTGATAGCGTTGACAGAAGACAGGATAGGTCTGCTAGCTCTTATCAGTTTAGCCGTATAGGCCACAGAAGACACTATAGCGTTGATCTGTCCATTTAAGGTGAGGGACGAGTCAATGAGTTTTTATTTCGTTGGCGACCACGATTGTGTTTCCATCAGTATTGAAAGATTCATACTTTTGTGAGAGATTGCAGATCTTGGATTTATTACCTATTCAGATTAACTCAGTCTTATCGTCATTAAGACAATTCATTAAGGGCCATCCAAGCCTGGTTTTCTGCAGACCTTTTGGTAGCACGCATGGTATGGAGCTCATGGGTAAACCAGCGGTTAATATGTGCTATGGGTTTGGCTTTTTTGTTTTTTAGGGGGGGGGGCTACTTTTTCAATAGCAGCAAGCATGATTTTATTGTAATGACTAAGGCCGATGGGTCATTGTCAGAATGCGTGAAGTCCAAGAATGGGTGTTAAGAGAGGTAACATGTTATCACAATTGATATTTTCCATGCTTCTGGACGGACCAGTGGGTGTTGCTAAGGGATTCATCTCAGATTTGATGATAAGAGTAGTCGTGAAGATGATGGTGTTATAAATCTGACCAGGGAGTAGGGGTGTTAGAGAGGATGTCCGTGACGCAGTTAGTGTCAACTATCCAATCTAATGTACGTCCTTTTTCATGGGTAGGGGTGCTTATTCTTTGTGTGAAGCCTAGAGCTCTCATGGAGTTGGCCAAGAGGCCTGCATTAGTATTCTGCGGGTCGTTCAATCCTAGGTTGAAGTCACCTAGTATGATGACTTTAGAATGTGGTTTCATATGTGCCAATAGCGAGGTGATGTCATCTTTGAAAGAGGAGATGGTGCCTGGGGGCCTGTAGATGATATACCTGTAACTGTTGTTCTCCAGCATGGGTCTGGCATGGATTCACATGCTCATGAATATTCCCCGTCGTCAGGCTGGGAATCCTCGGTAAAGAAAAAACCAGTATCAGTTTAGTTTCTGATCTGTCTTTCGTAGTAGTAACCAATCACTGATCTCTGCGTCATACTGACCACAGCCAATGACTGCCCTTTACCTAAGCCCCGCCTCTGGCAGCCATCTTCAGATTTGGTAGCATGTGAAGTGGCAGTATGACCAAGTGAAGAGCCGCAGAGGGGTAGGCGGGAGGGTTCGCATGTGAATCCATGCCAGACCCATGCTGGAGAACAACAGTTACAGGTAAGTAACTTGTTCCTTCTCCAGCATGGTGTCTGGCATGGATTCACATGCTCATGAATATAAGAATAGATAGCAGTACACACATGCACAACCACGGGAGGTGGCAAAAGGCTCAACATTAAGCAATACAAAAAACTCAACATTAAGCATCTCTTACCTCCTCACCAGGCTCACCTTAAGCGAACAGGTTGCGCAGCACTGCTTGGCCGACCCTGGACTCCTCCCTGGAATCCCGAACGACTCAGTAGAATCTCGTGAAGGTGTGCGTCGACCTCCACGTAGCAGCCCTGCAGATGTCCAGCAGAGGCACACCAGATAAGAACGCCGTAGTAGCAGCGATCGCTCTGGTCGAATGGGCTCTCGGACGGCCTGGCAGAGGTCGGTTAGCCAACCGGTGACAGTGCATGATGCAGCCAGAGAGCCATCTGGAAATAGAAGACTTCGAGAGAGCCTTCCCTTGATTCACAGGTCCAAAGTTCATGAACAGCTGTGATGTCCTCCGGAAACTCTTTGTGCGGTCCACGTAGAACTTCAGCGCTCTAGCCACATCCAGCGAGTGCAAAGTCCTCTCGGCCGGCAACGAAGGAGACGGGAAGAAAACAGGTAACACCAAGGGCTCGTTAAGATGGAAGTCCGACGGCACCTTGGGCATAAAGGAGGGGTGCGTCCTAAGAACCACCCTCGAGGCATGGAAAGTCAAGTATGGTGCTTTGCAGGATAGGGCCTGGATCTCTCCCACTCGTCGTGCGGAGGTAATGGCCACCAGGAACGCAGTCTTCCACGACACAAACTTCATTGGTGCGGAGTGCATCGGCTCGAATGGGGGCCCCATGAGCCTGGTCAGCACCACGTTAAGTTCCCACGCCGGGGCCGGGGCCTTCACCGGCGGGAACGACCGGAACAGTCCTTTCATAAATTCTTTTACCAGTCGATGGGACCACAGGGACGTCCGTCTTGTGGTTCTGGTATATCTGGAGATCGCCGCCAGATGAATCTTAATGGAGGCATGGGCTAGCCCAGCCTTTGCCAGCGATAGCAGGTACGGCAGCACTTGAGGGGCCGTAATTCGTAGGGGGTTGATCTTCTGTGCTCGGCACCAGATAGAGAACCTCTTCCACTTATGACCATAGCATTTGAGAGTCGAGGACGCCCAGGCTTTTGCAAGAACCTCTCTGCAATCGGCCGGTATATCGTAGCCTCCAAACTCTAGCGCTGCAGGAGCCAAGCCTGCAGGTTCAGCGACGCCAGGTCATGGTGGAAGATGGCGCCTCCTTCTCTGGAGAGAAGGTCCGCGTCTGCCGACAGCTTGATGGGAGGGGACGTTGACAAGTCCAGAAGGTCTGGGAACCAGATCTGCCTCGGCCACGCCGGTGCGACGAGGATCATCCTGCACCGGGACCTCTTGAGCTGGCTGATGAGTCGAAGCAGCAACGGCAATGGAGGAAACGCATACAGGTATAGGCCGTCCCAGGGGAACGAGAACGCATCGCACATGCTTCTCGGCTGGGGAAACCAGCTGGCGAACCTCTTGCACTTCCAGTTCGTCGCTGTTGCGAACAGGTCGATTTGGGGTTTGCCCCATCGTCGGAAGAGTTGATCCACCTGATCCTGGCGCAGTTCCCATTCGTGACACGCGCGCAGCTCCCTGCTGAGCGAGTTGGCGATGGTGTTTCTTTCTCCTGTCAGGTGGAAGGGAACCAGGAACATCCCCTGGGCGACCGCCCAGTGCCACAGATCCTGTGCCTCCTTCGATAGGGCTGGGGATCTGGTGCCTCCCTGCTTCCGTATGTAAAACATTGTCGTGGTGTTGTCCGTGAAGATCCGCACCACCTTGCCCTTGAGCGACGGGAGGAACGATTTGAGAGCCCAGAACACGGCTCGGAGTTCCAGGAGGTTGATGTGCAGGAGCCTCTCCTCCGGGAGCCAGAGGCCTCTTGCGTGGATATATCCGGTGTGGGCGCCCCAACCTTCCAGGGAGGCGTTCGGCGTCACCGTCTCCTAGTACGCCGGCGTCTGAAAGTCCTTGCCCGCCGTGAGGTGCGCTCGAACGCCCCACCACTGAATCGCCCGCCGGAACACCTCATTGAGGGGGACCCTGTCATCGAAGGTGCCCGTCGCCTGCCTCCAACGGGCGTCGAGAAATTCTTGAAGAGGGCGCATCCGTAGTCTGCAGAGGCGCACCAGGTAGATGCAAGAGGACATCATCCCCAGGACGGACTTGATGGACCTCACCCTGGCCACGTCCGTGGCTAGCAGGCGCTGCTCTTTGCCTAGAATGGTCTTTGTCCGTTCTTCCGACGGGGCCGCCAGGCGCTTCACTGTATCGAGCTTCGCTCCCAGAAACAGGGCCACCTGCGATGGCACCAGGTGGGACTTTGGGTAGTTTATGGCGAATCCCAGGTCTGTGAGTAGCTGGACGGTCCTCGCAGTGTGTTCGACGGCGAGTTCCCTCGTCTTTGAGCGGATGAGCCAGTCGTCCAGGTAGGGGTAGACGTGAATCCCCTGCAGGGGCAGCCACTGGTGCTAGGCACTTGGTAAAGACCCTGGGGGCCGACTTCAATCCGAACGGCAGTGCTCTGAATTGGTAGTGGCGTCCCTGGACGACGAACCTGAGGAACTTTCGATGACTTTTGAGGATGAGAACGTGGAAGTATGCATCCTCCAGGTCCAACGACGATAGAAAGTCGCCTTCCTCCAGCTGTCCCAGTACGTGCTGGAGGGTGACCATCCTGAACTTCTGTGATCTGATGTATGTGTTCAAACGACGAAGGTCCAGGATGGGGCGCCAGCCGCCAGTCTTCTTCCGGACGAGGAAGTACCTGGAGTACACCCCGGAGCCTCTTCGGGACAAGCTCGATGGCGCCTTTCCTGAGCATCGCCCGTACCTCCAACAGCAGTTGCGGGACGCGATTTTCCTTCCTGGGCACAGGTGGAACGTGAGGGCTCTTCTTCAGGAATTCGATAGAGTGTCCTCTTGCCAGGGTATCCAGCACCCAACGGTCGGTGGAGATGGACTTCCACACGCTGACGAAATTCGTCAGTCGGCCTCCCACCGGGGTGCTTCGGTGGGGGCCCGAGACCACGGCCGGTTCAAACCTGCTTGGAGGTGGTGGCCTTGCCGACGGCGGCGAGGCGCTCCCTGCTTGCCGCGACCCCTGTAGGCCTCCTGAGACGAGGAGCGTGCCGCCTGGCAGTAGGACGACGAGCCACCGCTGGATCCCTTGGAGGCACCCTGTCTGCCTCCGGAGCTCCGAAAGGGCCGTCGTTGCTCAAGGGCTCCTAGGGCGCGGGCCGTCTCCTTGTCCGTTTTTATGGCTTGGAGGGATTCGTCCACCGCCTTCCTGAACAAGTTGCTGCCGTCGAACGGCATGTCCAATACCCTGGTCTGGACGTCCTGACGGAAGTCGGTTGCCCGGAGCCAACCCCGTCATCGTAGGCAAACACCGTTGCCCAGCTGGTGGAACCCGGTATCGGCAATATCGGTTTCCACCGTTATGGCGTGGTCCGACGCCACCTCACCCTCTTGCAGTATTTCCAGGGCCTCGGACCTCTTGTCGTCCGGCAGGAAGTCCAATATGGGGGCCAGCTTAAACCAGAGCTCCCTGTCATAACGGGCCACGATCGCCAGGGCATTGGCCGCTTTGATCGTCATCGCCGCCGACGAAATGACCCGCCGCCCCATGGCGTCCAACTTCTTTCCCTCGCAGTCCGGCGGGGAATTTGATGTCGAGGCTCCTGACCCCGCCGCTTTCTTCTTTGCCGCCACCAAGACGACCGAGTCTGGCGTTGGCTGGGCCCTGAGGCACAGGGGAGCGGTTTCGAGGATCCGGTACTTCTTCTCGTACCGGTCCCGTTTGGCTGGTGCCGTGGATGGGTTTTTGAAAACCGACAGGCCCTCCTCCCAGATGTCATCGATAAGGGGCAACGCGATGACCGTCTTCCTCTTGGCCTCCCGGCGCTGATAGAGGAAACCTTCCTTTTTCTGCTCCTCCGGGCAGAGCTGGAACAATTCGGACACCCTGGCGATCATGGCGTGGAATGAGCCAATCTCGTCGGGCGGCGAGGCCGGTGCGACGGGAGACCCGTTCCGTCGTCGTCGCCGTCACCCTCAGAACCCCTCGTCGAGCCCAACGCACCGTCATCTCCCGACTCGTGGGAGGATGAGGAGGGAACTGTAGGCCTTACGGGGGTGAGCGGAGGAGAGGGTTGGGTCCTCCGTCGTTTGTTCTGAGGACTTCCCGACGGGCCGGGTTGCGGGTCCTCCGGCATGGGCCGCGGGAATCTCGTCCTTATCTCAGAGCATAAGGACTGGATGGCAGACAAAATGGCCGCCGAGCAATCCTGAGGCCTAGGATCTGGCTGTGCCGGAAGGGAAGGCCGCTCTTCCTCACCATCGTCGTCTTCCTCGGTTATCTCCCCAGGATCTTCCTGACGGGATCGAACCTTCTCGAATTGGACTTCGAGGTTCCTCACGGCCTCGGTCAGTTCCTCCTCCAAGGCTGACTCTGAGCTTGAGGAGGGCTCTGTGCCCCCCTCGCTTCTTCCATCATGGTGGCCACAACGATGGGCTGAAAAGAGGATTCCCTCCTTGGCGGCAGGGAAACTAGTCCCAGAGGCAGTCTCCGCTGGCGGTGTCTCTGCCAGCTTGGCCAGAGTCGCCTCGATAGAGGCCTTCGCCTGCTGGGTAGGGGCCTTCACCACTTTAGGTGCGTCCCGGGCCTTCTCCTTCGGGGGAGGGGCGACGCCTCGCTCCCCCTCTTCCGAGATCGGACAGGGCTTCTCCCGAAGCTTACCCGGGGTCTCGGACTTTCTCTTCCCCGAACCGGAGCGTTGGCTCGTGGTTGACGGTGCCAGGCAAGGTGCGCCCTGCCTGGCGACCGAAGAGCCCGACCTTTCAGCGCTCCCGTAGCCAGCGGACTCGCGGCGCTTGGCCTGGTGTTGGGCCCCCGTCGCCGGGGCGCCCGCACAGGACTTAGAAGCCCGCTCGGACCCTTTCTTCTTCTCACCCGTCGAGCCCTTCTCCAACCAGCTTGCGAGACGGGATCGACGGTCCCTCATGGTCCGCTCCGACAAGTTCTTGCAGAACTGGCAGTCCTTCTCTACATGAGTCTTGTCCCCATGAAGACAGCAGAGGCATCGCGAATGTTCGTCTTCCTTAAACACATTCTGCAGCCCGCATCCAGGGCAGCTGCGAAACAGCTTGGGTCCGGGCGACGAACTCGCATCCTGGGCCATCTTGAAGTAGGCTGCGAATCTTCTGGAATCCTCCAAGAAGTTGATTCGACGAAATCTTCACCCTTGAGGGGCGTAGGAAATTCCTGCAACGGGTAGCCGTTAACAGGAGTAGAAACGGTGGAGCTTGAGGCTCGATTAACCGAAAAAATGTGAAAATTCACCTAAAAAAGCGCGAAACACGCAGTAAAAGCTCGAGAGCTAAGCAGGAGGACTCCCAACACTTGAACATGCGGTAAAAATCTGAAGATGGCTGCCAGAGGCGGGGCTTAGGTAGAGGGCAGTCATTGGCTGTGGTCAGTATGACGCAGAGATCAGTGATTGGTTACTACTACGAAAGACAGATCAGAAACTAAACTGATACTGATTTTTTCTTTACCGAGGATTCCCAGCCTGACGACGGGGAATATTCATGAGGATGTGAATCCATGCCAGACCCCATGCTGGAGAATGTAAGAGTGCAGATCTGTGCGAGGGAGATTTTTAGTGTGATGACTGCCTCCTATGTTCAAAGCTTTCTTTGCTAGTAAGGCTACTCCACCGCCTTTTGTTGTTCTGTCCTTCCTGAAGATAGTGTAATCTTCTGGTATATCTAGGGAAAGTTGGGGGCAGAGGCGGTGTGGAGCCACGTTTCTGTGACTGCTAGGAAGTCAAGGACGTTAGTTTTGATAATGTCCAGAGCATGGGCGGTGATGGGTCTAGCATTAATGAGTGTACCTTTTAGTTGTCGGGTCTCATTAGCATTGGCTAAGGTCTTGGTATAAGGATGAACATTGGTAAGGTCTTTTGGGTTATGGATTGACAGGTTGGGCTTGGGTTGAGAGTAGCGCCGGGAGTAGCGGCTCTTTTAGTGGGGTTAGGATTATTATTGAGATTGGGGGTTCATGTTGCAGCTCAGGGGTTATGGAGCTTGGGCTTTAGAGCATTGCAAGTAAGGTGCATTTATGACTTGGTGAGCCGTTGGGATTGGCATGTGTAGGAGCGAGAGGAAGGTGAGTTTTCTTGTGAATCCAACTATCAGGCATCTTGGTCGTGAGGCAGTGGTAGCTCAACTTTTTAGAAGAGTTCCAGCTGTTATATCTAGACAGCAGGATGGACAAGAGAGGAAGGGGCAACATGCAGGCCAAGGAAGAGGAACCGCAGGAAAAGCTGGAAACAAAAACGAGGTGGGATGCCAGTGCAAGCAATCAGTCCAACATGACCACACAGTGAGGCAGCAGCCAGAGGGGGAGACCAAGAGGGCGGGAAGACCTCCAATAAAAGATCTTTAACATCTCAACCATAAATTTAACTGAAGTTGAAAGCTCGGTTCTGTCTTTTGGCATGTCATTCAGCCCAACATACAAGTATGATTACACATCTACGAGGGTGGACTTACTTAAATTCACCAGAAAGCTGAAATTGCCAAAATTTTACGCCACGAAAGTTAAAGAAGGAACAGTGAAAAAGACAAAACAAACTGAAAAGATATCTCCTTTAACTCGCAGGATTAATGTGTCTAGCTAATACGTACCTAACGCCCATATCAGAACAGGAAGATAACAGAGCGGTAGATAATGAAACACTTAAAAAGCAATATGGAATACAGACGGATGTTAATTGTCCTCGTCATTGTAAACCGAAATTCATTTTTTACCCCAATAGACACATTTGAGGAGCTGGTCATGAAAGATTTGAGGAAATTATCCACCATAGTCACATCCTCTGGAAGAAATTTGAACTTTGTGCAATTTAAGGCGTTGGAGGCAATGAAAAATGATATTACCATAACCATTCGCCCGTCTGACAAAGGGTGAGGGATAGTGGTAATGGACAGTGCTAAATATAAACAAGGAGCTAAGAGACAGCTAGGCATTATTAATAATTATATTTAGGTAGAAGAGACAGTGTTGAAAGACACGAACACACTACCATCTGAAACTTTGTAATTGGCGTGATGTAGACTTGATTAGTGATGATGAATATTTTTTTCTCAACAGATATCAAGTTATGCATATCATAGTTTAATCCCAAAATACACAAGAGCCTTATTGACCCTCCGGGTCGTCCGATAGTTTCCTCCATTGGGAGTTTATTGGAAAACACTTGCAAATATTTAGACCATTTGTTCTTAGTTTGAGCACATTTTTACAAGACATCAGATTTGTTGATTAAAATCAACAACATTTTGGATCTGTGTTTTAAGGCCGGGGTTTACTGCTGGGTTGTAAATAATTCAGGTGGCAGGCCGTGGCCTTGGGTGCTGCGGGGGAATGTGAATGTTTGAAGCGGCTCCAGCCGAATTGGGGGAGGTGGAGCAGAGCAGCACAGGCCTCTGCTTTTTCGTCTGGCAGGCTTCACTGGGAGGAAGGGGGAATGGCCTTGCATGTGCTCACAAAAGGTATTTTCCTCGTGTGTTGCAGATTTAGGTGGAAGAGACAAACTTTCACATAATATACAATACTCATTGAGTCTTTTCGAAGCTCACGTTTTTGACATCATTAGTGCCTTTCATATGGCCATTTCCAACACGTTACTTATACGCTAAGTATTTAACAACCACAACATTTTGTTACATGTCTATACATGTGCGGTAAGTGAGGTAGTAGTAAGGTTGGTGGAGCGTGCAGGAACAACCCGCCAATAAGACTGACGGCAGTGACACATGGTGAGCTTGGACATACATATGGTGCATTTTCATGCACCCTTTACGTGAGCTCCCAATAGGGTTGCATTTGTCTTCCCTTGCACTCTAGCAGCATTAGTTCAGTTATGGCATGGGACCTTGGGGTGCAGTCTTCTTGGTGAAACACAAAACATGAAAAACCCCCGGGACACTTTTACTATTTGCACATAGCTACAGGGATGTGGGTGCTTCATCCCGAATGTCGTAAGCACACATTCTGCCATCTTCACGGAGGTTACAGGTTTTTAGTCAGAGAGGTCGTGGAGAGAAAAGTTTCATCACAGGTGGTTTACTCATTAGTATTTGGGGACTCTGTTTTTGTCAGGGGACCCTTTTACAGTTCTTTTCCATCCCGGCCCTGCTGGCCGGGTGATACTGGAAACAGCGATACACTGCGGAAGGTGAAATGTTACAGTGTTGGTATCTAACACTAGCTCATGTCCGTCTGTTCGTGGGAACGGGCTCTCAGCGGATCTGCCAGAGAGCTGCGGCCACAGGGATAATTGAGACTCTCCAAGGGTGGGGGCCGCGCTGCGGTGCACAGGGCTCAAACCATCTTTATTTCACAAAATGGTTTCCAGGGCCTAGCTAAATTCAGCATGTTTGGTCAATGTCTTCAGCCAGTGGCCCACCCACCACCTGGGCCCTGGTGGCAGGGGGAACCCCTGACGAGCCATGGACTTCACCGGGGGGAGAAGATGCAGGGGAGGGGGGTCTCTTGGGCCAATCCTCCCATACAACAGGCACGCCTTGACCTCGACAAATTTCTACGTAACAAACTAAAGAAGTTCTTTTCTATCAATCCGACAGCAGTGAAACATTCTACACCACGGACGGGCCGCACTGGCCGCCTGATCTCTGACTTTCCCTCGCTTGTGGATCTAGCTCTTCTTGATCAATTTGACTCTTCTAACTTTGATCCTTTGGATTTCGACATCAACCCCAATTCGAATGTACGGACTAAACTGAAAAGCTAGATTCAATCCACAATTCCCTGTTTGGGGGGGGGGGCGGTGGGGGGAATCACTTTATGATCTTTGTGGGTTGTAGGTCAAAGGATCGAAAATAAAGGATCGACTGGTAAAAGGATCGATTCAAAATGATTGAATACAAAAGGGTCGAATGTTTAATTATTTTTTTTCATTTTTGGGGGGGGGGGGGGGTCTCCCCCCAAACCCCTTTTTTTGGTGGTAAAAACCACTTATTTTCCAAAACGGAAACCAAAAAATATATATATTTAAAAAAATAAAAAATTCAACCCTTTTGTATTCGATTCTTTTGAGTCGATCCTTTGACTTTCGATCCTTTGGCATTCGATCCTTTAACTGGACACCATCTTTGTGTTAGTGATTTAAGAAAACTTAGGCACAAGAACACTGACATCAAACAGAATCTTACTGTTGCACAACGTTTGGCTATTTGTGAATTACATAATCCAAACAACATTATCATCAAACCGGCCGACAAAGGCCCCAACATTGTGATCCAAGATAGGATCAACTATGGGGCCGAAGCAAATCGTCAATTGCGTGAACATCTGGGTTATGCAGAGTTGTCCAAAAATCAATTTCCTGAAATACGATAAGAGCTCATAGCTGTATGTGCCAAGTGGGTAGAGGAGGATTTATTAGATAATCAGGTTAAATTCCTTGCCCCTTCATGCTACACTATACTCACTATTTACTGTCTTCCCAAGACACACAAATCACTTAAGCCTCCCCCTGGCAGTCCAATAGTCACTTTATGTGGTTCATTGATGGAGCATTTGGCACAATTCATTGATGAAACACTGTTTCAATTTGCATCAGTGCTGCCTTCCTATTTGAGGGATACGAAGGACTTTTTACAACACATTACCAACATCCCTTGGGAGGAAGGACTTATTTTGGCTACCCTCAATGTGGTCTCTTTGTACACCTCTATTGACCACATAGTGGGGATAAATGCATGTAAATATTATCTGGACAACCGCTCACTTAATCACTTGGGACACAGCTCTATGATTTTGGATATGCTATCTTTATGTTTGACCAATAATGTATTTTTGTTTGAAGGTTCTTTTTTCCGGCAAATCAGAGGCACTGCTATGGCAGTACATTTGCCCCTTCCTATGCCAATCTCACTATGGGGTGGTGGGAGGCAACTTTATCTGATTTACTTTTGCCTAGTTTCCCCACTCAAAACATCTCCTGGTGGCGGTACATTGACCACGTTTTTATAATTTGGAAGGGCATGCAAAGTGATTGGCAATCTTTTGTAAGGAACAAGTTACTTACCTGTAACTGTTGTTCTCCAGCATGGGTCTGGCATGGATTCACATGCTCATGAATATTCCCCGTTGTCAGGCTGGGAATCCTCGGTAAAGAAAAAACCAGTATCAGTTTCGTTTCTGATCTGTCTTTCGTAGTAATAACCAATCACTGGTCTCTGCGTCATACTGACCACAGCCAATGACTGCCCTCTACCTAAGCACCGCCTCTGGCAGCCATCTTCAGATTTGGAAGCACGTGAAGTGGCAGTATGACCAAGTGAAGAGCCGCAGAGGGGTAGGCGGGAGGGTTCGCATGTGAATCCATGCCAGACCCATGCTGGAGAACAACAGTTACAGGTAAGTAACTTGTTCCTTCTCCAGCATGGGGTCTGGCATGGATTCACATGCTCATGAATAAAGAATACATAGCAGTACACACATGCACAACCACGGGAGGTGGCAAAGGCTCAACATTAAGCATCACATCAACTCAACATTAAGCATCTTACCTCCTCACCAGGCTCACCTCAGGCGAACAGGTTGCGCAGCACTGCTTGGCCGACCCTGGACTCCTCCCTGGAATCCCGGTCGACGCAGTAGAATTTCGTGAAGGTGTGCGTCGACCTCCACGTAGCAGCCCTGCATATGTCCAGCAGGGGCACACCAGATAGGAACGCCGTGGTAGCTGCGATCGCTCTGGTGGAATGGGCTCTCGGACGGCCAGGCAGCGGTCCGTTTGCCAACCGGTGACAGCACATGATACAGCCGGAGAGCCATCTGGAGATGGAAGCCTTCGAGAGAGCCTTCCCCTGATTGACAGGTCCAAAGTTCACAAAGAGTTGTGACGTCTTCCGAAAACCCTTCGTGCGGTCCACGTAGAACTTCAGCGCTCTAGCTACATCCAGCGAGTGCAAAGTCCTCTCAGCCGGCGACGAAGGCGACGGGAAGAACACAGGTAACACCAAGGGTTCGTTGAGATGGAAGTCCGACGGTACCTTGGGCATGAAGGAGGGGTGCGTTCTGAGCACTACCCTCGTGTCGTGGAAAGTCAAGTACGGGGCCTTGCAGGAAAGGGCCTGGATCTCTCCCACTCGTCGTGCGGAGGTGATGGCCACAAGAAAAGCTGTTTTCCACGATAGAAACTTCAACGGGGCCGAGTGCAGAGGCTCGAACGGAGGCCCCATGAGCTTGGTCAGCACCACGTTGAGCTCCCACGCCGGGGCCAGAGCCTTCACCGGCGGGAACGATCTGAACAGTCCCTTCATGAACTCTTTCACCAGACGATGAGACCACAAGGACGTCCGGCCCGTGGTTCTGGTGTATCGGGAGATCGCAGCAAGATGAATCTTGATGGCCGCATGTGCCAGACCAGCTTTGGCCAGCGTCAGCAGGTACGGCAGTACTTGGGGAGCCGTAATCCGTAGAGGGTTAATCTTCTGTGCGTGGCACCAGACAGAGAACCTCTTCCATTTGTGTCCATAGCATTTAAGAGTCGAGGACGCCCTGGCCTTTGCAAGAACCTCTCTGCAATCGGCCGGTATGTCGTATCCTCCAAACTCTAGTGCTGCAGGAGCCAGGCCTGCAAGTTCAGCGACTTCGGGTCGTGGTGGAGGATGGCGCCTCCTTCCCTGGAGAGTAGATCCGCGTCCGCCGGCAGCTTGATCGGCGGGGACGCTGACAAGTCCAGAAGGTCCGGGAACCATATCTGCCTCGGCCACGCAGGTGCGACGAGGATCATCCTGCACCGTGACCTCTTGAGCTGGTTGACGAGCCGGATTAGCAGAGGCAAGGGAGGGAACGCGTAGAGGAACAGGCCCTCCCAGGGGAACGAGAAAGCATCGCCCATGCTCCTCGTCTGGGGAAACCTGCTGGCGAACCTCCGGCACTTGGCGTTCGTCGCCGTCGCGAACAGGTCGATCTGGGGTGTGCCCCACCGTCGGAAGAGGCGATCCACCAGATCCTGCCGTAGTTCCCACTCGTGGCACGAGCGCAGCTCCCTGCTGAGTGAGTCGGCGATGGTGTTTTTTATCCCCGCCAGATGAAACGGCACCAGAAAAATCCCTTGGGCGACGGCCCAATGCCACAGGTCCTGCGCCTCCTTGGACAGCGCTGGGGACCTGGTTCCGCCCTGTTTCCTGATGTAAAACATGGTGGTGGTGTTGTCGGTGAAGATCCTCACCACCTTGCCCTTGAGGGACGGAAGGAAGGACCTGAGGGCCCAAAACACTGCACGGAGCTCCAGGACGTTGATATGTAGGGACTTCTCCGTCGGGAGCCAGAGTCCCCTTGCGTGCAGATTTTCGGTGTGCGCTCCCCACCCTTCCAGGGAGGCATCCGTGGTCACAGTCTCCTGGTGGGCTGGGGTCTGGAAGTCCATGCCCGCCGTCAGATGCGCGCGGGTGCCCCACCACCGTATCGCTCGTCGGAAACTCTCGTCGAGCTTGATCCTTTCCTCGAAGCTGCCCGTCGTCTGGATCCAGCGCGCATCCAGGAATTCTTGCAACGGGCGCATCCGGAGCCTGCACATGGGAATGAGGTAGATGCAGGAAGACATCATCCCGAGGAGGGACTTGATGGACCTCACTTTGGCCGCGTCGGCCACCAACATCCGTTGCACCTTGCCCAAGATGGTCCTGGTCCTCTCCTCCGACGGGGAGGCCAGAAGGGACACTGTGTCGAGCCTCGCTCCCAGAAACAGTGCGACTTGCGCGGGCACCAGGTGGGATTTGGCGTAGTTCACGGAGAATCCCAGGTCCGTGAGGAGTTGGACGGTCCTTGCCGTGTGGACCACGGCGAGCTCCCTCGTCTTGGCGCGGATGAGCCAGTCGTCCAGGTAGGGGTAGACGTGGATCCCCTCGCGGCGCAGCTGCGCCGCCACCGGTGCAAGGCACTTGGTGAATACCCTGGGTGCCGACCGTAGTCCGAAGGGAAGGGCTTTGAACTGGTAATGACGCCCTTGGACCACGAATCTGAGGAATTTGCGGTGCCCCTTTAGGATGGGAATGTGGAAGTAGGCATCCTCCAAATCCAATGACGATAGGAAGTCTCCTTCCTCCAGCTGACCCAGGACGTGCTGGAGGGTGACCATCCGGAACTTCTGCGCCTTGATGAACTTGTTCAGACGTCGCAGGTCCAGGATGGGGCGCCATCCTCCCGTCTTCTTCACGAGGAAGTATCTCGAGTAGACTCCGGAGCCCCGAAGCCTCTTTGGGACGAGTTCGATGGCGCCCTTTCTGAGCATCGCCTTTACCTCCAGGAGAAGTTGAGGGACGTGAAGTTCTTTCCTGGCCACGGGGGGGACGCGCGGGCACCTTCTTTGAAACTCGAGCGCATGGCCCCGGGCCAGGGCGTCCAGCACCCAACGGTCGGTGGAGATGGACTCCCACACGCTGACGAAGCCCGCCAGCCGGCCTCCCACCGGGGTGCTTCGGTGGGGGCCCGACCCCAAGGCCGGTTCAATCCTGCTTGGACGCGGCCTTGCCGCCTTGACCTCCTTGGCGACGACGGCGGGGTCCGCTAGACTTGCCTCGTCCTCTGTAGGCCTCTTGCGACGACGAGCGGGCCGCTTGACGGTAGGAAGCGAAACCGCCGCCGGAACCTTTGGAGGCGCCCTTGCCTCCGCCGCTCCGAAAGGGCGTCCGTCGTTGCAGGACTCCAAGGGCCCGGGCCGTCTCAGTATCCGCCTTGATGGCCTGAAGGGAATCGTCCACTGTCTTCCCAAACAGGTTGTTCCCGTCGAAGGGCATGTCCAGGACTCTGGTCTGGACGTCCTGCCGGAAGTCCGTAGCTTTGAGCCATCCACGACGTCGAAGGCAAACACCGTTGCCCAGCTGGCGGAATCCAGTGTCGGCGATGTCCGTCGCCACGGTGATGGCGTGGTCCGAGGCCACCTCACCTTCCTGCAGGATCTCAAGGGCCTCCGCCCTCTTGTCGTCCGGCAGAAAACCCAGCAGAGGAGCCATCTTGTACCAGAGCTCCCTGTCGTAGCGGGCCACGATAGCCAAGGCGTTGGCCGCTTTAATCGTCGTCGCTGCCGACGGGATGACTCTACGCCCCATAGTATCCAATTTCTTTCCCTCGCCGTCCGGCGGGGAAGTCGATGTGGAGGCCGCACCCCCCCCCGCTTTCTTCCTGGCTGCCGCGGAGACGACGGAGTCCGGGGTAGGCTGCGCCCGGAGGCATAGGGGGGCCGTGTCCGGGACCCGGTACTTTTTCTCGTACCGGTCTCTTCTAGCTGGCGTCGTGGAAGGGTTCTTGAGGAGGGAAAGGCCCTCCTCCCAAATGTCGTCCAACAGAGGCACTGCGAGGACCGTCTTCCTCTTGGCCTCGCGCCGCTGATAAAGGAAGCCTTCCTTTTTCTTCTCCTCAGGGCAGAGTTGGAAAAGCTCGGAAGCCCTGGAGATCATGGAGTGGAAAGATCCGATCTCGTCGGGCGGAGAGGCCCTGGTGGGAGGCGACGACGGAAAATCCTCGTCGTATGCCTCGTCGTCCGTACCCGTCGCTGCCGTGTCAGTCCCCGTATCATCCCCTCGGGTGGACGGGGAGGAGGGCTGGAAGGGGCGCGACGGTTGAAAAGGAGGTGGTGGATGGATCCTTCTTTTCTTGGTAGGGGGAACACCAGAAGGTCCCGGTTCTGGATCCCCCGACGGGAGAGGTTCCTCCGTCGGTAACGGTAGCCTCGTCCTTATCTCGGAGCATAAGGACTGTATGGCCAACAAAATGGCCGCCGAGTTGTCTTGCGGCGCTGGCAGAGGGGAATCCGACGGGCGAGCAGGGGCCCCGTCGGTCTCCTCGACGATGTCGTCGTCGTCACCTGCGTCGGGGTCCATTCCGACGGGCTGGCCTTCTTCCACGCCTAGGCCGTGGCTTAAGACCTCGATCAGTTCCTCTTCTGAGGTTGAGGCCGACTCTACGACGACGCCCTGCCCCCCCTTCTTCTTCCCCACGGAGGGTTTCACGGGGGTCCTATCGATGGGCACAAAGGAAGACTCCCTCCGAGGAGGCAGGGAGATTCTGGGCCCTGAGGTCGCCACCACTGGTGCAGCCACCACAGGCTGAGCCAGGGCCGCCGCGACCGTTTCGATAGAGGGCTTGGTCGGATGGATCAAGGCCTTCACCACCTTAGGTGCGCTCACCGCCTTATCCTTGAGGGAGGGGGCACTGCCACGCTCCTCCTCTGCCTTAGAGCTCGACCGGGGCCTCTCCAGGAGCTTCGCCGGGTGCTCGGCCTTCCTCTTACCCGACCCAGAGCGTTGGCTCGTGGTTGATGGTGCCGGGGAGGGTGCGCCCTGCCTGGCGCCCGCAGAGCCCGACCGTTCGGCGCTCCCGGTGCCAGCGGACTCGCGGTGCTTGGCCTTATGTTGGGCCCCCGTCGCCGGGGCGCCCTCAAAGGTCTTAGAAGACCGCTCGGATTTCTTCTTCTTCTCGCCAGACGGGCTCTTACCCTCCAGCCAGTTGGCGAGACGTTGATGGCGGTCCTTCATGGTCCGTTCCGACATGTTGCCGCAAAACGCACAGTCCTTCTCCACGTGCGTCTTGTCCTCATGAAGGCAGTAAAGGCAGAAAGAGTGTTCGTCCTCCTTGAAGACGTTCTGCAGCTGGCATCCAGGGCAGACCCTGAACAGCTTTCCGGGCGTCGAGCTTCCCTTCTCCTGGGCCATCTCCGAGACAGGGCCTGAGAAGCTTCTGGAGTCCTCCGAAGTGTAGCTCGACGAAATCTTCACCCTTGAGGGGCACAGATGAATCCGACACGGGTCCCCGTTGATCGGATGTAGGATCGGTGGAGCTTGAGGCTCTTTTGACCGAAAGAATCGAAGTTTTTGTAAAAAGCGCGAAAAAATAGCACTAACGCTCGAGAGCAATAGCACGAGGATCCCAACACATGAACGTGCGGTAAAAATCTGAAGATGGCTGCCAGAGGCGGTGCTTAGGTAGAGGGCAGTCATTGGCTGTGGTCAGTATGACGCAGAGACCAGTGATTGGTTATTACTACGAAAGACAGATCAGAAACGAAACTGATACTGGTTTTTTCTTTACCGAGGATTCCCAGCCTGACGACGGGGAATATTCATGAGCATGTGAATCCATGCCAGACCCCATGCTGGAGAAAGAGCATTAACACCAACAAGGTCAACCTCAAGTTTACAGAATGCCATAGTTACACTGAAACTGTTTACCTAGATGTCATTGTCGTGCTCGATACACTAGGCATTCATACGGCCTTACATAAGAAACCTTCCAACACTGGCCTGCCCTTGCATGCCAACAGCTGCCACCCTCCTTCGTGCAAAAAAAGCATTCCTTACGGCAAATTCATCCGTTTCCGTAGGAATTGCACTGACAATACTCAGTTTGACCATCACTGTGCTTTGGCAGCTGTTGATTTCTTGAAACAAGGGTACGACAAAAGAGCCATCGAAATGGCCTATATGAAGGCACGTGGACCATCTAGAGAAACATTTATATGATATTAATGCTGATAAAAACATCACAAATGAAGAACCTGGATTAGTTATCTCTTTTGATAATGCCTCTAACAATGTCCGTAAAATTATTGAGAGACATTGGCGTATTCTTACCTTGGACAATGATCTATGCCCTTTATTATCTATGCGTCCGACTTTGACTTACAAACGTGTACCATCATTGAGAGATGGACTAGTTTCTAGTTTTTTGCCTCCTTTGGATAAATGTTCTTCTGCCACTAATTGGCTCTCTGGCTCACCTACAGGATTTACCAAATGCATGAAATGTAAAGCCAGTCCACATTCTACTGTGCTGAAGTCATTCATACATCCTGTTACTAAACTCAACCAGGAGATGAGATATTTTATCAATTGCGACACTACATTTGTGGTGTATGTTCTCATGTCCCTACATGAAGTGGTCCGTCGGGAGTACAACATGTAAACTCAAACTGAGAATTCTCCTGCATCTCCGAGATATAAAAACCTCTGACCCCGCGTACCCAATCGCGAAGCATTTCAAGCAGGAACATGGGAACAATTTCCGTCTGTTAACATTCTTTGCAGTGGCGCATGTGCCGGTACACCAAAGAGGAGGGCACCGTGTCCTAGAGCTGAGACAATTGTAAACCAGATTTATCTTAGATCTTGATACCAAGCATCCTAATGGCTATAATGTGGACAACGAGTTACATACATTTCTGGGTACCTAAAAATGTCCTTCTGTGGTTTTCTTATCTACCAATATTTTAGTTATTCATCTCTTATCTTCCGACTGGTTTATGTTAGTGGGTTTGGGCTTTAATGGGAATGATTTAATCATTTATATTCTTTTTAAGCCTTGTATTTATGTGTTGGCTGTCTGTACCTGTGATTTCCAGGAAATTGGCATTTATTTCTGTCACTTTTTGGTCATATTTTTCTGACCTCGATTGTGGAGTTTGTTTATTTTGCTTTCATTACTTTTGCAGATTGATGTCTGTCACCACAGTGGTAAAGGTATACCATGTACTATTTGATTGTCATGAAAAGACTAGTGTTAGCTCAGGTGTATGAGTCCCCACCGGGGCCATAGAATTATTGCTGGATTCTCACCACTACTTTGAGGTTACGATTGTAAGAGCTGCATTTTTAAGTTTGTCTTTATATGCCTTTGTGACCTAGGCCATGATCATGTGTCCATAGTAAGTTGCCTTTATTGTAAGGGCTGTGTACTCAGATTGTATTTGGATTTTACAACTTGCTTCCAATCGACCTTGGCCTTCTCACCATAGGCCAGGTTGCCATGCTGCTATATCTGCCACTACGGTTGCACTTTACCTGCAGGGTCTTTTATCCTGTTTATATTTGTACTTTATATAATGCAGTATGGGCCGATTAGTACAGTTGTTTTTTTCACTATTATGGCCTTTCTTGTATGGAATTGGCTAAGATGTATCACACTCAGTTTACTCGATGATTCATGGATATATCAGCACCTGAACACTGACCTGGCATTATAGTTTTTTACTGTGCATCTACATTTTAAAATATTCTAAATGCATTTTTACGACCTCACTTGCACTTTAGCTCACAGATCATGGTATTTATTTTCATCATGTTTGGCTTGATGGTTACTCTATTTCTGTCTGACCTCATATGATGACTATCCCTATGATGCACTTGCATCTTAAGCAGATATTGTAAACCCCTAAAAATGGGGGCGGGGTTTGACATTTTTAATTATGCACTTGCACATTAATCCATCTTCTGCCTCAGGGAGTTACGCATTTGCACTTTAGGACATATGATTTTTATCTTGTCCCAATTGCTTTCAAATTTAATGCTGGTAGTCTTTGTGTTTACATCTATACGTTTACCTTTAGCACTTTGTCATTGCGGCTGGACAGCGCACTGGATATATGCATACCATACTTCATGCTTTGACTGCGTTGGATGTCATAATTGCAGCCATATTCACGTCACCGCGCTTTTCCTATATTAATATGATCTGTATGTTCAAACATCAACGTGATGATTTTATGAACTTTTACAATTTTAATGTAATATGTTCAAATGCTGTTCCAACGCATTTCAAATTATTTATGGGCATTATGTATGCAGTGGATTTGCTTCCCTGGTCTGTTTTCTTGGTCAGGCTGGGGATCATACATACCGCTGCCTATGCCAAGATGGCCGCCAAGTTTTCTGCTCCTAGACATTCCCCTATGAGAGTGGATGAAAGCATAGAAGGACTACACCACACGTTATATATGCTATTATGTTATACTTCTCTGTAACGTGATCAAGCGCTCAGTGTAGCGCGAACCGCGTCGTTTGCAGGTCTTGCCCGCTGGCATCCAGCCTGTGTCATCAATGACATTTGTGAGGTCATTTTTGATGTCCTGGGCGATAGTCTTAGCAGTGCACGGTAGCGGCGCAAGTTATGGTTGTTTAGCTTACCATAACTGGCAAATTTCTGCGGTTTTTCGATTTTACTTAATAAATGTGGAATATATTACTGTTTAAAATGCATGGCCAGATTGGTGTTCTTATGTGGCTTCTTTGTCAATGCTGGTTTTGCCATTTATTCAGCGAGCATGAACAAAAACTAAACTTCAATTAATCCAGGATATACATTGCTTATGGGGGGGCAGAGCTGAAACCCCAGGAGATTAGCGTGGACATCTAGAGATAAAACAGGCAAATTTATCTTTCAAAGAAACACATTAAGTTCAGTGCAACAAGGGGCCGGAGGGGCTAGCAGCTGGAACATTAGCACGTAGCTCTATGTGACTCCTGGACTGCTTGTCAAAATCCTGACATGTATCCTGCTTCCTGGATGAGTGCGACTGCCACGGACTAAGCACCGATTAAGGGAACCCTGGCGCCACATTCTGTGAGGTCTGTGGTGTGAAACGCTTTTTGGAGACCTCGGCGTTGAGCAGACAGTCTCACTGGTGCAATACCCTGTGGTCCCAAAATGGCCCCCGGGACATACTGAAACATCTGCGACAGACTGGGACTGACTTGGGCCACCGGTGCGATATCGCACGGACCTGGGACAGCAGTAATTAGGTGAGCCGCGTGCAGACATTTTATTAGTAACATCCCCTTCCACCAGCTAGGAGTCCGGGCACAATGACACCCCGTGAAACAGCGAGGTGGAGCAGAAACCATTCGAGTGGACAGCTGCCCCTGGCTTTCAGAGCCCTCCCCTCTAAAACCCCACCCCGTCCCCCCTCTCCACCGGGATCGCTCCACGGGGGCTCACAAACAGTAGTGAAAGAAAACAGCAATACCTAGAAGTCTGAAGTCCACCAGGGGGAGTGGGAGGGGGAGTGGCAAAGGCGGAGGGGCCGGTGTAGCCCCTAGAAATCCTTGAAATCACAGCCCCTGATGAGATAACAGGGTGATCTCCTGGACCGGGCCAATTGGAGGATTGGAAATATACACTTTCCCGTGGCCTGGCTTCTGTGAGCACATGGTAGAACTCTTCGGAAGAAGACTCAAGTATTTAAGTACATCCGGCGGGAGGGGGTGGCTGGCATCTCCTTGCCCCCCAGTGCAGCACTGACTGAGGAAGATCCAAAAAACCAGGCGACAGGCTCGGGGGCAGAGCTGCTTTCTTCGCAGCGACAATGGTGAAGGGTCAGCAGAAGATGGAAAAATACACAGACTTGAAAGGCAAATCACAAAAACATGAGAAGACATGCTGAATTGCGGAAAGCACTGATCGCAGGGGCTCTGGGGAAGTGACCCTAGACGCCCTAATGGAAGCAATACAGGCCACAAGGACTTCCCTCGGGGAAGTGAAGTAGGAGTGGGTGTGTCACTGGTAAGAGCATATGTTTAGAAGGTGTGCGAGAGTCACGGAGGTGAGGGTGAGCACAGTGGAAGATTATCCCATGAAGCAGGACTGACGAGCCTTAGCCACCTCCACAGAGTGCTGGCGCCCAGATGCAAGGAAAGTCCATAAGGTATCCTAGAACTGCGGTGGTGCTATTACTCTCAATGTGCCAGGTGTGTATGTGTGTGTATGTGCCAGGTGTGTATGTGTGTGTATGTGTGTGTATGTGTGTGTATGTGTGTGTGTGTGTATGTGCCAGGTGTGTATGTGTGTGTATGTGCCAGGTGTGTATGTGTGTGTATGTGCCAGGTGTGTGTGTGTATGTGTGTATGTGCCAGGTGTGTATGTGTGTGTATGTATGTATGTGCCAGGTGTGTATGTGTGTGTATGTATGTGCCAGGTGTGTATGTGTGTGTATGTATGTGCCAGGTGTGTATGTATGTGCCAGTATGTGCGAATGTGCGTGTGTGCGTGTCCCCCCAAATGGGCCATCTACTGATTTAAAGAAACGGAGTGTGTATTTTGAACTATATTTGTGTGTTACATATATTTGCTCCCTTCTAAAGAAAGCTTATTCAACTGACTGTTAAATTAATAAATACTTGTTTAATCAAGAAACCTTGACAGTAAGTTTTGAATACCTGTCACTATGAATCTGTTACAACGCTACAGCTCACATCGACCCCTCTTGAGATAAGCCTGGCTGTTCAGTAACTCTACTAACTGTGCAGTACCTGCTTTTACCAAAGGTTGGGTTAACTATTGCCAAGAGGACAAAGCTGGTGCAGTCCCCCATAGGGTACTACTGCATACAATCTTGCCTAACAGTCACCCGCTTTATCCCCTTCCCCGTGATTTTGGACATCTCTTCGGCTCCAATCGAATTTGGAAAATGAGTCCTGTGCCTCCCACTGGGAAGCTAGGGCCTCCACCAATTCCCTCCCTTTTCCCTGTCCCGCTACCATTTCCTTTTCCAGGGTGGATATCCCCCGTTCAAATGTCTGCAGTTTTTCCTTTAAGGTCCTTCCGACGCCTGGCGACTTGGATATACAGACCCCTCTAATCGTGACCTTAAAAGCCTCCCACAGGGTACCCCATCTTCCACCGAATCTTCATTTATCTAATAAAAATTGACATCTCTTCCACCAGAGTCTCCCTAAATGCCCCATCATCCAAGCCCCCCGACTGAAAGACACAATGAGTGTACTGATGACTGCGGAAACCCCCTCTCTTCCCCCCCCATGGTTGTCACCACGGGTGAGTGATCTGAAATAACCCTTCCTAGATACTCTGTCACACAATATGTGGAAGTGTTCCATCCCACAAAGAGATAATTCAAGCGTGACTAGGACCCATGCACACCAGGAAGATAGGAGTAGCCTCAATCACGTCCATGAGCCTCTCGCCATTATTCCACCAACTCTCAATCACCCACCATCTTCTGCAGTGACTACGATGACTGTTTCAGTAAACCTGATGGCCCTATACTATCTAAACTGGGGTCCAAAAGACAATTAATGTTCCCCCATAAACAACCCTTCCAGATGTCCTCCTACCAGTTGCATTATCGATGGAAAATATTCCCCATCATCCACATTGAGTTCATAAGAGTTAACCACACAATGTTCCTTGCCTTCCAATGTCCCCAGGAGAGCCACCATTCTTCTAGCATCATATGTCTGTAGGTTGTTCACTTGGATAGGCACCCTTGCTGCTACCCATATCAAATCTCCAATAGCGCACTTTGAATAGGACGTCCCTACCACCGTCCTCCATCACCACCTTTTAAGTAAGTCTAAATCTTTCTGCCCCGTGTGGGTTTCTTGCAGCAAGGCTAGTTGGACTCCATGTCGTTTCAGGAATCCCCCTCACCCGTTGGCACTTCAATTTTTGGCCCAATCCTGGGACATTTCCAAGTCCCAATTTTCAACCAATAACCCCCTCCCATGCTGGGCAGAATAGTCTACACTCCTTTGCTTGTTCCTCCCTGCCATATCTCACCACTTTGCATCCAAACCGTCCCAAACCGGAGGATCTTCCTGTAGTTCGGGTACAACTCAAAGACGAGACACTCTATTTTGGTGTTCCTCTCCCTGGCAATCAGTTCCTGCAGCAACAGTGGAAGTACAGCCAGCTCCGAGAGGATGTCCAGATGAGTTAGTCTTGGGGTTGATTGGTCGCACCAACCCAAGAGGAGAAGTCGTCCTTTGCAGGGCTCCTCTAGTCGAGGTGAATTCGGAACTGCAGCAGGGCTTAACCGGGCAAACAAACGGTCCAGGAGTTGTAGCAGGCGTCTCTTCCAAGTTCTTCTTCGGATTCCTTCGTCCAGTGGTCGACTATGCCTTCCAAGCAAAATACCTCCTTTTATGCAGGTTTCTCCCATTCATTTGCAGCCTAGCTATCGCTCACACAGCAGGGTGGCTGTCCTCCAGGGACAGCCAGCTTGCCAATCACCTTTGGGAGCATTCCTGTAACCAAGGGGATTAAGCACAGGAGTTTCGGGCTTCTCCCTCACTTCCTGCCCTGCCAGACACGCTGTATCCAGAGGAGGGCTTCAGCAGTGAAACTCGCCAAAGACAAAACGAACAAAGGAACCAAACCTGGTTTGGAACGCAGAGTAAATCTCAAGAAGGACCTTTCCAACAAGAAACGGCAAAAAAAGAAAACTAGGGCCATTTTGACAAAATTGGCACCCATAGGTGCTTTACTGCAGCTGCAATTGCAGCCTGCGGTAGAAACACAATGGTAAGAAAAGGTAAACCACTGCCACCAGCCATTGTAGAAAGGGCAACATAAAAATGTTACATGAGAAACCTGACAAAGGGGATAATAAGTAACCCCTCCAGCAAGTTATTGTAAGATAGCATGAGCTGGGTCTAGAAAGTTACAAATGTAAGCAAAGTCAATTTCACTTCACTGCTCTTGGAAATAGTAGTTTATCCAAGAGAAGGCGTTTAAAACTTTGGGAAATCTGAGAGATTTACCTGTTCCACTGCACTGAATGTGCTGTGTGTCACAATGTAAAAAGATGATGCCTATTGAGTTTGTCAGACTTCAAAACCAAAAGAAACACTGTTCAAATCAAACGAAAACACTTGGGCGAGAGAAAAAGGGCTCACTCACTCAAAGGTTAAAATTAAAAGGTTTAAAATCCAGCAAAAGAGCTGGAGGTCTCTAAGGAGGGAGGAATTAAACACTAAAATGAAAATTCTCCCTAACAGCGACTATTGGCCTGGTTGATTCGTCAGGAGCAACCTCAACACACTAAATCAAATGAGTTGGGAATCTGGGGAGCTGGCTGCCACCCAGGAATTAATGCAACCTTTCAGTCCTTTTACCAGTCCCTATACTCTAGCAAATGTGTGTACTCGGCTGAAGATGCGGGGGAACTCTTAAACCTGGTACAGTCACCGGTCCTGATGGGGAACGACAGAAGAGAGTTGCATAAACCCATTGAAGAATCCAAAATATATGGGCCATTGCAGTCTATGAGTAAGGGTAAATCCCCGGGTGGTGATGGATTCCCGGTAGAATTCTACTGTAAGTATGAGGAACTCTTAGTCCCCCGACTTAAGTGTATGATGACGTTGTTGAGACGGGGATTCTTCTGGATTCAATGCAGGAAATGGTGTGCAACTTGCACATTTCAATGATTGATTGATAAATTGTGATCCGTACAAGCCACATCTATTTAAAAAGAGATTCGGATAAGTGTGAGTTGGGAAATTGCCATTCCATAGAAAAGATGTAATTTTAAATAACCAGTAACATTTCATCAATGTGTTGAAGCATGAGGAACCCGAAATAGATAGACCCAAATCATCAAGGGATCTGGGGGGGAATAGATGCTGTCCTTAAGATCATAATGTTGGGTGGATACATGGTATATATAAATCAATATTCTGTGCATTCTAAATTGAGAGCACAGCCTTTATGAACACAAACCTATAGATTGAGATGCGACACACTAGAGCCTGTACTTAATTTGCAGGTATATGTTAGAAACCTACTACATCACATTGAACATGGGAGCACTTTGTGACTGGGAAATATCTAAATAAAATGTGTAATTGTTATTCATGCTCTTTCTCTGGTACCTATACCCATTATTGATATTGAGAAAAATAACATGGTTAAACTCTGTCATTTACTAAAGAAAATCAATCAACAAGCCTTGGTGTATTCATATTAAAAACAAAAAAGTATTTTGAATCTGCCGTTTGATATACATACTATTCATCTTCTAGTGAGCTGTAACCAATGTATATCTCATTCCAAGCAAACAAGGAGATAAAAGTAGCTGTGTAATTTGAACAGGGAACCAATACTTACATTGCAGGTTGAAACGTGCATGTAGACATAGGAGGCAGCAATATGATTTTTAAGCTACAAACTATGCATTTACATATGGTTTGAACTGCATTTAATGATGGATAAAAAGCACTAAAAAAAAAGATGTTTGTATTTTCTGAGCACTTAGGAGTCCCTTTATATTAGGCATAGAACTCACACGTTAAAATGTACACACCTACTTTTAGATTCTAGGAAGTACAGTCCTATATTAAACACTCAAAATAAATGAAAAATATATGTATATATGGATACACCAAGGTTTATTGATTGATATATGAGCTGTAAAGGTGTATTTGTTGATGCAGCTTCCCAGTCTTTGATTGGAGGATTTACAAAAGAAAGTCAGTTTGATGTATGTTGTGCCAAGTATTTAAACCCACAGGTTGATCTAAGCATTCAATTTGATTGTTTCGTTTGGAAATTATATTGTTCTATTAGATTAAGATATTCAAAAGTATTGTAGAGGAAGAGCCAAAAACCCCTATCGAAAGCATCGCCCCCATGTTGCCTATATCTTGGGAACCGGAAATTGCGACATGTGCAGTACCAGTGAGGATGCCTGTACCGCAAAGAATTCTTGAAAGAAGGTATCCATTGAGAAAACCCTATATGCATTCACGAAGATATGATGGTCTTCTGGACAGAGTGCCGGAAGAAGTGTGAAAATTGTCGAGAAAGAGGACTGGTGATGTCATGAGAAGCAACACTGAACACACCTAGGAAAGAGACGGAAAAACAGACAGACATTCTATAAGATCTGAAGAGGAGAAGTCAAAGTAAAGCAGTTCAACACCGGAGCAGGTGCTCACACAGAGACCCCCGAGCTGCAGGAGCAGCCTCTACCATGTAATTCACATCATGCAGCTAAGGTAAGCTTATGACACTATTGTCGTGTGCCTATAAGCCTCTTACTAGCTTCCAGACAGACCACAGAATTTATTCCATCCCATTACACAACCCGCTATTTCAATGATTTTATAACCAGTGCCATTGCCATCTTCAGGAAATCATTAGTTACTGTGTTGCCTTATTAACATGACTCACTGATGTTAGAACTCTTCCTGCCCTTCACACTGAATTGATTCTCGCAATTGCTTAGAGGGACCCTCTTGCACTCTGCTACCTATTATGCTGCTCCCAAATCACTCAACGAATAGCCATCATAGCCATGAAAGAACATTACATAACTTTAATCAGCCCATTTAGCGGTTTGGCCTACTGGAACCCGCCAATATCAGTATTCACCACAACTTGCCATATCCCGAGACCCATGAATTCCCTCACTTCTCCCAGTGCGCCTACCATTCGCCTGTCATTGTCACCTAACCTACCACTATCAGCCTCAATATCAGCAAAGTAACAATCCTGGAGATTGAAAAAATAATACTCTCGCTCAAACCAACTAACTGTCGAGGCGACATATGCCCAGCCCAACTGATAAAAGACGCGGTCAGAGAACTTTCCCCATTTATCACCAAACTTATTAATGCTTCCTTTGCATCAGGCACTATACCAGACAATCTTAAGAAATCATGGGTCCTCCCCCTCCTTAAAAAGCAAACCCTGGACCCCGCCATCCCGACTAACTACAGGCCAATCACCACGGTACCATTTCTGCTAAAAATCCTAGACAGAGTGGCCTACCTACAAATCCAAAAATATCTGGAGATGCACCAACGATTAGGTACCAGACAGTCAGGCTTCAGGCCTCAACATGGCACCGAAACTGCACTTATCGATCTCAAAACACAGGTCGATGAGCTGAGAGATCTTGGAAAAACTGCCCTACTCCCCTTGCTGGACCTCTCAGCGGCATTTGACCTGGTGGATCATGATGTGCTTTGCACCCACCTGGAAACTGCGGCCCACTTCTCCACACATGCCATTGCATGGATCAGGTCGTTCCTAAGCAGCAGAACCATGAGGGTTTTCTCCACCTCCACAGCGGCTGACCCAGTACCCATCACATGTGGTGTGCCCCAGGGATCCTGTGTCTCTCCAACCAAGTATAACATCTTCACGAAGCCCCTGTTCGATGATCTGGACCTTCTTGGTGTCACCTACACAAACTATGCAGATGACACTCAGATTCTCATCCCACTTTCGGGGGATTATGAACAGGATTTGGCCTTGGTGAACAGATTATACCTCATCATTCAGGCATGGATGGCCCGTCATGGTCTATCCCTGAACGATGACAAACGGAACTCATCATACTGGGGAACACACAAAATATCAAAAAACTGAACGATAACTACTCATCATTTGTCATAGATGGCAACACCATTAAAGTAGCGAAAGAAGTAAAAACACTAGGTTTTTACCTCGACTCTTGCCTCTCCCTAACAAAGCAGGTGAATGCGATGGCCTCTAGCACCGCTTACAACTGTAAGCTGATTAGAGGAGCTAAACCATATCTATCCTCCGCCAGCTGCCTCACCCTATCAAGAGCCCTGGTATTATCCAAATTGGACTACTGCAATGCACTGTACACAGGGTCCAATAAACACACTGCAAAAAATCCAAACCCTGCAGAACAACGCCCTTCGAGCCGCCCTAGGAATCCCAAGAAGAGAGCACATCTCAGACGTCAGAAGACAATCTAATTGGCTATCCACAGCTGACAAAATGAAACTCAAAACAGCATCACTGACTTTCAAAAGTATTAATGACCTAGCCCCCAAATACCTAACAGAAAGATTCAAAAGGAGAACTTCTAGCAGACCTACCAGAGAAGCATACACCAACCAACTAGCCGTGCCCCCATTTAAACTGAGCACAGCCGGAGGCACCAGCTTCCCTGTCAAAGCGGCCCAGCTATGGAACTCCCTCCCATCATCCTTAAGATCTGTCCAATCTTATCCACACTTCAGACTCAATTGCATTAAATGGCTCAAAGAAAATGACCTATAACCTACTAGACTAGGACTATTCACGTCAGACCAACCTGTTAATCCGCAGCCGAACGCATACCGCGTTCATCACCCGCTTAACCCACCTTGTTCCTGACACTCAATGCTTACTGTGTACACATCCCTGTGCACAATCACCTGCGCATGTAACCACGCATAATGTCATCACTTACTAATGATACACCATGTAACCTTCCTGAAATGTGTAACTGTAACACGTACATTGTCATCATTTACTGCTAATGCACCTTGTAACCCTCCTGAAATGTGTAACTGTAACATGTAAGCTTAAAGTATTCTTGAACACGTGCCCGGATACCCTCGGGTCTGGCGCGCGCTACAAATAAATAAACAAACAAACACCATCTACTTTCTTACAACCCTGCCTTGACTATGTATCCTCTTGGCCCTACAAGAGAACCTTACTAGGTTCAGACACCAAACCCAAACTTTTGTATCCGCCCAAAGCATTTACTCTTAACAACCTTAAACTCCACTGACCCCTCTGACATCACCAATGACACTATACCAAGCATGTATACTAACTGCTTCATCCACCCAGCCTTGCTCCACACTATCGAAGCTACAGACTTAGCTCTAGATATACACAACATCACTCTATACCAAACACACAAGGCACTACTACAGTTATTACTACAGTCAATCCAGTGGCCTCACATGCTTCGGAAACTAGCCAGAATTCTCCCAACGATTCACATAACATCTCATCGCCAGATCCCTTCAAGCACAAACATACAAGATCGATATCACAGATCTTAAAACTTCACACGACCTTGACTTCATTGCAATAACGGAGACCTGGTTGCACTCAGCCTCAGGCCCTTCACTTGCGCTTGCCATTCCGGACAACTACTCGATTATCCGCGCAGATAGAGATGCCAACATCTCCAAAGGAGAAGGCATTGCATTCATACACATGACATCAATAGGCCTAAGAAAAATTACTGATCTTCCCCAGCTTTCAGCAGAACTCTTATCTGTCAAATTATCCACATCACCCAACTCCACCATCACCCTACAGCTCGTTTACCGACCATCAGGTCCAATTACCTCCTCTGAAAATGACATTTCATACCTGCTCTCATCCAATACTAAGAATAAGTCACACGTCATCATCCTCAGCGATTTCGACCTAGGTCTACATGACTCCAATGATCAGAAAGCCTGTGCCCTGAAGAACAGACAGAATTAGGTTTTTCCCACTGCATCTCGGCTCCCACCCACAATAAAGGCAGAATCCTTGACTGAATAGCTGACCTTAATTGCAATATTGATACCCTTTCAAATAACACTTGCGCCTGGACCGACCATCATCTCATCCAGTTCCACATCAATGAAACTGCTTCATCTACCCCACAAACCACTCAAGCACCAGCCATGATGACTAGGAACAAACGTAATCTAACTCTAGATAAACTCATCCCATTATTGCAGACAATCACTAACCCCACCACCACCTCCTCAGACCCCACAGTCCTAGTTGACTTATACAGTCACACGATTCTCAAGGCGATCCATACAATAGCGCCTATGAAACTATGCAAATCTAAACCATGCACCCACCTCAATACCTGGTACACTCCTCATCTCAAGTCTCTCAGGAAAATCAAAAGAACATCCAAGTCATTATGGAGCAACACTCACTCTGCAGCAAACAAAGCCAACTTTGCTGCAGCTTCCTTCAACTACAAAATAGCTATAAAACAAGCTAAGAAAGAAAACTACAATGACCACATTGCCAAAACAGAGTTCAACAGCAAGGAACTCTTCAATATCTTGAAGGAGCTAGAATCTTCTGCTTTGCCTCCAAGCACGTGCATTGAAGACATCCAATGGTGTACCTATATACAGAATGCACTTCAAGATAAAAATTATCATGCACCAAAACAAAATAGTAATGAAGAAATCCCTCATCTCCAACAGTGACTGCACTTCGAACGCAGAGTCCTCGACCAAGAGCACACAACCACAATTTAATTTCTCTCCAATATCGAGCAAAGAGATTGAAACCATTATTCAGAAACTTAAACCTTCTAACTGTTGAGGAGATGCATGTCCTGCCCCCCTTGTCAAGGAAGCTGCCAAGGAACTAGCCCCTTTCATTACATCAGTTATCAACACTTCATTCAAATCTAGCATAGTACCTAATAACTTGAAAGATGCGTGGGTACTTCCACTTCTAAAAGAAAACCTCCCTTTACCCAAATAACCCAGCCAACTACAGACCCATTACGACTGTCCCATTTCTACTAAAAATACTTGACCGTGCTGCATATCTGCAGATACAACACCACCTTGAAACCAACAATTTATTAGGACTGAGGCAATCAGGTTTCAGACCCAGGCATTTAACTGAAACTGCCCTTATCGACCTGAAAGACAAAGGCAAACTAGCGTTGCTCCTCTTACTTGACTTATCAGCAGCTTTTGACTTTGTGGATCATAAAAAGTATGCAAACACCTGTCCTCGGTTGCAAACTTATCAGACCAAGCCAACACTTGGATTGAGTCTTTCCTTAACAGATCCATGAGGGTCTTTGCACTGTCTGCTTCTGCCTCACCGACCCCCATCACCTGTGGGGTGCCCCAAGGTTCTTATGTGCCCCCTACTCTTTACAATTCATTCACCAAACCACAATTTGATGAGCTTGACTATCTGTGTGTGATCTACACTAACTACGCTGATGGCACACAGATACTCACCCCCATTACTGGTGATAACACTGTTGACAGTGAGACTCAACATTTACCTCATCATACACGCCTGGATGGCTAAGCATGGACTCTGTCTTAATGATGACAAGACAGAGTTGCTCCTTCTGGGCTTGTCAGCCAACTTGAATAAACTGAATGCATCATTCTCCTCCTTCAACATAGATGGCAACTTAAAGTCGCCAAGGTGTTGAAAACACTACAGATTTATATAGACTCTGCACTAACATTAACTAGACAAACTAACGCCTTGGCCTCATTAGCCTATACTTGCAAGCTCATCACAGCCTGCCGACCTTACCTGTCGCCAGCCAATTGCATCACATTATCTAGAGTCCAGGTTCTCTCCAACTAAGCCCCCGTATACCTGTCAAACACTATCTCCCGCCACACATCCTCATGACCTATTAGAACTACAATGAGACACTGTCAATATACCCCGATTTAGGCAACAACGTGCAGGCAGGGCTAGCTTCCCTGTCCTTGCGGCCAGAAAATGGAACGCCCTCCCACTCTCAAGGGAGGAACCGTCCTACCACGCATTTAGGAATAAGACCAAAGCCTGGCTCCACGAGCAAGATCGGTCACCTACTGCTTCATCTTATCCCGTCAAACATCTGATATATATATATATATATATATATTCTGTGTTCCATTTATTGCCCACATCTTGTATTATTGTAAATAATCTGTTTTTTTCCTATGCCTTGTATCCTTATAATTGTCTGTATATCGCAACATGTAAGTTCAGCGCCCAGTTGCCTAAGGGCTCAGTGCTTTACATTTCGGGCTAAAGATGAAGATGCTCATGCAAATAAACGCTGAAGAAAATGCAAAGCCATTTTACACTTGTACAGATGCAGTAGCACAAGTAGACAAAGTAATCTTGAGGCTGGCTACGTAGTGAATAGAGTGCGGCGATGCGCCAATTTATATACACAGGAATGTGTATAGAACCTGGAAGTTCCACAATGCACTTTAACAAAGCTTGAACCCAGTGAATGAAAAAGGTTTCAGTGTGGTGCAGTTGGAATATAGCTAATGGCTTAGGAGAATCCACGAAAGGCTAGCTGGCCCAGCACCAAGAGTCGAGGCCGCCGTGAACCTGGTTGTCTGTAGCTACATGAACATGAGAAAGAAACAGACTTCTGTTTGAGGTGGAATAAAAAAAAAAAAATTTAAAAAAAAGCACTGAAGGCACCAAGAGTTCACCATTTAATAGTATTATATGCAGCAAAGAGCTTTAAAACGTGGTCTCCGGTCACATGGTCTATTTTCATCTGACTATTGGGTCGAACTACACCAAAACCAGAAGATAAAATCATGCTGCACTCCCCTTTATTCTCAGGCACAGAGAACTTTTGCAAGGGCAAGTTCAAAGCCTTAATTGAATGGCAGACCGCAAGAGTGATGATAGATGTCAGGCTAATTTGTTGGCAAGCTATGGTCAAGACTAGCCCAGAGGCACCTGGAGTACCAGCCTGTGTGCTGCTAGCGGGTGGAATATTCCAGAAGGGTACAAGCGTGCCAACCAATTAAGGCGGGCCATGTAACAGAGAGCCCTACAGTTTGTGTAACCAATGGATCGTTGTGTATTTTTTGACGATGAAGATGACTTGCAGTAGAGGATGGCTTTGTTGTTCACCCGATGTTAAGAGACCCTCACAGCCCCGTCAGTATGGAACATATATCTAGAGGTTCACTGTAAGCCGATCACATCCCCAAGTAGTTGTAGTTTGTCACATAGTGTGATGTCACGGATGACAAGTTTTTACTATAAGTTTTTTTTTTTTAATGAAATTCACAGAGATCGTGCTTTGTTGTAACTCCCGGTTTTAGATAATTGTAAATAAAACAGTACTAAGTTTTGCCAACTTCCTGAATCAGTTTGATTATTGATGTAGGAGTACATTCTGCATCCCCAAGTATTGCTACCTTGTCTTAAAGGACCCAGGTCTATGGGTTCACGTGGTAGCCGAGGGAGGGTGGTTCAAGTTCCATCGCCCAGTAGGCATTTAAGGGTCTCGGACTATCGGAAGTCCTCCGCCATTCAGCTGGAGTATTGCAAGGCTCCCTGTGGATAACAACCGAAAATATGTTTTTGCAAGACACAAAGAGATAAGTGGGACGGGTCCCTCTTTCACCAAATTCCCCTCCCGATTTCTACAGGCAGCTGAGCAGACTGAAGGCTACAATGTCTGGTTGAGGAGGAGACGATCACGAGGGTCCGGAGCTGAAAAGCGAATGGTGAGTAAATTGAGAAAGGTGGCCAAAAAACGATGTATGCATATTAAGTGGTGAAAGTGATAATGGGACGAGAGTAACAGAGGGTTGGTGGGGTAAAGGTATTTAGTTAAGGATGAAGAGCGTCATAGATTAAGCCCATAAATCCTACGTACCACAAGTGGATATACCTAGGCTACAAGCAAACAAGGTTCGCTAAGGGAAATAACTTGCACTCCGCTCTGGGTAATTTTAGGGGCGAGAATAAGCAGCGAGGAGCGCTGAGAAGAAATATATGTTGGGGCCGGCCAGTTTGTCGGTTTTTATATTTTATGTATTAAGGAAATGATGAGATGTCAAAGAGTGACAAGTAATAGATTGTGGAAAAGGGTTGAGATTTGATTATTTAATGCACTAATGGAGTTGATTGAATAGGTAGATTGAAGTAAAGTGAGACAGTGGCGACGATTGGTGCACACTCCTATTATATTGTTTTTCTGAAAAGTATTTTCTGTGTAAAAGAACGGTAAGTATTGACAGCTGATTGTGACCTGTCATAATGGATGTTACTACGCACATGCACCTGTTCAAACAGCTGCCAAAACAAGCACCCAATCTTAAGCAGTATAGTGCAGAATGGGCGAAGGGAACGGCAGATAAAATGTGCATGCAATAGACACAAGGGAGACGGGGGAGAAATCACTCAAAAGCAGTTTTGCAACACATGACCACATACTTGCACGTTGCAAACACGGGAAAGAAGTTATAGAAAAGATTGGCTAGCCTAGAGCTTTGGAAAATGTATCAGGAGGAACGGGAAGACCCGCCTCCTGAAGACTGGATGTTTAACAAGTGTAAAGAGGTTTGTGTTGAGCCTTCTGCTCCACCTACCGCGCCTGAAGCAAATGGCGATAGTGCGGAAGATGAAGGATTGTATCCATTAAGAGAGCTTAAGGCAGCGACAGGATACAGTAATCCGAAACATGAGTAGGCGGCTTATGGCAGTGATGAGAGTCCAGAGAGAACACTAAAAAAAGATAGCATCTCTAAAGTCCCACGGGGCAAAGAGAAACATGAACAACCAAGTGTGGCACTAGATATAGAACGAGAAATTAAGAGTTGGAAAGGAGGAAAAGATAAAGCTGACGAGATAGCGCTCATACAGAATGAACAGATGGGTGGTCAGATATTGCTCAAACTTGATGGGAAGAGCATGGAGGAAGTACGGCAAGGGGAAGATCAAGACGAGCAAGATAAGACAGGGAACGAGAGAAACGATTGAAAGAAGAGGAGTGTAAAAGAAAGTAGACAAAGACGGGGACAAATGTATCAGGAAGAGCAGTGAAGAAGAGAAGAACAGCAAATATGACAATAGGCAGAGAGCAATCTACGAACGAGGTAGGGTAGAAAAGAGGAAGAACCGAAATTAAGAGATAAAAGAATGCAAAGACTAAGAGATGAAGAGGTGAATAGGGTAAATGAGAAAGCGAAGCGAAAAGATAGCAAGAAGAAAGGGTTAGGGAGGAAGCAAAGAAACTAAGAGAATTAGATGAGAAAATGGAACGAAAAAGACAGAAGACATTGATCACATTGAGAGAGAGCTAATGGAACCAACTCCAGTAGTATTATGGGAGGGCACAGAAGAGTTCCTCCCATTGCAAAAACCGATGCCAGGACACTCGAGTAAATCTCGAGGAGAATTTTGAGATAGGAAGCATCAGAGACAGAATTGAGAAGGCTTATTAGGAAATGAGGACACAAAGTGAATCGATAAATAGCCCTTCTGTTACGCTCACCTGGTTCCCACAGGGGCGTCGATCGGACCCGGACAGCTGCGGTCTCCACCAACGTGATGCATAGTACCGAGATGACTGTCTGGACTGGCCCGCCTAATCTCATCTGCTTGACCCGTAGAAGTATTCGCCTGCAAGTGGAGAAAGGGATTTAGCCACCTGTGGATTTTAGTGATGGCCCCCTCCCACTGTTCTCGTTCTCCCCACTTGTCACCTCCGATATCCCTTTTAGTAACCTCACCTTATGTTTTTAAATGATGAGCTCTCCATCCTGCGTGGCATGCAGGGGCGCGTAGATACCAGTTACTTCACTGGTTTGAAGGTACTGGAGGAGTTCGAGGAATATTGACTCCGGGGTTTATAAAGTTCAAAGAGTTCAATATGTCCGATGTTCACTCTTGTTCCATTTCGTTGTTGAATTGCAGCTGGTCCAAAAGAATATTGCCTGGAGGCAGCTGATGGCGTTCAGGTAAAAGTCTGCATTACCTAACACTGTCCGGTAAAAGTTGCATGAGTTTAACTTTTTGTTTTCTCTCCCTTTATAGGTGCGGCATAGGAAGATGAGGAGTATTAAAGGGTAATGCCTCCGATGGTAAATCAGGTAAGCCTATTGTGGCAAGAGATTGTATTTGTCGGGTCTCTTGGCTCACCTTGTTATTTCTTTTGTTTTCCCCCAGGTGCTGGAGTTCGACAAAGGAAACGATGGAGGCAGCGCCGAGTCGAAAGATGCTGTGGACTGGCGAGTATGACGCGGCGCTGCTGCTGGCGATGCGACACATGCTGTAATAATGTCCTTTCCAGGCTTAGAGACGTGTTGGATCCGGAATCAGGTAAGGAATTAAAATAATGTCTGTGATCTAACCTTTTCTCCTTCTTTCCCCTTTTTCTAGGAGCTCCGGATTCGAGGCGGGTGTGGCAGAAGACTAGATGCTGACTTGCAGGCACGGTGAGCGTTACGCTGCAGGATGCAGAATAACGCGAAGCGTGTGCTGCTGGTCGGGCGTGGTTTAAATAGCCTCCAAAGTAGTTCTAGGTAAGAAGTTCCCCAGAACCACACCCGAGTAAAAAATAGTCCCTGTAATAAAATAGTCCCATCCAGGCATCACGTTGGCTTGGATTCATTTGCAGCATGGTCTGCATGAGGTAAGTACTGTCTATGAGCCTGGCGCCTATGGCGCCAGGACTGACATCTAAGATGAGCCTAGCGCCCAAGGTGCCAGGACTGAACCCAAACAGCCCCCAGCCGGGGCTGATGGGGTTTTAACAAGTATCTGGATGCCTGCTCCCGGGGCTGATGAACTCAATCCGGATGCCCGGGGGTAGGCATTATGACACCTTCCCGGTCGTTAGCATGCAATAAACTTGCTTTTCTGACAAAAATGTATTTGTTTCTTCACAGAAGCCATTCTTTCGCATTGGAACGCACAAGTTACTTTCATTGTACAGGTAGGGGAGAGAGGACATGTGAGGCAGGACAGACTGAGGGTGTTTGGTTATGTACCCATCCATTGACAGCCCATGGTCATGCTAATCCCTATGGCCATCCCCGCCTAAACACATCCTGCTAGGATCTCTTTGAGCTTGCTGTATCAAACACCATCATCGAAGTTTAGTCTGCCAGGTTTTTTTTCTAAGTAATCTGCTGAGAGTTAAGTGCTTAATTGCAGCTGTTAACTGCCAATGATGTAATAAAAATACCTAAACCAAGGGTCTTTCAGCCACTTGATATATCTTGCATTAACTGAAATCCTGTTAAAAATAAGCAAAGACAAAGCCAACAGTTTTGGCTCGACATATTCGATAACCATTTGCCAGGTACTGGCATCATATGCCCAAGTAATCACTCCATTTTCCAGCTGTTGTGATCTTATGGTCAAGTAGCACCATTATATCAGTGCCTGCCAAATGCCTAACCCACGCAAAAGCCCAAACTGTTGGCTTTGCCAATTCGTGTTAAATGCAGTGACACCTGCTATTTAAGTGCAGATGGTAAAAGGAAGATCTGCAGTGTATGACATATGGACACACTCACTTTCTTTGCTGAGCCGAGGAGTAATCCTGAATGTTAGGGGTTGGGCATTTATTAAGGAAAGTATTATATGGGTTAAAACATATGCTGCCAACATCCGGAATTTACCAAATCCACACACACCACCTCCCTTGCCATCCTTTATCTATTCTAATCTTTCTATCCTGTTCTGAAAATGTGTAACTTCTTTTTCATCTTTGAACTTTGCAAAGCACTGATATTCTCTGGATACGGTCATCACTGTGTACAAATGTAAATGAATAAAAGATGCCCTCTCAACCTCAACAAGCGTGGACCCCTACTTACGGCATTGCCCCACATATGTGTATGACGGTATAAGGTTTGTACATGCCCGGGCCTTTTTCAGTGCTTTTTGTATAATGGAGTTAGTTGCCCACAAAGAAAATCAAACCTAGGGCATGGACTGAAGTTCCAGGATGTTCAGGTTGTAAATTCAATTCTGCTTCTCAAGATAAACGAATCTCAAACTACTTAAAGGTCGTTTCCTCCGAGGGGGGGCGCTGTTGCGTACATCGAAGTGGCCGCTTGATTGTGTGCTCCTGCTCCAACTAAAAATCCTGAGGCTAAATATCCTGTTGCACGCCGCCCGGAGAGCTGAAACTCATGGCACTGACGGCCTGAGCACCCCTCCATATCCCGTGAAAATTCTGGACAGCTGCGTGGGCGCTGGGCGGAGTTGTCCGCACTTGAGCCTGGCCTGGCCCCTGCCAAGGGCGCGATCTGCCCGAGGGCTCAACGGTGCGGCAGCTGGTGGCCGTGGATCCGAAGAGGCGTGAGGCCGTGGTGGGCAGGCTTGTGCTTGAGCAACGCGCTGAGCCTTCGCACAGGGCGGAAGACGGTGCCACGGGCCGGGAGGAGACGAGGCACCAACGCTAAACTGGGTGCCTGCCTGGGGCGGACTGTGACTGGTCCGGGAGCTGCACTGTGTTCGCTGGGGCCCGGGCGGGCGATCGACACACGGCTAGAAGCGTGCTGTTCAGAGGTGATGCTCGGAGACAGAAGTAAGGAGGCGGCGGAGCAGTAGCTGGGGGGAGGGAGCCCATACAACTAGGCCCACATTTGGAAGGTGGCCTCTGCCCCCCGCCTCCACGGCTGGACAGCGAGTCGTGGTCGGCTGGTTCCGCTCTGGGGCCGCTCCATCTGAGGGCGTGCGTCTTTCTGTGCTGCCGGGCTCCGGGCTGCGTATTGCGAGCCGCCCTGACTCAGCGGGACTAACTTGGCTGGGTCCTCCCCAAGGCGCCCATCCTGAAAATCCTGCCCACTGGGCCCCAGGATCTCCCCCCCCCCCCCCCGAAGTGGCGACACCCGTCAAGATTTAACCAAAGGGGCTGGTGGGGTTGAGATTTCATCTGGGATCTACTGCCTGCGGCAGACCCGACCTCAATCCCCTTGCCACTCTAACGGTGGCCATGCTGGGGCTCCCGAATTGACTGGCCTGTGTCGTAGACCTACTTTCTTTGACGACTGAGGGCAGATATACGCTGGATGACACGGAACTGCTCCTTACTCATCACCTTTGTTAAATCTACGTGGGAGGACACAGTCCATTGGAGGCAGACACCACCTGCCCCCTGGCATCCCCCCTTTTTTCTTTGCGATACTAAGCTACCTCTGCCAGTATCCGCACCTACACACAACAGATGTCAGGGGTAAGAAAGAGGGGAAGATAATACCACAAAGCAGTGAAAACTTGAATGTATAAAGAGCGAACCACAGAAATCTGGGAAGACGGACAAGACCCCCAGCAACAGGAAGAAGGGCCCTATGGATGCCTACACTGGCAGCAAGACCCAGACCGCGGCTGCAGAGGCATGCACCAGCGCTAAAGAAACCTTGTGCACCGAGGGCGAGGAACAAGAGGACAGGCTAACGGCAATAGTGCAAAATGGGTTCCGTGCAGTTAACATTAAGTTGGATGACATAGTATCCACTATAGGTTCCCTTAAAGCAAGGGTCGAAAAAGAGAGTGCACGTGTCACTGAAACGGAGAACAGAATAAGCACTAATGAGGATGCCATTGCACACCATGGCAGAGATATCAACCAACTCCAGGAGGCCATGTCCAAAATGCAAAACAAGTGCGAGGACCTGGAATCGCGATCAAGGCGTAACATCCACGTGGTGGGAGTGGCAGAATAATTTGGCAAATGCCAGATAGAGAAGCAGCTGGAAGCACTACTCAAAACCTTATTCGGCCCGGAGGCATTCTCAGACCATTTCCTCGTGGAGAGGGCGCACCGCACATCGGCCCCGTCCCCTAAACCAGGTGCGCCCCCACGCACAATAATTGCGATGCTCCTCAACTATAGGGACAGAGACATGATACTACGGAAGGCGAGAGAGGCTGGAACGCTCCATTACGACGGGAAACATATTCATATATATCCGGATTTTTCTGACGGGGTTGAGGCCAATAGAAGATCCTATGAACCGGTTAAAAGACTCCTCAGAGACCGCCAAGTGTCATATGCCTTGATGTTTCCGGCCAAAATGAGAATACAGCACGTGGGAAGGGCGCACTTCGAGTCCCGGGCTGAGGCCACGCAGTACATTGACACCTCTATACCTCTTCCTCTCAGAGGGGGTAGACCGGCACAAAACAGGCCCAGGCCGGAAGACTAGACGACATGGGTTTTTTGCATATTGGTATGGCCGCTGTGCCGTATGAAACTCGGATAAGTGGAAAAATGCTCCGGGCGGCTCCATCTAAGTTTCTCATTGGAGCGTTGGGGCCAAATCGGCGGTCATGTGAAGCGACATGCCCACCCCTGGAATGCTCCAGCAGTTAATTGGGATTTGTCATCAAGTTGGGGGTGATGATGTGGGAGGGCGGGCGAAGGGGAAGGGAGTGTTGTTGCTGATGGGAGAAGTTTTGGTCACAGAGGGATGTGTGACCCTAGTTATAGCTTGGCTATGGTTACCTGTTTGTTGCTTGTTCAAAAAGTGGTTGCACTGGGAGCGGCGCTGTTCGGCATGCGTAGAATGCACAGTTTTGTTGGTCATGACACTGGGAAGAACTGTTATCACACAATGCTGGTGACGGGATGAGAATAAAATTGCTTACATGGAATGTAAGGGGTCTGAACAACCAGGCGAAAGTCAAGAAAATTGCTAATTATATTGCCAGACATGGCCCCCAGATACTGATGTTACAAGAGACGCATACAATGGGAAGCAGTAATTTACACATGATGACCAAATAGGGTACCCAGCGTTTCTATACAGATTATTCTACACAGGCCAGGGGGGTAATTACTCTTATATACCCTAGCTTGGGATTTCGGCCCGAGGGCCACAAGGTGGATCAACAAGGTAGATATGTGGTCGTATGGGGCAAGCTCGCCGGAAAACAACTGCTGCTGGTTAATACTTATGGGCCGAATATAGGTGACCCTGCTTTCTATGTAAATATGTATCATATGATTACAACCTATGGTTTCTCTAATGTGATACGGGGAGGAGACTTTAACGTGGCGCTGGCCCCTGTTTTGGACAGGTCCTCCAGGGTCAGTAGAACCCCTAGTAAAACTGCCTCTACCCTGGGCAGCATCCTTGGTCAATTGTCAATTGTCAATGGTGGATGCCTGGCGTACAATACACCCTGGGGACAGGAGATTTACTTATTACTCTTCGGTCCACGACTCCAAGTCCACGATAGATTATTGGTTTGTTACATCGGTTATATCCTCTATGTTGCTGAAATGTGAAATCTTGCCCCGTACATTTTCTGACCATTCCCCAGTGCTGATAGAATTAAGGATTCAGAATGCCCCGTGTCCTTCTGTGAAGTGGAGAATGCCGAGTGGAATGCTGGAAGACCCTGGGGTGGTGGAAACACTACATATGGAGATAGCAGAATTTTTCACCAATAATGTGGGAACGGTAAACACATGCTCTACTGTTTGGGAATCTTTTAAAGTGTGGGTCAGAGGAGTACTGCTGTCCAAATCTGTTGGCATGCTAAGGGCTATGCGCGCTGAACTAGCGGACATTGAAAGTAAATTGGGTGTATTGGAGAGAGATTACACCTGGACACAGAATAGGGACCTGTTGGCGGACATACACACTACACTTGCACAAATTTGATAAACTGGCCGCTAGGGAAGTGCAGTACGCGGCGGCCCCCATGCGTGCACGTAGATACGGCGATGGTAACAAAGCTGGCAAGACCCTCTCTAATCTGCTTAAATGTAATAAACAACCTAACCAAATTACTAGCATACAAACAGAACAAGGGGAGATACTTTTAAGAGAAGATGAGTTAGAGAATTTGTCAAATTTTACACCAAACTGTATTCTAATCAAGATAAACAATCTCCCGCAGACATCAAAGACTATCTTGTGACTCTTAACCTACCCCAACTCCCAGAGGCTGAACGCGCAGCGTTAGATCAGCCGATGTCGGCGGAAGAGGTCACTGAAGCTATTAAAATGTTGACATCAGGAAAGGCGCCGGGATTTGATGGGATAGGGGCAGAATTTCATAAAGAATTCTGGGAAGAGATTGTCCCGGTGCTTCTGCAGGTGTGGGAGGAATCCCTTGAATGCAATATACTGCCGCCATCTCTGAGAGAGGCGGTGATCACAGTGCTCCCCAAGCCACGACGACCACCACAGGAGGTGTCGTCCTACAGACCCCTGTCACTCAAACACTGACACCAAAATATTTGCAAAAGTAATGGCCAATAGACTCTTGCTGCCAGTCCCTACGCTGGTCCATCCCGATCAAAATGGGTTTATCCCCGCCAGATCCACATCCCTAAATCTCTGCAGACTCTTTGGTTTAATGGCACAAATAGACCCTAAGAGAATCGCAGCTGCAATATCTTTCGACGCTGAGAAAGCCTTTGATTCGGTGTCCTGGGTCTACCTTCTTGCAGTGCTTGAGGCATTTGGGATTGGCCCCAACTTTATTAGGTATGTGAAACTACTATACACCGAACCCAGGCCACGAGTTCTGACTAACAGGTCCATCTCGGACCTGTTCTTGTTGGGCAGGGGCACCAGACAGGGCTGTCCGTTCTCGCCCCTGCTGTTTGCATTGACTATAGAACCCATGGCAGCTGCGGTGAGGTTGAGACACTGACAAGGGCATAAATATAAAGGGATCCATCCAATTAATCTCACTATACGCCGATGATACACTATCATACATCCGTGAACCTGAAACAAATATAGCACCCATAATGGTGGAAATACAAAACTTTGCGGCTTACTCGGGATACACTGAACAGAGCCAAGTCCGAAATATTCCCACTCGCACCATCCACCGAGTGCCCCGAAGTGTTGCATGGACTTAAATGGTCAGATCAACACATTAGGTATCTAGGGATTCTGGTATCCAGGGATAGGAACACGCTATACCAGGACAATTATGAGACTACACTGCAGACCATCATCACGAAACTCCAGATGTGGGGGCAGTTGCCGATATCTCTACACGACAGGGTGGCGGTCCTCAAAATGATAATCCTTCCTAAGCTTCTTTATCGGTTTGTCAACCTTCCCATATGGCCGGGAAGGCCCTTTTTTACTAAGCTCCATTCCATAGTGGCGACGTTCCTCTGGAATGAGAAAACTGCTAGGATTAGTTCGGAGAAGATGGCTGAGTCGTACTCCACGGGCGGTATAGCAGATCCTGACTTTGAGCTATATTTTCATGTGGCTCAATCACAACTTGCAAAACACTGGTACGATCCCACACAGGAGACACCCCATGCACTGATAAAGGAATACACTACACACCCCACAAATATACAGTCATCTTCGATACGCAATACAGAGACACGTGCGAGTACAACCCGGTCAGCTGTATGGTTAAGGCATGGGAGGCCATATACAGAAGATTGCAAATAGAAACACCCTACAATCCAGAGGTACCTCTCTGGAACTATCCAGGTATACCCCCCACACATGACGGCACAATACAGGAGGCCTGGGACCCCAACATGGAAATGAAAATTGGTTACACGTTTATAAATGGCAAATTTGCATCCCTGGAGGAAATAGTAAGAGCGTTTGGAGGCGGCCAACTTAGAACACTTCAATATTACCGCATGCGGTCTGCATTTCAAAAGAAATGGCCACTGTTCCCAGACGAACCTCAGCCACACCCATGTTTACAGATGGTGACTGCTGCGGGTGGCTTGGGAATTTCTAAATTATACACGGCAGTACAGACCCAAACCCCCACCAATAATCAAAAGAAAAATGGGAAAGGGACTTAGATGCCCATCGAAGATGAGAAATGGAACAGATATTTCTCACTGACTAAAAAGATATCCCTAAACGCGGGCCTGCGGCTGATTCAATTCAAGATTCTTAACAGACTACATTACAGCCCTATTAAAATAGCGAAATTCACCCCAGGCGCGTCAGATGCATGCCCCAAATGTAATATGCCACAGGCAGGAGACTACCATATGTACTGGGAATACCGGGTGGTACGGAAATTTTGGAGGGAGGTCGCCGAAATGTTGGAAGAGATCACACAAATTCCCCCAGACCTGAAGCCCCAAAAACACATCTTTGGAGACATGGGCAAATGTTCTGAGAAAGTTAGAAGATTGTTCAATGTTGCATGCGCAATTGCCAAAAAATGTATTCTATTGAAGTGGAAGAGTTCGAATCCACCCAGCATAAATCAATTTCTTCGCGAATTAACGTATGTGAATGAGTCAGAGGAACAATATGCTATGACCCGACCCACAGTCTGCAGACCTAAGGACATATGGGGCCCATTCAGAACATATCTATGCAACTTGGCCTCTGAGGACGACAACTGTGTGATGATATATAAATGTCATGATCATAATGTCAACCATTTGTTTGTATATGTGTGGTGCGGGCGGGGGAGTGTCATGCATCTCTGTGTAACCGCTAATAAAGAGTTTAAAAAAAAAAAGTTGTTTCCTCCAAAAGGCAGAAAAAATAATATTTAAGGGAAAGCCCAGCATTTTCTCACGCCATTCCTGTCGTCCATTTTGATGTGTCCTCTAATAGAGAATCAGTTGGTGTGGCTTTCGGGAACAGCGCTTAAATGGGCGGGTATCACACTCTCCGGTTCCATTTTGTATTCTGCTGCTGCCAGTCTTTATTCTTGCAATGAAGTAGTTGATTTAATTGTAATGGGCTTACATTATATGTGAAGAATGTATGGCATTTTAAATAACTTGATTAAATGCCCTTTTTTACATATCAAAACAAAAGTGCATAAAGAACTCTGTAAACTCGTCACAACAGTCACTGCATTATAGTGAAATTGCATAGGTGGCCAACAAAAAACTTGTTCCTTTGTGAAAAATGTTTTTGTGGATTAAAATAGGTGAAGACCTAAGATTCGGTTGGTGCATCCTGTGTTCTAGCTTACACCCAACTTCCTTTGTTACTTGAGGTTGCTGGCCCATTTGGGAAGGGGATGACTAAATGTCTTTACAGGCGTTACTCTTTCCGGAAGAATCCTCTGGTAACATGTTATATGGGCACACATTTGCTACTGAACAGCCTACCAACTCAAACAATCGTGCTGGCAGCAATTGTTATCCAACTGGATCATTGCCCGTTTCTGGCTTGGGGGCAGATTCATTAAGTTATATCATTTGCATCAAGTCGTAACAGTGCACCGCAAGGTCACTTCTCCCCTCCCCCGGCCCTTCCACACCACACCCAACCTGTTTTCGATTTCATTTAGGAGGCAATAAAGTGTGTGCTTGGCAGCCGGGCACAACTTAGGATGGTCGAGTACTTGTTTGCCAATCACTACTTTGTTATTTGATCAGAAATTATCCCCCACGCGGCTTGAGGAATACGTCGGAACACAGCCCTCAATACATCAGTGAAGAAGTGTAACACTCATATGTCAAAATGGACATATTGCCTTCATTTACAGAATATCCGACACCGGTTGTTGGGGTAGAGCTATTCCATTCTGATGGTTTCTAGTTACCAGAGGTGGGTACCAATGATTTTCTCAAATAATCCTTGACCAAGGATGGACGTTGAAACATAGTATTGGTAAATGGGAAAATATGTGCATGTCCTAGGCACTCCGCAATGTGGCAAACGTTCAGGGGACCTCTTCCTAGGTTGTATGAGCATAAAGGCAAAGAAAGTGTGGAATTTGTATTAAAGTATCTCCCAGGCGAGTTTGTGTCCATAAAACCCAGACGCAAACCCAGGGTTGACCACTGGGGGTCAAGTGATGGTGGCCAGGGATAGTCACTCTTGCACCCGGTAAGTAATCATTTGATTGTAAATGGGATGGCACACGTGTCCACGTGGTAGTTGCCATGCTCGGGGCAGTCAACATTTCGGCAAGAAGTGTGCTATACCTTGTCAGACGGAAGGGATCTCATATTATTGTAGATATGTATATTGCGATCCGTTTTGAGTAGAATTTTTTTTTTTTTTTTTTTTTTTTTTTAACAGACGCTTTCCAATCATTTGTGATTTTTCGATGTGGCTGGTACTGGCCTCGAGTCGCCCATCAGCTTGCTCCAACCATAGGTAGGACCATAACACATTTTTAAAGCAAGTCAAAAAAGATGAACTCATTTTTCTTTTTATACAATGAGAAAGGAACAACGTTGCTAGGTCCCTTTCAGTCTAAAAAAAGGGGTTTTACTCAGAGGTAAATACTGCTTATTTAATGTCGTGTAGCAAAAATTACAAAAATCAAGAGTGCTTCAATTTTGCACCAGGACAACTATGTGTTTGTTTAATATGCATTGGAGCAAAACGCAGAGCATTTTCAGTCTTTCGCGTTTTACTAGTTTACGCTTCTAATCAAGGTCTGAGAAAGCTACACTTGTTTGTATTCTGCGCATGTGAATAATTTTACCGTCCACTGAGAGCGGCACCGAGCTGTGCATTTTGTTCGCAGGTTTATAATGAGACTCAACACTTACGCTGCTAATATTCGGATTTGTAAAGCCTGCGATAAGAGCAAGTAAACGCCATTCAAACTCTTCCCGTATGTAAGTTAAGAGAAATTCTCACACACACAAAATAGGTTTTGTACCGCAAACCTAAACTCGACACTGCAGCGCTAACTCAATTGATATTGCTTTACTTCGTCAAAATATAATTCAGACAAAAACAGGTACACTGCGAAACGAGGTGGCAAGATTTGTGTGTTACCTTGTAGCGACATCTTTCTGGTTAGACATTTGTGTACAATAAAGATACGGTGGCCTTTTGGCATTCCACTCAATTCTTTTGTGGTTGTGTTTTTTAAATAGGCCTGCTGCCATGACAACCCGTACCAGAGGTAATTGGGTTTTCGGTTGTTTTGCTCTCGGCCTAGCACCTGCACTCGGGTCCGGCTAAGAGGCTGCTCAGCGTGGCTTGCTGAGAGAATCAGCAGTGAGGGAAGCTATCGCACGCATTACATTTCAAACGAGGACCACTCTCAAATCGCGTTTCCATGTCCTTTTATCCCCATGCCTCCCTTTCCACACGGCGACACCGGTGCGACCCGAATTGTAAAGACTTGCAAGAGAATGAGCCGACCTGAAGGACTCGTAGGAGAGCAAACAATGGTCTAAACAGCTAAAAATACACAAGAAGGCACTGGACCAGACTCACAATATGCCGGACTCATTAAGACATGCAGCCAGAAACAGAGATTGAGAAAACGTCTAGCACAGGCAGGACACACAAGACACAACGCGTTTGTGACCTGAATAGAAATGGGGACAGGGTAGGCCTAGTATACGTGAGAGCCGGTGAGAATTGGGGCAAGGGATATACATGGAGCAGAGCATGAGCAGCAGCAGGGAGGATCAGTTGGTTATTGTAACCATAGAGCAGTTTACTATCAGCAGATGTCTTTATTTAGCCACCTGCTGCCAGTCTAATAATTTGCAAACATGTATAGACCCTGGATCGATCACCACAATCGAATGCAGCAAACTCTGCACAACAAGCTGCAGGTGGTGCAGAAACGAGGAGCCCATGGACACTTTTCCAAATCAAGCAGTCAACAGTATAGTAAGATTTTGGTTAATTATAAAGGGATGAACAACAGGAGCTTCATAATATGAAGCAAACCGCAAACTGAATTGGCGCCGGCAAGATAAGAGTGAAAGCAGGCACTCTAACAATGCGAGAAGGAAAAGAAAAGAAAAGGGACAAGCACTGAAGTGCACGAGGGAGTTGATGGCTTTCCAATGATGCCTCAAAGTCTCTTACTCCATCAAGATGCAGAGGGGTCTGGGAGAAGGTTAGCATCGAATGAGAGGATGGTTACCAATGGCTGGTAGCAGTGGATTTTGCTTTGCATATAGTAAGGGGGCCAGACCGTGAACACACTTAAAGACGAGGCACATCTTGAAAGGGATCCTGGCCGGCACTGAAGACCAAGTAGTTTGATCTCCGGTCTGAAAAAAGAATCACACAGTCTCATTAGAGCAAGTTGCATTTTTTACTTCGTGGAGACTATTCATTTGATCGTGCAGAAGGCCTGCATAAAGCACATCATCATAGGGTAGTCTTGAGTTGGTAAGGGCACAGACTACTTAACTTTATTCTATTCTATTTGTAACACGGACCAAGGATCCTGAGGTTTATGGGCGCACAAACTGAGAAAAAGTACACAAGACAGACAAAAAAAAGGAGGACTATTCCTGGGGGGGGGGAGAGAGAGAGGTACACAGTCTAGATACACTGATCCTGGATCTGAGTTTCATAGCAGTCATAAAAAAAACAAAAAATAAAATCAGGGTTTTAAGCCTCTTTCTGAAAACTGCTTTTGAGCCCATTTCTCCAAGGTCGGGCAGAAAGCCATTCCATGCCCTGGGTGGGGCTATAGCAAACGCCCAGTTCATAGCCTTGCTGGATTTGCAGGCTGGCATCTTCAGCTGATTGGTATTGAAAGACCCAAGGAGACTTCCACTAGGTTCCTCAGGTAATATCTCACTCAAGAAAACGGGCATAGATCCGGTACAGCATTTGTGGGCGATTAAAAGTAAACGACCATGAATCCTGACCTCCACTGGGAGCCAGTGTAAACCAGGTCTGGCATCCGAGATGTGATCTTTCTGTTCAAGTCCGGTGAAAACTCACTGCACTATTTTGAATGACTTTCTATTTATTGTATTTGTCACACGCCCAAACCCAAGGGTATCACAGCGTTGGGGACTTAAGAACTTGACCTGTTACAATCTTAGGAATATGGTTACATAAGAACATTCAGTTGCAACATGTTCAGAGACTTGGATGCAGTTGCATTCTTGATTTGGGGATGCCAATTAGCAGACTACTGCAGTAGTCCATCTTTGACCCCACAATAGCCCTTGCTATTATTTCAGAATTTGTTTGCGAAATGAATGGCCGGAGGTGAGCCAGCAGCTTTATATAGTAGGCTGATGAAGAAACTAGGCTGCTGACCTGAGCTTTCATGTTCAAGTGCTGGTCTAGTATGGCACCTAGTGTTTTCACTTTCTTCGTCATATCACATCACACCCTTCGATAGAAAAATACTCGTAGTCCGGCCCTAACTTGCTTATTTTATTCTCAGTCCCTACTACCATCGGCTCTGTTTTTAATTTGTTAAGTGCTAGCCCATTCTGTCTCAAGCATGTCTGTATAAGGTCATAGACCTTGTTAATGGTAGTTTCATCATCCAGAAATATACTGGTCAGAAGGATGACACATTGAGTGTCATCCGCATAATTCGTAAAAGCCACCCCATTTTTCTCAAGAAGGTTAAAAAAATAAATTTTAAAAAAATAAAGACGTTGTATTGAGAGGGTGACAAACAAGCACCCTGTGGTACACTGTATGCTAAAGGCACTGGTATAGCTTCAGTGTCCTTACTGCACACTATCACTCAGGAAAGAGGTGATCCAGAAAGCAAAGTGAGTCACTTCCTTCAACCTAGTGACCAACAATACATGCTCCACTAGGTTGGAAGCTGCAGACAGATCCCACAGCATGAGCAAGGTGGTTTGACCTTCATCCATGGAGTCTAGTAGCCTGGATTTAAGGTCCAGTAAATGCTGTTTCCGTTCCATGACCCTGCCTAAAATCTGAATGCTATTTGTTTAAAATCATGTGTCCATTCAAATGAGCGGATATCTGGATGTGAGCCATGCAATCTGTAAGCCAATCTGTAAGCCATGCAATCTAACAGGTTTAAAATAAATGGGATGATTTGCCTGGGGAATTTAAGGGAGGATCCTGTACAATAAGTTTCGTCTGAAACAAGACGTTTTTGACCAGAGCACTGAATTGGCATTTTTGTATCAGATCAGCGTTACATAAACTGAGTTTTCAAACACAGGGTTTACTGGTGAATGATTGGCCGCGGGAGGCAGGCAGATTTGTCAGTTTGCTTGATGAGATGTGCTGGGCACAGTACCAGAGTTTGTTTTGAATCCACGGAGCTTCACGAAATTAGCACCCATGCAGGATAAAATGTCCTACAGATGTATGGGGAAGGCAGATAATTGCTCGGTTCCTCTGGGAACGTTCAAGAAAGTCTGTGCATTGTCTACATAGGAATGGAAGAGGAGGTGGTGCAATCTGAAGATGTTCATGGTTTAACCTAGATATTAAAAAGGTAACAGTAATTTGAGAAGAAGGGGAATTGGGCAGGATACTTGGCTGAGATGCAAGATTAAATTCCCTAATCTCACTCATCTTTCAAGGAAACGCTTAAACAAGCATATTGTCCTGTTGGAAAATGTCGGCAATGGAGTAAAGTTTCTGCTTTAGGATGGAATGGTGGACAGTGTCAACAGCCACAGAGGTCAAACAGGATCACAATGGTGGGCTGCCCGAGTCAGTGAATTGCAGTATCTCTTCCCACTGACCAGCCCAGATTCTGTACTGGGTTGGGGGCAAAATACATTTGGAGGTGGTCAGTGGGTGAGTTTTCTTCAACGTGTTCTTGGAGGTGGGCAGAAAATACATTTTCAAGAATTTTGATTATACGAGGCCAGCCAGTGATGATGCAACATTTTTCAGGTTCTCAAGGGTCTAGAAATTTATTTTCAGAAGTAGGGTAACCCGTGAGTATTTCAATGAGTTGGGAATCGATCCGGAAGGCAAGGAAGTGTTGAGTTCACAAACTGGAAGAGCGAGAGAGTCTGCAAGTAACAAGGGATAAGGGCCGCCAGGGTCTCTAGCTTGCTGCAGAGCTTTTAGCAACTTATCGGTGGAATCCTCAGAGGCCTGTGGCAGCTAGAGCTTGAACTGGAAATCGGAAACAAACCAATCCAATGTGGATTTTCCCACCATTTTTTTTTTACCCTTTAATCTTTGGGGAAAGTAAGGCAAGGGGATGTGGTAAACATGCACAATTTCTTACCTGCTGATGTTCATTTTGCTGCCCCTACATAAAAAAGCACTGTCACTACAAAATCCAAAATCAAAACATTCTGATTTCAGCGCGGCTACAGCCGACCACCCAGTTACATTCTGCAACTGCAAAGCAAGAGTATTACACACACCGACAGGGTCCCAGCAGGTAATTGTACCCGACTGGCATTAATTGTGATCTGCCAAGATTTCTTCACGAACAAGCCTCGCATGAAGAGCACGTTTTTGCTAGAAACACATGTCAGGCTGAACCTCCTATACAATAAATACTATATGCAACTGAAGAATATTAGAATTCTCCAATTGGCGCTGTGTGACTGGATCTCTCTCATGACAATGGAATAGAACATTACACAGTAAGAAAAGGTGAAAAAAGACAACAGTTGCCCAACCTGCTCCAAGGTTCAACACTTAACAGAGTGAAGGGTGTGCAGTGGCCAAGAAAGATCTCTCGTCAGGGAAGAAGTCGAAGTGCTTCAGCTGTGACCTCAGACAACCTGGGAAATTACAAAGCTTGCTCAGCTCCCACCAGTAGAACACATATCCTTATCGAGCAAGGAAGACTTTGCTAGGGTGTGCAGAGCAAAACAGGGAATGCAGGAAGGGCATGTCTTTTTGGTGGAAGAGCAGGATGCCCCGGTTAGTAAGCAACTTCATGATGGCAGTCTACTGCACTGAGCAGAGCTAAAATCGTACCAGAACATATTTTCAAAGTCCGGTGAGGGCAAAGGCCTTCTTCGACAAGTTCTTTCACCAACATTGAGGAACAATTGTACAAGCTGATCTTCATGCACCTAATCATTGTGCTGAAACGTCCAGACATGTATCCCAGTTGTTATTCAAGATATAATTGGACATGTTGATACATCCTTAAGCTTTACGCACCGCACAGCATGTGGAAAGGTTTATGTAGCAGAAAAAGAGGCAGAACTATTAGATTGGCGACACCAGGCTTCCCTTAATGCCAAACTGGGCACTGTTGGGAGGTGAAAAAATCTCCAATTGACAAGTGATAGATTTTGACCAAGCAAGTGGAGCTGTCAAGGATGCAAATACATTGCCAAATGTCATCACGGAAAAGGTGGAATACCTCAGGAGCCATTAACACCAGATAAGGCTGAAAAGTAGAGCTCTGCTGTATAGCACAAAGTTAGTCCTGTCCCCATCAACAAGACAAAGTCAAGCAGTTTAAGGACCCAAGGGATTGTGGAATCATATCGGAAGTTAAACTGAAAGAAGAGAGATTTGCGTATTGGTATCATCACCATTGTCAATGCACATCTCCTTTGCGAACATTAAAGCCTCTTTGTCGGGCCAATGAGTATTCCAGCTTGAATCTCAGATAGACTTACCACTAGATACCCCTGCACTAAGAATTGAGGTAGTATGCCACCGTTGGGGAAGCCAGAGGACTTGTACAACTTCCACTGCATGCTCATTCGATTACCAATGGCTGCTTCAGTTTTTCAAAGGGTCATGAACAAGCTGCTGGGTAACATTACAGTGTGGTGTGCTTCAGGATGACATTTTATGCACTCAGCCACAGAAGCAAAACACAAAGTAGTGATGAGCAGGGTGAGGATGATTTTGCAAAAAAGTAGCAAGACCATCAAAAAGGAAGAAGGTGGTGAATTACCTGGGCCACACCCTATCCATCAAAGTCAATGGCTTGCAAAAGAGACTCTTGTGCAAGCCATTGACTATGTCCCAAGCTCCGAGAATAACAACCAACTTAACCTTCTTCATTGCCCTCTCTGAATACCATTTGAAATGTGCGCCAACCTTTGACACCATCATGAAGCCACTTCCCGCCCTGTTCCAGAAGGATGAGAGTTTGAGTGCATGGAATGGCATGAATGAAGTTTCAAGGAAGTGAAGAAGAAAACTATCAGCACCAAAGCACCACCAGTTTGATCCCAGGAGCCCAATTACCATTGGAGACTAGGACAGTGCCTGTGGCCCGACAGTGCCTGTGGCGTGGGAGCCACCGTGTACCATAGGAAAGGGAGAGGAAGGCGGACACAAGTTGTGCAAGCCTCACGTGTGCTCAAACGTACAGAGCACAACTATTCTGTCATTGAGAAGGAGGCATTGGCTGGTGCATGGGCAGTGGAAACATTCAGGCAGTACACATGGAGCTTCAAATTAGTATTTAGGACAGACCAACAAAACCTGGTGGGGTTATTATACAAGTCAGGAAGTAAGGAGTACCCCATATTAGTCAGGCTCAGAACAAGATTACAGGAACAAAACGTCAGTCGTACAGGTTGCTGGCAGAGAGAATGTGTTAGACTGCTTCTCATGCTAGTCTCTGAATGAGGAAAGTGCCAGAGATATGTGCATATGGGTTCTCAGCTAAAGATTGCCATGGGAGCGATTTTGCCTGGGTTCAGTTCCCTTAAGAAGCATGGGTGCAAGCAGAGGAGGCAGAGCCTGTGCTTAGAACGTTCCAAGGGGCAATAGTGAGAGTTTGGCCCTCCTCCATATAAGGGACCCAAGCTATGACCCTATGAGCAGTTCCAGGAACTGCAGTTATTGTAAGGAGGACTAGTCTTTCAGGGTTTGACCAAACAGTTTTGATATTTGTCATGCAAAGAAGGCAGATTTTCAGCAGAAAATTATAAAATTAAATTACTCACCGTAGTGACTAAAATACTCCTAGTCCATAGTCCCCTTTCCTCCGTACTGTATGGGCGATTACAACTGATTGTAGCCTAAGGGAGCCCCTCTTGAGAAAACAAGATCCTTAACACTGCCTGGCCAAATGCTGCATCCGACCTGGAGCCGGCATCCAAGCAGTAGTGCTTGTAGAAGTCAGAGGGCGGAGCCCATGTAGCCGCACCTGCTGATAACCTGCCACGGGACGTGCCTCTGGAAAGCGACCGCTGTGGCTTTAGCTCCGATAGCGTGGGCATGCATATTTGCCAGCAGGGGTTTGTGCTGCCCCTCGTACGCCTCCTCGATGGCCGTAACCATCCACCTTGCTATGGAAGCCTTGGAGGCCCGATAGTCTGGCATTGACCCACCGATGGTGACCAAGAGAGCATCCGATTTGCAGAAGCTCTTGGTTCTGTCCAAATAGAATTTTAGAGCTCGTCTGACATCTAGACAGTGCAATACCCTCCAAGCTTCATCCTTAGGCTCCGCGAAGAAAGTTGGTAGCACTATCCCCTCATTCAGGTGAAACGAAGAGACCACCTTAAGTAAGAATGCAGGGTGAGTTCTAAGCACCACCTTGTCCTTATGAAAAGTCGTATAAGGCTCTGAAGCCACTAGAGCCTGGATTTCAATGATTCTGCATCCAGAGTCAAGGCCCACCATGAGAGCCGTCTTAATGGTGACTAGCCTGATGTCTGCAGACGCCATAGGTTCAAATGGTTTGTGCGGCAGGGTGCCCAAGGCCATGTTGAGGTCCCACACAGGGTGTGGCTTCATGATAGGCAGGTAAAGCCTGGTCACGCCCACCAAGTGTCTTTTAACCACAGGATTAGAGGATGAAAATACCACCTCCTCCGAGTTCCATTAGGCTCCAATGGCCGCCAGATAGGTGCAGCAAGTGTCTACCTGCACCTGCGAGTGTGTGAGGTGAGCCAAGAAGGATAGCACATAGTCTAACACGCAGGTCAATGGATCACCCTCCTTTGATTCTGCCCATTGACAAAACCTAGTCCACTTGCTTTTATACTGGCTCCTGGTAGCATTACTCCCAGCGCCTTGTTTACTATTCTGGTTAGCCAGTGACAGATGCAGATGCCTTAGTGTGACCTGTTCATGAACCACACTGCGAGAGCCAGTTTTTGAGGTGCGGGGTGGATGGCTATGCCCCCCCTGCTGCGAGAGTAGATGTGCTGGGCCCAGCGGAACGTTCACCGGGGCCTGATCCGACAGGCTGAGCAGTTCTGAGAACCGTGGCCTTGCTGGCCACCACAGAGCTATCAGGATGATACAGAGGTTCTGAGCCTCCCGGATCTTGCATGTTACCGTGAGTACCAGGGGAGTAGGAGGGAAGGCATACGCGTTCATGGTGTTCCACTGGATCTGCATCGCATCGCCCAGAGAGCACTGGCCCTGTCAGGAAGTGAAATGAGGGCACCTCCTGTTGGACCAGTTGGCGAAGAGATCCACCTGAGGATGACCCCATCTGTTGAAAATCCCCTGAAGGACCTGTTCATCCAACTGCCATTTGTAGTTGTCCGCACCCAGCCTGCTGAGCCTGTCCACCCAAGGTTGGAATCCCCTAGGAGGTGAACTGCTGTCTGGTGCATGTTTACCAGTGCCCACTCCCAAATGTTGACCGCTAGGCTGAAGAGGGGGAAGAGACCTGGGGCCACCCAGCTTGTTGATAGCTGTCCGTCTGAATGAGAATCGCCTTAACAATGATCATCGGGAGGAAGGCTTTGAGCACGAGCCAGATGGCCCTCAACTCGAGCCAGTTGATGTGGGCCGCCTGCTCTTGACGGGACCATAACCCGTTGACAATGGCTGCCCAGGGTAGCCCCCAGGCCCTAGGGATGAGTCGGTGGTGATGGTGACATGAGGCGCTGGTTGACGGAAGGGCCTGCCTATCCACAGATTGTTGTCCGTGCTCCACCAGACTAGGTCCTGGTGGAGATGCGTTGGGATGCTGACCCTCTCCGCCTGGGAACCCTTCTCCTGACTCCAGGAGGCTGCGAAGTGCAACTGCAATGGCTTCATTTTGAGCCTCACATGCGAAATTGAGGCCAAACGGTAGAACCTTGTATTGGAAATGAAAACCCATGACCCTGAACCTCAAAGGAACGATGGGGTTCTGCCAGACCTGGACGTGTAGGTAGGCATCCTTCAGATCCAGTAAGGAGCACATCCAGTCTCCCATGCACAAAGTCTTTGCTATAAGCGCTGGGGTAACTATCTTGAACTTTTGAAGAGGAAGGAAAAGGTTCAAGGTGGAATGGTCCAACACAACTCTCACGCCCGCCTGGTTCTTCTGGTGTATGGCAAAAATCCGTGAATAGAAGCCCAGACCCCGCTGGGAGGCTGAGACCTCCTCCACTACCCGACTCTCTACAAGTGAGCGAATTTCCGCCAACAGAGTTGCTGTCCCAATCTGTGGGAGCGGAAGCGAGGAGAGAGGGGAAGGAACGACAGGTAGGCGGAAGCCCGTGGATACTACGGAGAGGATCCATGGGTCCGCGAACCTTGCACGCCAGCGTTGGGAGTGGAGGGCAAGCCTGCGTCCCACCGGAGACTCTTGGGTCCGGATGGTCGTGTCATGACTTTTTGCCCTCTGGGACTGAGGAGGGGGACTGGAAAAAAGCTCTTGTGCACTGTCTTGTGCTGCTTGCGCCTGTGCTGGCTAGGGGCATCTTTCCGGTTGCCTGGACCGTCTCTCCTGGAAGCCCCGGAAACCTCTGACCTTTGTCTGAGCTCTTGTGCGACTAGATATATGCCATGGGAGTGGCCTTAGTGAGGAATGTTAAGGATTTGGCAGTCTGAGAACTGTTCTTATCAAGTTCCTCATCCGTAGTGGAATAGAAAAGGTTGCCACCCTCAAAAGCAAGGTCCACTATACACTCCTGGGCATCCGGGTTGAATTTGGCTGCCGGTAGCCAGGCCGTCCTTATGTCCGTAGCAATGCAAATGGCACGACCTGAGGTGTCTGATTAAAGACCAGAAGAAAAAAGACAAAAGTTCTGCGGGGAAGGCCTAACCCAGGAGTGCTAGCGTGTGGAAGGCCTAACCCAGGAGTGCTAGTGAAAGCAGTCAGGATTGGAGAGTGGCAACGGTGAGGGAGCGCATGCTCCCAAGGCCACGCCCATGCGCGCATCTAAATTTAAAGGGGAATTTAAAGGGGAACATTCTTTTTTCAGGTGAAAGGTTCTGTCTCCCGTCCCTAGCGAGGGACGGCCAAACAGAATGGAGGAAAGGGGACAGGACGTAGGAGTAAGTGGTGCAGCTAAACAGGCACGCTTTCAACATATGCCACTGATTATGCCTGGACTGGTTTATGGAGCATGGTGGGCTCCAGCCCTCAGCCCCTCAAGACGGTTCGCAGTCAGCATTACAGACAAGACTGACCTGCAGCTAAGGGGAAGAAGCATAGAAAGTGATAGAACAGGGAGAGTGGCAGTCTGCCGATACCTGAACACGGGCAAGCTCCCTCATTATTGAAACAGACTTGCTTCATTCATGCTGGACACCCCGCTGACCCTCAGCCGAGGCTGGCTGTTAAACCCTGGCTGTCAAAGAGCTTTCACACATCTTCACCTTCTGCAGTGCTATAACCTCCTGGCAGCAACGTCCCGCCATTCTCATCTGGATCAGATCAGCAGCTCCCAGCCACAGCCTGCTGCTACCCTTGGGAGATATTTATCACTATTAAGTGAAAGCAAGGACGCCTCATGACATGGTAACAGGACGGCGCATGCACACGCCCCTATCTCCTCCCATCAGAAAAGCCTCAGTTGCTCACAGGGCTGCATCCGTTCAGGTGGATGAGTTTAGAGATTATCTTTCTGCCTTAACAAAAGACACAAAATGCATCGCTCAACAGATAGCGCCACCGGGGTCTGAAGATACAACGAGCGCTGCATCTGCCTCAGTGACATCACCACCACTACAGCTGTTCCCGGGAGACCAAATCTTTAAGAATTTTGTCCGCAGATCGAGTGAGCCTAGATACAATGGCCCCTTCACCGTTGTCTATGCCACTCCTCTTGCGGTAAAGGTTAAGGAGCTGCAGTATAGGATAAACCTTTCGGACGTCCGGAAGGCCCCCCCATACCACACCCCTGCACAAGAATTTGAGGTATAAAAACATGTGATAAAAACTGACATATCAATACAACAGACATAAGTGTGCATATGTATATAAACAGTGGTAGAACACTCATGTCACAGGACTACTATAACAATACGTTTTTAATGTTTTTAATTTGTTTATATTATCTGTATACATCTCAACACTGCTGTACACAACTTGCACTTCATTCCTCTGCACTTCCCCCCCCACTCATCTTTTTCCAGCTGCCTCCTACTATCTTTTTTCCCCCCTCATGATGAAAATACAGATGCCTATGAATGTGTGATACATGCTCCCAGCCTCCTTCTCGGGAGCACTCTACCTCACTTGTGTTTTCTTTCACTCATATGTGTGAAGCATTGTGTAGTTGAATTGTTTTGTTTGGATTAGGAATATACTTGGGATGTAGGTTTATATGGGGAGGGCCAGTATTTCATCATCACTACATGCCAATACTTCCTCTCTTAGGGCCCGATTCACAGAAGGTTTTCCTATGGGAATGTGCCATTATAAAACGCTTCTGTCAATCAAGTCACATATGTCAATATATTCCACCATCATTGAATGCTAATATTTTATCACTGAATGTCAATATGTCATCTTTGAACGGGGGGGACGGAGAAAGACATCACAACTGTAATTAATATGAATGCCACGTAAAAAGGCATTTTACTAAACATGCCATGTCATCATTATTACTGGATATATTTTGTGATAGAATTCCAATTCAAGTACATTTAAAAGTTTTGGAAGGGAAGTGAAGAGAAATAAGTATGACGAGTACAGAGGATTAGGTTTGGATGTAAAAGAGGATGTGCACCATCCAGAATTGAGTAATAGCTGGTACGCAGACATGAGCTTGGTGGGGAAAAGAGGGTTATGGGAGCGGTTACATTTGTTCCTTGATACCACATGCGTTGCCCCCCTCTACCCACCCCAAGGTATTAATGCAACAATAGGTTCCACTCTTGAAAGGTCAATGTTTGGTCCATCTTTCATGATGCAGACTGCAAAATATCTTCCAGGCACGTAGCCTACAGCTCGCCCTGATGGATCCTGATGAACAACAATATGCCCGGAAACCCAAAAGCCCACAATGTTTACAAAGGCATACATGAAGTTGGAATGTGTACAATTCATGGCAAATAGATGGAAAGAGACAATGATCTCCATGGTGGGAGGCCTTGTGGGATTCAGAAAAGAAGTAATCCAAAAGGTGAATTCTGTATGCAGAGACTATTGGAATGAGCATGTGGCAAAACTCATGTGGATCAGTGACAGTGCAGAAGCAAGAGGAATTTGAACTGTGATTTACAACGAAGGAAGTATTTTTGTAGGGGCCAACAACAAGTGAAACAAGACATTATACATCCCAGTCTCAACAAAGGGACAGCAGCCGCGATGGACAAATACTGGATCTGCGGCCAGCAGATGTTTCTGAACCTCCCGCCACTATGGAGGGGCACCTGCTCGCTGGCCTTGTGGTCCCGGCAGAGCACTTGATACTGGGACCAGGTGTATGGTCTTCCCCAACGACAGCACCAGAGCCAGATGTCTCTACCACAATTCCACAGCAGTGACCCATATGCTGTATGCTGCCAGAGAAAGAAAAGAAAGAACTGCAGATAAAGCAGCAACGCACTCGTCTTGCTAGCAAGATGACGCAGAGCAACACAGGTTCGAATCCCGGGTCCGCGGTAGGGAACCTCTTTGGTATAAAGCGCATTATAAATAACCAATTATAATATCATTATAATTATTATAATATAAAGCAGATATCCAACTATTTATCCCAAGACTCATCACAATTGCTCAAAGAGATACCAGACCAATGCAGACGTTATAGCAAAGAGACTTTTTCGCATCACTGTTACTGCCAGGAGTGCAAACAGCTGCCAACGCCAAATGGCTTCAAATAGTATGCTGGGAGGTGATACAGTTGGCAAATGACACAAAGCAAGGATTGAATGCCATAAAGATGGAGATGCGAGTGATCAGGTTGATTGTGTTGCAGAATCGCTATGTGCTAGACTTGCTTACCACGATGAAAGGTGGGGTTTGCCGAAAAATCAGGGACTCATGTTGTACTTGCATACCTCCAAACGATGACACCAATGGGTATCTCGCACACATAATAGTGGCCATGCACACCCTCGGCACCCACATGCAAACAGAGGCCGGCATGCAGAAAAGAGACTGGTTTGATTACCTTTTCTCATGGGCACCATTATAGATGGTAGTGATCGTGAAAATAGTGGTACCAATAATGGTGGACGTGTTGATGATCTTCTGTACATGCCAGATGGGGCTTCAATGCTGTGCCAAGGTAATGCCTAGCAGTGCAATGATGGTTTTGATTGAGGCACAAGACAGCCAGGTACAAACAGATGGCCCCAATATACAGAGCATTGGTTAGGTTAGAGCAATGCAAAAACAAAGGGGTGATGGCTGGAAGGTTTAGAATGAATCTTAACCACTGGCAATGCTCTGGGCAACCCTCCAGACCACCGTTCTTCGCCTGCCAAGCCATTACAGAAAGGGAAAGACCATATGCAAATCAAGCTTGGCCCCACCCCAAAAGGGGCAGTCCAGCCCGAACTGCTAGGCCACATCCCTTCTGCACGAGACCACAAGCAGCCCCAAACATGTTTTGCTCTTGTTGGGGCTCATCAGTGAGGAGTAGCTTGGGTCTCTAGGCCCAGCAGGCACGTGACCCACGTCTGGGCATACCCGTCCCACTCGGGGTGACAAAGCAAAAACAAAGGGGTGATGGCTGGAAGGTTTAGAATGGATCTCGTGCAGAAGGGATGTGACCTAGCAGTTTGGGCTGGACTGCCCCTTTTGGGGTGGGACCAAGCCTGATTTGCATATGGTCTTTCCCCTTCTGTAATGGCTTGGCAGGCAAAGAACGATGGTCTGGAGGGTTGCCCAGAGCAATGACAGTGGTTAAGATTCATTCTAAACTTTCCAGCCATCACCTCTTTGTTTTTGCATAGGTTAGACCATTGCCTTCACCGCCCAAGCACTGTCACTATTCCCCCACAAGACCCCGAAAATATGACGAACATTGGTTAAACCTTGCAGCAGATGGGAGATTTATTTATCTTGCGTGTACCCCGGATCAGTATGCACAAGCTGGAGAAATTTTGCTAGCGGTATGCAAAGCATGGGTGCCAAAGAAGGGAACGTGGCCATATGAGGAAGCTAAGAGATTGGAGAGAGAAAAAATGGAGGAAGAGAGAATAAAAGAAGTTTAGCATGGGAGTTCATTAATGTAGATTTAACGAAAAGGGGCAGGGGTTGTTGAAGAGCAAGGACGATCGTCCCAGGCCCCCAAGAAGTTTTGGATGTGGGGAAGGCCTAAGAGTACCTAGTAAGAACTCACAAAGGTGGTTGTTTGGGGGAGGTGAGTGTCAATATAGCAGAACTAGAGGTAGATCATTATGTTTCGGTAAAAATAACATTGGTAGTGAAACGTCATTTTAGAAATTAGCAGCCATCTTGAAATTGAGGTATAGCCCCGCGCTGCAGCAACGGCTTGAGACCAGGCCCAAAACATAGAAATGAATATATGCATGCAGGGCTGGGTGGTAACGTTGGCAGCTGCGGAGAAGGCCAAATCCCTGGAGATTCATAAACCGCTCATTGTTTTACACTAGCAGTACACATATCCCAGAAGGAATGTGGCCTGCAAGGCCATATGGAGGCCAAGAACTCATTCTGAAATACTATCCGACAAGAAGGAAGGCACAAGCCTTCGACCTTCACCAGTACAAATCCTAAGGTATAGTGGTCAGCTATCAGTGCCTCAACACCCCAGCATTGTAGTGTACCGGTCGACCCCAGACCATAAAACTGATAGAAATTTCTCATAACATAGTTCCAAAATCAAAGTCTTGTTTATTTTGTATTGGTTCCAGATGCGAAAAACAGCTGACCGGTGTTACGATCCTTTTGGTCGTTCAAGGCTTTGTAAGTTTCTCTGTGAAAATGTAGCTTATTTGGAATGCTTTCCCGTTTGTTGTAATGTGTGTGTCATCAGTTATGAATCTGCCATCCTTATCTGTCGGTCTGGCACCATTGAGGGCAGGATTTCGGCTTTGGGATTCAACCGGAAAAAAAGATTGACAGATAAGGATGGCAGATTTATAACTGATGACACACACATTACAACGAACGGGAAAGCATTCCAAATAAGCTACATTTTCACAGAGAAACTTACAAAGCCATGAGAACGACCAAAAGGGTCGAAACACGTGTCGGCTGTTTTTCCCATCTGGAACCAATACAGAATAAACAAGACTTTGATTTTGGAACTATATGTTATGAGAAATGTGTGTCAATTAATGCAGTCTTTTGAGCGCGAATACTTTCTCTCAATGTTCGATACTGCCACATTTCTGTTTTAAGAACCTTTGGGTGGATTCTTGGTTGGGAGAATCTTCGCTGCCAAATCTTAACCACTATGGTCAATGGAGAATAGCGCACAGTATCTCAGTATCTAACCCATGTTCTTTGGATTACTGTCATAAAACTGATAGTGTGCCAATCCATCAGAAGGATCACAGCCGAAAGGAGAGTTCACCCCACCCGGGGTCCCTACGATTTGTGTGCAAGGTGCCAGGGAGGGAAAGTAACACATTTAATCTCGGGGTGGGAAGAATGGGAACGGCGCCAATGCGTCTGGGATCGAGCAGTGGTTTTAGAGTTATCGTGGCCTCGAAAGTAGCCTCTGCGCCCATGTCTGCAGTACCAGGTGCACATTAGGCTACAGATAGGGGATGTACTGAATTGTGCTAATAATTGCCAATTAGGACCTTCATGCTGGATGATGTGCGAAGAGAATCTCACGTGGAAGAAGATGAAAAGACAAGGCTGAAACCAATAGCCTGCATCCCCTATGGGGCAGGCCGCCTATGTATAGGGTTGCACCAACCAGCTACTTAGATTTTTAACCTATGTGATGTACGCCAGTTGTGACACTTTGTACCTTTAAAAACTATTGCTCATGTTGATTTTGCCAGAGCACTCCAACAGAGCAACGGATATCTTTGCTATTGTGTACTTGTTTTATGAGAATAAACCTTGTCCTCCTTGCAAGGTGTGCATGGCTTTTTTCCCTAGTGGGTTGTAATCTTTGTGGTGTGAGCTTTGAGAAGCTTCTCTACAGTTCTTACCCTCAATTTTTAGGACCTTCACTCCCCAATCAAGCAGAGCGCTCTGGCAGACCCAAGGGTGGGAATAGGCGATCCATCACTGCCCTCGGAATTAAAACATGCTGTGTCATTAAACTTTCTCTGTACAACTACCTTTTGCCTCAGAAAGGGAGAAAAAAACTGGACACAACTTATTTTTGGAACCTCGTGTCACTAATGTTATTGTATGCCATTATTACAGGAGAGGAGGATTTTCTTCTATACCTGCTTTCTATTACTACAGCTAATTTCACAGTAGAAGCAGTGCCAGAGGTGGAGATTTTAATATGGACTCTGTCCCACATATGAGCAGGACCCTGCCTCCATCCTTGGTAGATCTTCACAATTCCATTACACTGGCTGAGGTTCTAAGGGAATTAGGGATGGTTGAGATTTGGCACCTCTCAAACCCGGGAGAGACTATAAAACTATGCATGCTTCTGTTTTGCTCAGTCTTTTCAGGAATTGACCAAATTCTCCTCCCTGTGTCATGGGTTCCATACATTGGCCTAGGTGGGCATTGGTCTCAAAGTGTTTTCCGACCATTCTCCAGTTTTTGTGAGGAATTACCCGATAGTCCCTCCACATACACCTCATTGGAGGCCTCAAGACCCCCATCCTAAAGTACCTCATTGTCCAAGATCATAGCTCCTTAGCTATCACCAAATGCTTCCAGAAATATCTCTGACCATAGATTGACCAGAGCATGGTCTGGTATGGGATGACGGCAGTTACTATGGTGATGTCCTTCAGTAAGGCAGCACCCTACATCAAGTCTCTGGAATTTCAAAAGGACAGTGTTCAAAAAGAACATCCACAAAAAGGAATTGCATTGCAAAAAGAAAGGTTCCTTGGGGGCGAAGAGACTCTTATGCTTTGCAGGGTGTAAATTAGAGCCCTTATAAGTTAATCAGGTGGCAACCTCCCTTCTTAGGACAGCAAGAGCAAAATTCAAAAGGCAATAAAGGGATTGCTTGAAGGCCCAGAAACCTTAGCCTCTCAAAGCATGAACTTCATTCCTAGTCTGGTTGGCCCCAATAGCAGGATCCAACATGGTGAGGACCAAAAGGTCTATATTATTACCACTTTCTTCTGGAAAGCTAGGTTTTAGGTCTGGGGAGTAACTGGGCTCTGCAGTCCAAAGGGCATATATTGAATCTGCACTCTTTCCCAAGTTGGAGAAAGGAGACAGTCTGATGCTGGAGGTCCCAATTCAAGGGGAAGAAGACAGCGACTGCAACATAAGGCGCCATATCCTGACATTTTAATACCCTCTTTTAAAAATATATAAACCGCTCATAGATTACCTGGTTACCATTTTCAATTCCTTCCTAAAATTTTGTTCACCAATGAGAGTGTGTGCCCGAACAACACTTCATTATTTCAATATTGATGCAAAGCTCTACTTGGCCAATTATATTGTAACAGTACCCTCCTCAATGGTTGAGCCAGATTAAATAATAGGTTTTATTCTAAAGCATAACCCACATGATATTATAAGGTGGGTTACTGATTTGATTTGAGAATATTGTGGTCAGCTCAGAGATACTGATCACAGGCCTGTTCTCAAGGGATTCCCCATGAGCATGGAGGATGGCACAATCTCATCTGCTTTTCAAGATAAGCAAACAGATCATCCATTAGCCCGGCCTTTGATTGTGCAAGAATGATGGACTTTATTGCAGACTTGAGGCAAAAAAGCCAGAGGCCAGACCTGCATTTGGGTCATGGGAAGAGAGATGTGCGGTTTGATGGTTATGATCGTGTGCATGTAATTATTTTGCCATAGATTTACATTGAAGATCATACTTTGAATGATTTCTGTGTGCCTTATGGGTCCTGGGAAATTGAACAAATATCTAAGCTTATGGAAGGCTGCAACTGACGTACATTCGACATTGGCAACAGGAGTTACAACCTAAAATGTGCTTTTAACGCCCCAGAAAATGTCACGAAGCAGAGATTCAGGGAGGTGATAGCTTGTTAATTTAGATATCGGTATGGAACATTTCAGGATGTTAAAGGTTATGACTTTTTAATAAAGCAGGAAAACCCTCATCAGAATCTGCAACATAGTGCTGACACGAGAGCGGTTTCATTAAGTCTGGCATGATGAGAGGAATTAAAATATATCGATATTATGCTTAACTGCAAAGTAAAAATGTTTGTCATGTTAAAGTTTTTAATGGCAAAATTGAAATGTGCAAAAAGATGAATTCAAGGGGTGGCCTTATCCCTCCCAAATTTTGGGATTGCCAACTGGAGGGACCAATCAAATGAGAATGCGGTAGGCTTAAATAAGGGGGAGGGAAGATAGTTGCCCAATCAAAACTAACGACCAATGAGCTGGCATGTCATTATTTACATATTTTTGTGGGTGCGATTTAAAATTCATAAGGGGACACGCAATGAAAATTAAGGAGACTGCCTGAAACTACCTCGGTTGGAACTGCTGTTAAGATTGCTGGAGGGGACAGAGGCTGGGATCTATGACCAAGGAGCGGCAAAATGGAGGGATTGAGCCTGGAGAATATCTATGACTGATGGTGGATTCTGATGGTCACCGTCCTGTACCTGTTAGATGACCTGAGCCTTGATGTCCTTATTCCTGAGTGCAAATCGAGAGATATTTATGTAAGTAAACTTGTCCATCCACACCAAGCTTGTTTGGGATCTGTTTGAATAGTTTTCCCCATTAATGATTGGGAACACAAAGTGAATCCTTAGTTATTTTTATTAAACAATAATGTTATTAATTCCCACATAGCCAAAATATGTGCGGTGATTTTGTTGAAGTTTGAACTGTGTGGCTACAAATATAGGCTATAAAGGCATTGCTTACTCCCATTTATCTTTGCCAACCCCAATATTCTCTAAAGAGAGGGGTGCATTTAAAATGAAATTCCCTACTGCTTCCCATTCCCCCAAACCTTGCGTTAAAGCAGAGGGGTTTTCAAATGATCAACTGAATACCTGGGTTTGTATGCTGGGACAGGAGTGTCTTCCCAAAGTTAAAACGGAGTTGAGTCACCGATTTAAAGGCACACCTTCTACTGGAGTGAGAAAGTGTCTCCTGACAGAAGGAAGATTTTGCCTTGCGTGGTGGTGAAAGAAAAAAGGTTGCAAACATAAATCAAAAGTGTATGTTGTGAAAGGCTTGTGGGGTTATAAAACTGCCAGCATTTCTTAGAGCGCAGCGCCAGTCCAAATTATTTTTTACATGACATTTACTTAAACAACACTGCTAGCATTTTCAAGTGCTGCATGGGTGAACTTGTTTTTTCCAATAGACAGGTTTGGCAGATTATTTAAATTAAACTTCATATAAAAAAAACATCAAGCTTTTGATTGCGTCATGTTTGAAGGTGCTACATGTTATTAATAGTGAACCCCATGCAAAGTGTTTTGACTGTACATGTGGTGCAGTTGAAGAGTCTGGTTGGAATTATCCAAAACCAATGGAGATTTTAATTTGTGCAATTTGAATTGTCAGGAAAGAAAAGCATTTGGGCCATGTTTTGCGAGGTGGCGTGATTTGCAATTTTGTACAAAAATACAAATGTTCCTATTCCTCAATAAATATATATTCTTTCTGTAAACTGGCCGGCTTCTTGAGATCTGTGGCACAGGGGTGAGAGACCTATATGAGGCACATACAGGACTAGATTGAACCGAAAAGGAATATTAATACAGCGCTTTTGATTGAAGGGGGAAAGAATTCCCTGCATCGATGGTGGCTGCATAAATATCCCTAAGAAGGTGTGACTGCTGGAAGAAAAGCTTCACCAATGCTGAAGGGTGCTGGTACGCAGGAAACCCTTCCCAGGACTAGGCCAAGACCCTGCAATCACCTAAAGAGCATTTTCATGGACTGGGAAAAGCAGTGTACACATAATTTTTTCAAGGGGCCTGGTGAAAGGACACAAAGCATGTTACAAGCACAAAGGTGGTGACTTTGGCAGTGCTGGTCGCAGAACCTAGCATTTCCTGAATCGGCCCAATTGAGATAACATCAAACTTCCATGGAATTGCTGATGCAAACAAATGTCCTGATCGCCTGACATTCAAGTCACACTTGGCCAAGCTGAGCGGCACAGTGAAGCCATGAAATGGAAGCCACTCCCCACTGATCCCCACACGATTGAGACGACTGGCTGAATTGAACCATGAAGACAGAATCACCTGCTTTTCATGATTTAACCATTACTGGTGACACATTGAACAAGCACAAACACCTCTGGGCTGATGCGATCGAGCCACTACAAAAGGAATAATGTAGGGTCATGAAGAGGTTAGATGCCTCTAAAAAGGCCTTTTCCGGATCTGCACACCCCCCCACTCGTCTTTATACCTTTGTCCCTAAACACTATTAGGGCAACGCGCTACCTTAAAACACATTTTGAAAGTCTACGTTTCTGCTCGATTTTTGCTCTGTGAAAGGGCCAAGGGCTTGACCCTGTCGAGAGGATAGGGCTCCTCCCCTTTTTCAGGACTGCAAGAACAAGAAGGGCGTGTGTTGGCCAAGAACCATAATGTGCTGTGACGAGAGGCCACTGCTCAAGATGCAGCAGTGGAGACGCTGGCATCCATGATAGCCCAGCAAAACAAGAAAATTGTGACTCTCCGAAGCCTAGCAAAAGGAGAATGCCAAACAAACGCAGCACTTCCAAAAAGCAGAGACTGAGAAAACACTGCACATGAAAAGTGGGCTGGGCTAACAGGGGCTTTTCAAACAGTGCAGAGCAATGACCTAACCCCGGTGGAATTAACAGAAATAGTCACACGGGATATAGTGCCACAGAAGAAACAGGAAGCCACAAGTAGGAATGGCCTGTAGTGGAGTGCCAGGGTGAAGGGTGATTGGTTGAGGTGAAGCGTTGTTAAAGGTGGGCCGAGAGACCATGAAGAGGATGGAAGGCAGAGTAGAACACTGAGGGGAAGAGAGGGGAAAAGGGAGAGACTAGGGGCAGAGGATGTGTTTGCCAAAGTGTGTCAGAGTTAAGTGTGTGAGAAGGATGATGTGGGGGAGAGAGAGGAGCAAGTTTGAGAGCAAAGATGGTAGGGGAGTTTGGAGAGAGGTGGAAGTTGTTGGAGATAAAGAGGAAGTGGGCGTCATCTGAGAGAGAAGAGAATAGAGAAAGGTCTGGGAGTAGAAAGAGGGGGATAGAGAAAGGAGACAACAGGAGTGTAAGGGGGAAGAGAGGATGGCCATCAGTAGAGAGAAAGATTAGGAGGGAGTAAGAAGAAACCAGGAAAAAGGGATAAGGTCAGTGAGAGGAGAGAGAGTGTGAGTGGAAGGAGATCGGGAAAGGAGAGAGCGAGAGCAAAAATCCAGTCTTATACCTTATGGACACTAAAGATGGGATATCCCAAGAATGTCCGGGAGGGAGTAAAGTAGAAAAGGGCTCAGTCCTTTGGCCCTCACCAAATGCTTAGGTGATATTATAGGGGGATCGGTACCCTGCGAACTAGGGAACTCTGGGCAGCTGGAGGGAGCCCTCACGTTAGTGGAAGCCCATGGGAGGTAAAGGGACCAGTTAAGTAAACACATTGGATTGGAACAACAGACACCATCACAAATACAGGAAAACATTATTTGGACATATTGTTAATAGAAACCCTTGGACCATCCTTTTGAAGTCTGGATTTTATTGAGGTCATCTTTGGCACCTCTCCCCTGTCATTTATAGAAATCTGCCACTTTGAATGCATCCCAACTCACTGAAACCTGTTTTCAGCATTAGTTTGTTTCCCTGCAAATATGTAGATGGTGGGTTAGGGGTTAGACATATAGAAAGGGGGGAGGGGAATATGTGAGAGTGAGGGCCTCCCCCTGCATTGTGAGGTACAAACTTGTAAAAAATCTGCAGTGAAATGGGATTCAGCGAGTTGGGAAATGATGAAACGTCATAGGACATCCCCATTTACACCCATAGTCATCAGCACACAGATCGTTTCCTTTAATCTGCGCATTTGCTTTGCAGAGGTGGAATTGTTCAGTGTTTTGACACTTTTTCTGTTTTTGAGTAAAGTATCCATATTTTATAAAAACCCATAAAGACCCATTTTATTTTGGTAGCACCACTGTTATTCATATTTAGATAAGGGTTGCCCAACTCCAGGCCTCACGGGCCAGAAACATGTCATATTTTCGGTATACCCCCCCAATTAATATTCAAGATATATTTGCATACAATGGTACTAAATCTATGCACATTTTATCTCATGAATATTCATGAGGGATATCCTGAAAACACGTCAGAATTCCAGACCTGGAGGCCCGAGTTGGACAACCATGGTTTAGATGCTGCCATGTGGTTCACCCATCTCTAAAAAGTGTAGAATGCCCTCGCCACATGAAAGGTGCAAAGGAGATATACCATTCATTTGGGTCCCATTTTCACCTTAATGACTGGATCACTGTTGCACTAGTAGTACTTGGTGGATTAACCTGATCACCCCATGTAACGAAATGACTGAAATCACTGCTCTCCTATTCACTTTAAGGCAACAGTCATTTTGTCACATGGGGCAATACATTTAATCCACCTGGACATAAGAGCAGGTCAGCGGCGGCAGCTCACTCCGGACATATGGGTATCTCTGTCAATAGAATTCGCCTCAGTTGCAAGTGGTGGTTGAAGATGGACCATTTAGTTGACAGTCTAGTGCAAGTTTGTGCTGAATGAGTTGGGACGCAAGATTAGCCCCACCCAGCCCTTTCCAAAACCTCAGGGCCTCCATTTTCTATCCATTTAGCAATGACCTGCTAGGGATCTTATAGGGTCCTCAACGAGATACTACAACCCAGTATTTGTGCACATGTGTCCTGTGAAGTGGTGCAGGCAATGCTGTGGCGTTATAGGGTATTGTACCAAAATGTCGCCCTCATTTGTGCGTCCCCGCAGTCACTGCTTCTTTGGAGGTGCACAAAATGAGGGCGACATTTACTGCGCCCAAGCAGAGCAGAGGTTGCAGGGGTGTCCCCCGCTCTACTTGGGCACAGTAACGGGGATCAGGGGTGACCCCCGCTTACCATTTCAGAAAGCGGGGACAAGTAAGAAAAAAAAATAAGAAAAAGCATCCTGCAGCGTCAGCTCCAACCCACATTAGTGGGAGGAGCCGACACTGTAGGTATCGCAGAGTGCAGGCGGCAAACGCAGACGTGTGCCGCCCTAAAGGTGAGTGCAGTGGGGGGCTTGGGAGGGGTAATGCAGGCCGGGGGAAGCGAGCACAGTGACTAGCGTCAGCATTTTCGGCCGTTGCAGTTACGGGCGACTCAGTGATCACATAGATCCGAGTTATGGAACTGTGGAAGGATGTGAGAGTGTTAATATAGACAGTCTGTATTTGTATGGTGGTGAAGGTGGCCAAGCAAGTGATTTACAATGACCGTTAATGGTATGGATAAATTGTGGGCGCAGCCTCATGAAGACAAAATGCTCTGATCTGTTGCTGACAACATGGCATTTACTGGATTTCTTCACGTGTTAGCCTAGAGAACCAATTGGTAATTGTATGGCTTTGTGCACCATTTTTCTCAAAACGTGCGCTGCAAAATGCACAATTTCAACAAATTATTTTACAAAATCATCGGTGCAGGAACAACCCCCCCACCCCTCCTCCTCCTCAGATTCCCCCTTAATTAGGAATGCCTTAGAACACTTGTCGCTCACGTTTACTTGGGAAAAGTGTTCACCAACCGTGACCGACTGTTAATTACTTAATCCTGGTGCCACCTCAGGATGCGATCCACTCACCACCAGTAAAAGCTGCCCCTGACACTGGCAATACCTCTAGGCATGGCCTACAGCCACCCAATGAAAGTACCAAAGCCCAAAACACAATACTGCTCCCTACTTTTCTCACAAGGCACATGCTTGCTATGAATGACTATCCACCATCGCCAGCCGAATAGCAAATCACTCAACTTGTAAATTAATCCTAGACAGATTGGGCGTACTTCTGTTGGCATTTCACTAATGACATTTTGACTACTCCCCTTAATCTAGAAACTGCCGATATACTTGCCATTAAACATTAGAATCACTTTTACAACTGCGTAAACGCCTGTTCAATCAGTCATTCCAATTTATCACCATCACTGAAAGGCGTGGGGACAGTGATAATTACCTTTAAATTACTTTTAAGACTTTTGTACTGACAAATTATATAGTTTGTCAAGCACATACTTTGCATCTGTTGAGTTTCACTCCGTTCCATTTCCTCTCGTTTTATTGTACAAGTAGAAGGATTTCTTGCCAACTGGTTAAAGAAAGCTATTGAATATCACAGCCAAATTTCCTGGGTACCTCCGTAATGCAGTAGGTTGTGCTGCACATGCATAAAGGGACGTAAACGTAATTTTAAAGTGCTAGTTCATATACCAAAATGTTGGCAGAAATAAAGATCCCACTTCTGCTTAAATCTATGATGGGAGGAGACAGGCCAATGACGATAGGGTTCATACAACTTGCTACAAAGTTTGCACTCAGCACTAGCCATTGGTGAGTGATCCTTAAATGCTGCCAGAAAAAAATGTGCAGGGTGTTTAGGAGAACTGGAATTCAAGACAAGGGGTGAGCGACCTGTGCCCGTCTAACTTGCAACCTGACATTTGTCACCCAATCCTGCCATCCAAAACATTGGCTTTGAAGGAAGACTGGCTTCCAAGTAAATGTACCAGCCAAAAAAAATAAATAAAAGCGCATGTTGACCACAATCTCAGTCAAGATTATGGGGCAATGAAATTATGGTAATTAATTCGATACCTGCTCCTTTTTACTCTTTTGAAATACTGTTGACCCTGTTCAAAAAGTATACATTTTGCATATGGTCAATACATGGAGACATGATCTCTATGTATGGACTGTCCCGACTTAAGGTAAATGTTTATATGGGTTCCCACATATGGTATTCAAAATAGATTGCAAGCTAATGGCCAATTGTACCATTCTATGTCAAGACGGAGGCGAGCATTAAGCTGCTTCTTCTTTTATTTTCTCTCTCCAGCAGTTTCAACAAATATACATTTTGTAAACTTTTCTTTTTTAAAATAACCATTTTTAAAAATAAAATAAAAACTTCAAGTCCCATAATTTCTGTAGTCCTTTAGTCTCTGGCCATGTGACCTAGTCCTTCCTTTTCATCTGTCCTTCCTCTTCTTTTCCTGCTCTCCACAGAGAAGTACCATATTATCTTAGCTGCGTAGAGTTTTTAAGTAGAACATATATTTTTTCATAGAATTGACTAAATTCGTTCACCATTGTAAATATTATATGTATGGGGAGTATGATTAGGCCCCCGGGACGCGCGATGCGGCACCGTTAGTAACCTACATTCTTATATTAGAGGGAATCGGAGGCCCCGTGTCGCACTATACGACACTTCAGGGGCCTGCCGAATTCCCTTTCAGTCAAGCAGTGCGGCCCGTAAGCCGCAACTCGGCCCCCACCTTTGGAAGGGCTGAGCGAAGAGCGAGCGGGTGATCAATTCCCCACACACAGCCCCTGAGGAAAACAACCCCCACCGTCGTGGGGGCAGAGCGGCCAGTCAGCTATGCTTGCGACGCGAGCCAATATACATTTCAGAGCAAAGAGCCCCCACCCTCACGCAGGCGTGTTTTTCCTAACATTAAAATAGATCACTACCTCAATACAATCCTGCGCAGATACAGCATAAAGTGCGGTGAAGGTGCAGCCTCAAGGGAAAGTGAATCTGTGGATGTGCCACTACACCTGGAAAGTTATTTGATCAGGCACCTGTCAGCACATAAAAAAAATTCAAACTTAGAATGGAGCGAAGAGGAGCAAGAGGCAGTCTATCAAGAAGACTTAGCCTATAGCTTCAAAGAAGTGCTGGGAGATTCACTAACGGAGGCAGTGGCTCAAGGGGTTAAACCCTTACAGGAAAGACTTCATACAATAGAACTATTTCTGAGCACCAAGCAGGAAGAAAGCACGTCCACAAGGGCAACTGCAAAAGACACTAAGGGGTGTAATAAGGCCCAGAAGAGCAAAGTCTCTTCTGACCCCCCCGGGCCAACTGGAAGGGGCTGGTACAAGAGCCCCAGAGGCTACAGACGCTTTCCTTAGACTAAAAGAAGCGTTCATGGGGAGGGGGGGTTCACAGGTGCCGAGCCTTGAGACCCCCCCTACCCAGGGGAAGACAATATGGGTTATCCAGAGGATGGCTCCCAGAAGGTTTCCCGCAAGAGGAACCGCCGATATCCCCTACATCCACTCAAGAGGATGCAGATAATGAAGGGGACGAGGGAAGCCAACCCCCGCCTAAGAAAAGGCAACGAAAACTCCATCACATAGAAGAAAATCAGACATGTTTCAGCCGGAGGAGATCAGAAATCCGAGATCCTCGGGGTGGGTACCTTCGCCGAGAGTCACGAAGTATATGACGCAAAGACCGCGGAAAGCTCTTGAAAAAGAGGTTAGACAAAGACTGAGAGCCGAATGCCCAAGACCAGACCTTCCGGACAGGGTCGCAGAAGCTCCAGAATTAGACCCCAAAACGTTATGGTTTGTCTCCAAATCCAACAGAGACCCAAGAAATGGCATAGAGCGCTCGTGGAAAAGTTGTCAAGAAAAAGTCCTCGGCCTGGCCGGACCTCTGGCTAAAATAATGAACCTAGCCGAGCGAGCCAAGGATACAGGCGAGGAGGTAGACCCTGGAGTCCTGGCGAATTGGGCCTAGCGAGCCATTTGCCTACTAGGCAATGCAAATTGCGCAATTTCATCTGAACGTTGGAGAGGTCTCCTGCTCAAAATTGACCGTAAATTAGGAGATCTGTCGTCATACGAAACTGGAGAGGCAGCTCAGGGCTTTTTGTTCGGGGAAACATTCGGCAAAGAAATGGGGAGGTTCATAGGGACCTAAACCTCCCTAGAGAAGGCACAGGCCTCGAAGAAAATGTGTCCAGGGAGAGTTTTTGGCGGGACCGGTCGCTACAGAGGCCGCTTAACCGGTCGGTACCAAGCATTTAGAAGGCCTCAGAACAACAGAAACCAATACTGGGAGTCCAGGCAACCAGATACCTTCTTTCCTCCCAAAGAGGTCACTTCCCTAGAGGAAGGCGGGGCAGAGGACAGGGAAGAGGACAAAACTTCCCCACAGGTGAGAAATTATACATATCTGCCAGTAAGGGGAGGGTGTGGGGGGACAGCTACATTCTGGGAAAATTGGCGCTCGTTTTCCAACAACGCCTGGGTCCTGCAGACAGTGAAAGTAATGCGCATAGAATTCAGAGACCCCTGCCCAGTCGCAAGCACCGCGCCCCTTAGTCTCGTCACAACAGAGAAAGAACTGCTAGACGGATGAACTGCAAAACCTAGCAGAAAAACGGGCGATCAAACCATGCGTAACACCCCCAAGATTTGTGAGCAATATGTTCCTGGTCCACTGGAAAGACAAGGTGGGACCAGTGATAAATCTGAATCACATGAACAGCTGGGTGGTCTACAACCATTTCAAAATGGAAGGAACCCATCAGCTCAGAGACACGCTAAGACAGAGCGACTGGTTAGTAAGGTTAGATTTGAAAGATGCTTACCTAACAATTCCAGTGCAGAGAGATTTCCGTCCGTTCCTAGCGTTCGACTGGGACAGGAAATTATGGCAGGTCGCAACAATGCCATTCGGGCTGTCCTCAGCACCATGGGCATTCGCGAAGATCATGAAACCAGTGGCAGCGGCAATCAGAGAAAAGAGGATTTGGATGATTATATATCTAGACGACTTCCTACTGATGGCCGAGAGCAGAGACCCTTGCCTACCAGACCGACTGGGTGGTGAAACTCTTGACCTCATTAGGTTTCCTAGTGAACCGAGAGAAATCAGTGATGACACCAGCGAAGAGGATAGAATTCCTGGGTTTTATTATAAACACCAAGTCGGCGACATTGGAATTCCGAACGGAAGGGTCAGAGACATAAAAAGAGAAATAAGAACATGTCTCAGCAAGACGAACATATCACTCCGCACCATAGCGCGAGTAGTAGGCTTACTAGCAGCATCAATACAGGCAATATTCCCAGGACCATTACACTATCGAGCCCTGCAGAGGCTGAAGATACGACACCTTCAGCAAGGCCTACATTACCATCAACGGGTACTCTTAGATCAAGAGTCCAAAACAGAACTGGAATGGTGGTTAGCGAACATGGAAGCCTGGAACAGGAGAGCCATTTTTGCCGACCGCCCAGACTCGATAATAGAATCAGATGCCAGCAGAGCAGACTGGGGAGCCCGGTGCGGAGATCTCCAGACAGGAGGGAGATGGAGTGCAACAGAACTCCAATTACACAAACTGTCTGGAGCTACTAGCCGGATCCTTTGCGATCAAGGCGTTTACAAAAGGAAAAGTGAATTCTTGCATTCTGCTGAAAATGGACAACATTTCAGCAGTCAAGTACATCTATCATTTAGGAGGAACGAGATCCAAATTACTAGCGGAAATAGCCAAGGATTTCCAGCATTCCTGCCTGGAATCGGGGATCTCAGTAGTAGCCGAATACTTACCAGGTTTGTTGAATGTAGTGGCGGACTGGAACTCTAGGCATCTCTCAGACTCCAGCGACTGGATTCTGGACCGGGTAATATTCCAGAAGCTGGAGAAGCTTTGGGGCCCAGTACACACGGACCTTTTTGCATTCAGGCTAAACACACAGAAAGAGGTTCTTCAGCTGGAGATTGGACCCAGCTGCAGCCGGAGTGGATGCCTTCCTGCAAGACTGGAGAGCAGACACTTTACGCCTTTCCCCCCCATTCATAATGATGAGCTGCGTACTAGCATAAGTACGCAGAGAGACAGCGAACTTGATAATAGTGGCTCCGATCTGGAAATCTCAAGTATGGTTCCCAGCACTCATCGAACTAATAGCAGATTACCCGAGAGTACTGCCTCAAGGAGAGAGCCTCCTCACGGACCCAGTTGGGTCATTTCACCCTCTGAGAGTGAAGGGGACGCTGCCGTTGATGGCGTGCAGGATAGCAGGAGACGCTGGAATCTCCCGGAATTTCGGCACAAGCTGCAAGTCTCATCGCCGAGTCATGGGCACCTTCAACTACAAGGAGCTACGACGCAGCTTGGAACAGGAGGTTGACATGGTGCAGAAGGAGAAATATTCATCCCGTTTCTGCCCCTCTAGTCGAGATACTGAATTTCTTAGCGGAACTCCTCCAAGACGGCAAAGCATACAGAACAATAGGGGTATAAAGATTTCAGCAGGTCACCTGCCCGTGGAAGGAGTACCAGTAGGAGAAAACGTAGCAGTGATATGACTCCTAAAAGGAATAAGATTCAGGAAGCCACCTCAGCCGAGATACGCGAGTTTATGGGACGCATCGGTGGCATTGAAACTACTAGCAGAATGGCCGATAACAGATATTTGTCACTAGGACAGCTTTCAGAGAAACTAGCCATGTTATTATGCATGGTGTCATGCAGGAGAGTAGCAGATGTGAAAGCTTTAGAAGTAAATAGGAAAACGTATGGCCCAGAAGGCGTAACGTTTAACCTAGCTAGAAGGACGAAAACAGACTGCCACGATCACGTACCCCTACATGCAAGAACATCCGAAATGGTGTGTAGCAGCATGTATAAAAGAATACGAAAACAAGACAGCCGAGCTAAGACCGGCAGGGACAACCCAATTGCTTATAGCACGCAGGAAACCACAGAGAGGAGCGGCGACAGCCACTATAGCGCGATGGGTCAGAGACATCATAAGTCTAGCGGGCATAGACATGACAAAATTTGGCACGCACTCAGAGGAGCAATGGCCTCGAAAGCGTTAGGACAGGGCGCAGCTTTCCAAGACATTATGAAAGCCGCAGACTGGGCTAGCGATACGACATTCAGAACATTTTACTACCGACCTATTAATACAAGAGCAGAAGTAGTAGTGAGAAGCTTTGAACAAGCTTAATACTCGCCTCCTTCTTGACATAGAATGAAGATTTCCCCCTGCTAATAGAGCAGGGAGCTCTTGATTCCATTAAAGACAAGGAGGCGAGCATTAAATTCCCAGCCCAAATACACAGAAATATGAGACAAGATCTAATGTTGAAATGATGTACTGCATTTAACTGACATGACTTTTCCTTCCAGAATAGGGTGTGTATTCCCCGCCCTGACATGTATAATTGTTTGTCTTGACAATAGGCGATGAGCAAAAGAAGAGCTGATCACTAGAGAAAGCAAGTTCCTCGGAGCGAGTCTGCAAGTAAAAATGCGGGAGACCGGCTCAGAAGTTCGTAGCAGAAGTTGACCCGGTGGGTTAAACAGTTAAGAAATTATTGCAGTTCGAAGCAGTCAAAGAAGAGGAAGGGCAGAGAAAAAGGAAGGACTAGGTCACATGGCCAGAGACTAAAGGAATACAGAAATTATGGGACTTGAAGTTTTTCTAAAAAATAAAAATAAAATTAAAAAAAAGGTTATTTAAAAAAAGAAAAGTTTACAAAATGTATATTATTTGTTGAAACTGCTGGAGAGAGAAAATAAAAGAAGAAGAAGCTTAATGCTCGCCTCCTTGTCTAATAGAATCATGAGCTCCCTGCGCTATTAGCAGGGGGAATCTTCATTACCAATTAAAGAACCTGGTATAAGATCTTCCCTACACATCCCTGAATATATTTCATAAGTAAATTGTACAATATTGGAATAACTAAACTGTACAGTATTGGAAATAAATATGTGCACATATTTTTAAAATTACACTATTCATATTTACACAAGTCCGCAGCAATACAAATTTAGATGCTGAATTAGGAAACCTTAGATGCCCACTAGGAAACCTGCCTAATCTAGAAGATATCCCACTACTGAAAGGAAGTCCCTGTATAGCATTTACCAGAAAGAGATCCTAGCAGGGTGCAAGGCACCTGGGACAGCAAGACTCTTGCCTCAGTTTCTAGGCCTTTATTATTATTGTTGGCAACACATCACATAGATGGCATATCCACATCTCAGCAGACTCATCTCTGGGGCCATAGATGAGTGAATTCATGGATGGATTCGGACTGTGCCTTCTTGAAACAATGAAGGCCAAACCTCCCCTTAGTAGGCCATTCATCCAGGTAATCCGAAATAAAGTTCAACAGTTATCAACTTGGGCAGGATGGGTGAGTTTAAACGTGATAGAGGTTAGGCGAATCGCACTAGAAGCAATGCAGGATAGTAATGTTCAAGGGGTCAGGCTGGGTTAGTCCAATTTGCGTCAAGGACACAACTATGGGACTATTAATCTGCAACCAGGTTCGCCAACTACTACTAAATCCCAAGGACAAAGTGCCAATAACCTCTTAGCAGCAAGTATTTCTCCTCCTTGCTTTGGGGTACGCATCAGGCTCTGGTGTTCTCACCCTCTACCTCTACCTCTACCTCAAAGCCACTCTCCTGAGCCAGAAGTGATGCCTTCCACACACTCTAGAACTCCATGTTCGGAGGACGTGAAAAGAGCTTCCATAGTTATGCTACGCAGCTGGGGTGAGCCACTGCTTCCTAACTGGCTAGCCCATGTCTGGGGCTAATTACCACTTCGTTCGATGGTTCAAGGGAGGAGAGGTGTGCTGCGGATGCTCCAAGGCAGAAACAAACAGAGCGGACCTGGGTCCCAGCCGGGCTGCTTAGCTGGCTGAACCAGCAGCCTCGCGGCCAACCAGTTTGCTGCGGGAGCTGCTGAGGCAGGAGTCACGCTGGAGGCGAGTGTTGGTTGCCCTCTCCAAAGCACTTGAACCGGAGGCAGGCCGCCTCCTGATCATACTATTCCGGCCTCCGAGATGGTGTCCCTGGCCACGTGGGGCGCTTGGCGATCGATCTGCCCAGACCTCGAAGAGACCCCCCCCCCCCTCCATGCTACACCTGATCAGCAGGGCCCAGCACCCGCATACATACTGCTGTACTGCCCGGCTGCGGTCCAGCTTTACCCTCACGACGTTCCATTGATCTCCTGTGGGACCACGCACCTCTCAGGACCTCTGGCTGTGAGTGTGCGGCTGTTGCCGGTGGGGATCACACCAAAGAGGGGCATCCTGGGGCCCATTCCTTTCTGCTGAAACGCTCAGGCGGGCGGCCTGCCAAGCCCAAACACCATAAGGACTCCTCCACAGGGATGTGCTTGGTGAGCAAAGACACCCTTGTGGGTGGAGGAAGCCTGGAACCTTTCACTTACCATACCACCCTGCAGGACCCCCTGCAAGGCACAGCGCACGCTCCCCTGACTGCCTATTGGGAGCAGAGACTGCTGTTATACTGGTGGGACCCTGAGAATACCAGGACTCTCAGCAATACTGTTAAGTCACGCTGTTGCAGCTTCACCTGGCATTTACGTAATCTTATGCTTCAGGGGTAACAACCTGTAATGTGCTGGGCGACCAGGACAATGCCTGGAGTGGGCCGGTTGTGGACAACTGAAGTTTCTGCAATACTACTGGTACACCAGCATCGCCGGCACAAAAACCCCTACCAGCTAAGGCGGATACCTCATTAGAAAAGGCTCCTTCTGTGAGCGCCCCTAATCATACCGCTAAATACGAGTAGAGGAAACTCCAAGAACCAAAACTCCATGAATCAATATACCAACTCTACGGCCACGTCCCCAGCTGTTGTGCAGGTGCCAATTGCCATGGAGCCAGAAGGAACTCACCGACACGCAGCAAATGATGGCATACATGCAGGAGGGATTTGCCAAAATACATAGAAAACTGGATGACATGACCAGCACCATAGACTCCATTAAGGCACATATAGACAGCCATCAATGTCTGGAAAAAGCAGAGAAAAAAAAGAGTGGGACGGTGGAGGATAGAGCATTGGCGCTCAGGGCAGAACTCACTACACTCTATAGCAGAGTACTCCAGGTGGAAAGGAAAAATGAAGACCTGAAATCGAGATCCCAACGCAATAATATTTGCATTGTTGGGGTCCCCGAGAGCAACACTGAATCCTCCTTGGAACAATGGATCATGTCAACCCTGCTACCGCTCCTGAGCGAACCAACACGGTCGCCCTAATTCGCCATCGAGTGTGCACATAGATCCTTGGCCCCCAAACCAAAACCTGGGGCACCTGCACGTCCAATCATCGCTCACATCCTAAATTACTGGGATCAAAATGCCATTTTCCATGCGCCCCCGTTAACAAGGAGACCTGATGCAAGTATCAACCAGAATCCACATTTACCCGTACTTCTCAGTTGCGGTACAGCAGGAAAGGAAATCCTTTTTGACTGCGTAAAAGAGACTAGGCGACGGAAAGCTGAAATATGCCATGCTATTCCCCGCCAAACTACAAGTGGAGTGGAACGATAAAACTTACTTCTTCGCTATACCGGACGAGGCGATGAAGTTCTTGGATGGTGTACAGCCAGGACCCTGAATTCGGATTATATTTACTGAACAAAATACTCATATAGGAAGAAAACACTGTTGGTAACTATCTACTCTAAGATCCCTTTACATCACAAGCTTGATGCCCATTGGCTACCTTTCTACCACTTCCTGTTGTGGAGGGAGCAGAGACTATTTATACTTCTATGTTGGGGTGATGTAACCCTACATAGGCCTTTGAATGGGCAAGGATCTACAGGAAGCTTGCAAATGTATATCCTTTTTTTCACGCAACTAAGTCCTGGCACTGCAGGGTTGGTTTGCGCACTAGCTCCCCATGCAATGTTGCACTGTGAAATGGTGTTTATGTTATGTTCTTTTACTTCACAGGTTTGGATGGGAACCATCTCGCAAGTTTGGGTGAGGGGCAGGATTGAGATGTTAAAAGATATAAAATCACATGTGGCATGCATTGAGGTAACAGTCAACAAGATGGAGGGAACCAGGAGGGTAACAAATAAGGAGGCTTTCTCGAGTTTCCGATCGCCCTGGCTGACATCACCCAGGCGATTGATCTCCTGCCTTCAGGGAAAACCCCTAGTACCAATGATGTCTCGGACGAATTCTACAAGCGCTGCAAGACACGACTATCGCCTGAAACTGGAAGGAATCCCTTGAATCAGTCTCTCCCCGACACCAAACGCAAAGCCATCATCATAGTACTGTTGAAGCCTGATACACTGGCAGAAATGTGCAGCTCCTATAGACCTCTCTCCCTAATCAACACAGACGTGAAAATATTCGAAGATACTGGCTACACAGCTACAACCATTTATACCTCATATTGTTCACCCAGATCAGTCGGGATTTATCTCAGCGAGATCCACGGCTCTGAACCTGCGACATCTAAAGTACTAGCCCAGATACACCCCGACACCCAAGCGGTAGCCGCTGCATTAGATGTCCAAAAAGCATTTGACTGTGTCCTGGAGGTTCATGTATGCAGTCCTAAGTAAATCTGGGTTTGGCCCTAACTTCCTGGCTTCTCTGCGCCTATTTTATATATCCCTGGTTGCCATGGTCAGCACCAATGGAATTTTGCCTCTGCGCTTTGCTATAGAAAGGGGCACCCGTCAGGGCTGTCCCCTATCGCCTCTCATATTTGCGATTGCCATGGAACCTTTCGCAAATCTCATACAACAAACACTGAGGGATCAGGATGGCCGAGAAACCGGAAATCATTTCTCTATATGCGGACCATGATTTGTTATACATACGGGACCCTTGTACACACTTATACCTAATATGGTTGAGGTCACAAACCTCAGCGCACTATCAGGCCTCCGAGTCAACTGTAGGAAATTGAAGCTCTTCTCGGGGTAGCGATTGCTAGACAGCTCTGAATTATACAAATACAATTACAAGGTGTATATGACACAACTACAGGGGAAGCTACAGAGCTGGTCCCGACTACCCGTCACCATAGCAGGCAAAATAGCACTCCTTAAAATGACTGTGCTCCCAAGCTATTTTACAGATTCCTTAACATACCACTTTGGCCTGGTCGAACCTTCTTCAAGGAACTAGAATCCGAGATATGTAAATATACATTCCACTCCGGGGGGCATTTCGCCTGAAGTAGAGCACACTAGCACAACCATACAAAAAGGGGGTTGGGGGGTGCGGTTTGCTGCCCCAAATTTCCACCTGTACTGGATGGCCACGCAGGCACACTTCACCGCCTTTTGGTACTCTGATGACACCCTCCCCCCATACACGACTTGAAAAACTCGGCAGGCGGTAGATACTTGCGATCCCTGACCTTTCCCCCACAGCTTGTAGATAACTGCCGTTTTGACCCCGCCACCGTCACGTCACTAGCATGGGTTAAAATATGGAAGGAAATAGGGGCTCCCACTGCATACCACAGGAACTTTCCTTTGTGGAACTGTATGCACTGTCTACTACACCTGCACACACAGGCTGTGGATGCAACGCATGTTTCATACACTCAGGATATTCTGAGGGGAACTTTCAGTCTGACTACACTACTATGCTCATGAACCGATCGTCACAATGGTTGCAATATCCTGCCATTCGCAAGGCACGCAAGAAACAGTGGGTACATTTCCCTGTAGAACCTGAGGATGATAAACTGCTGGAATACATTTTGACGGCAAGTAACAACCGAGGCCTAGTGGCTTCTTTACAACGTGCCTATGTGAGGCGCAGAAGCTCTTTTGTGACCTATCTAAGAGGTAACATAGCTATATAAATAAACCCGACACGGAGGGTGTATGCACTTTTCACTAGTTGTTTGATTCAACGTGGGGCACGTTTTGCGAACTGACATGTATTCAGGGAAGGCGCTGCAACGCTATTTTTGTTCTTTTTAAAAAATCAAACAAACTTATTTAAATAAATGGGACCCGCTTATTAGTCACAATAGGAGGGGCATGAAAAAATTCATACCAAAAAGGGATGTATAAGATATAACAGCTTTTTTGAAATCGACTTCTGAATTGGAATTTACAATCGGTTGGCCAATTTACTACAATTTATGCCTTAATTACAGGGATCTACCCGGGACTATTGCAAATAAGACGGGTAAGAATATTTCAATTTAAATGACATTATAGCATGATTGGAGAGTATGCCAAATAAGAGATGTCACAAACCTACAACCAGAAACTTTTAGTGACCATCAAACACAAATGGTATAGCATATGGAATATTATCGGGAATTAGATAAAAGGATGATATATATATATCATTGGCATTATTAAATGTAGAGAGATGATCTTATTATGCTTTCAATATATGACAAACCTGCTAAAACGATTTTCTTTATTTCTTTGTTCTTTATATTTTTTCATCTTTTAGTTTTTTTCTCTTTTTTGTTGTGTGGTATTTTACCTTTGTGGTACGTTTACCGTATGTGTTTTTTGTTTTTTTTAAATTATATTCTGTGTTTGAACTGATGAATATATCCACTCATATATATATATATATGGTTTTGAAAACAAAAATCTATGTTTAACTGTTTGAATTTTTAACAAATATCCACTAAAACCTAACCCTATGTTTTTTCTGTCCTCCTCTGTGGTCAAATCTATGAATATGTATATAACTTTGTATATAGATATGACATTTTTGCTGTTGCCCTTTTTGTTTTGAGAAATGCTCTTGAGCAGCCGAAACACATGTAAACCAGGAATAAAGGGCTCTGTGATTTTGAATGTGTGGCGCAATCCTTAAGTGGCAGACTCCAAAATCTCCCCCATACATGACTGATACAGGGCCGCCTGCCCATTCTGCAGTCAAAAGCCCGCTCCAAATGGGCAGCAGCTTTGCAGGTGAACATCACAGATGAGCTCTGGACAAAACTATGCATTCAGACACGCAAGGTCTCCTATAACTCTAGATTTCAATTGATTCAGCTGAAAACACTACACAGATTCCACTCCACACAAACTAGCATAATTAACAACGAGGGAACCAGTGTGTGCCCTCGGTGTAACTACGAGAATACAGAACACTTTCACATGATCTGGGACTGCCCGAAATTATATCTGTTCTGGGGTGTGTGCACTCTTGTCGACTATGACTGGCCAAACTATACATCCCCTATGGCTACCCTGTCTGCTTTACGTGTTTGAATCTCCAATGGGTTTGTTAAAGTATCCCTCTTACTTGCTAAGCAATGCATTCTGGTACGTTGGATGAGTGCTAATGTCCCTAACAGGGAACACTGGCTTAGGGATGCTGTATGTGCTAATGATATGGCGGAGCAATGTGCGCAAACGCAACCACCTGAATCCCAACCAAGTTACATATGGGGACCGCTCAAAGCTCATCTTACATCTACGATGCCTGCTGGGGATCAGTCCTCTGATTCATGATCTGTAAGGTACTGAAAGATTTATTGTATACGGAAATGAGTGGATGTTCTTTGTCAACCACACTATGTGCTCCCCTCCCTCTCTTCCTCCCCTTTCACTGCTACCCTGAGCTATAATTCTGCTTTGATACAAAACAAGACCTACTGGTCTTACTGCCTGTACTGTTGATAATGATACAAAGGGATCTGTAATGTGCTGCCAAGTGTGTTAATAAAGAAAGATTGAATAAAAAAAAGTAGAATAGCTCATTAATTCCTACCCCCTCTCCCAAAGAGAATTTATCTAGAAGCCCATCACAAGGATTATTTGATCCTCTTCCTGAACATCCTCTACCTTCATTACACATTTTATGATCCAATTTCTCCACTATAGCATTTTGTTTTCCATCTGTAGTGCTGGATAAAGCCATAAGGAAGCCTTTTTATGAAGCCAATATTTTGCCCTTTTCTCCTCCAGCCATGCGATTAAGGTCTCCCACGTAACTAACAATGTATAGAAAGCCTGTCCCCCACCCCACATGGAAGTTGCATTATTGACTATAAATTATTCAGTGCAAGTGGAAGCGCTGCCTGTGTCTTAGGGGAGGCTGAGGGGGTGGAGGGGGAAATCAATAGGTTTTGGGTCAACCGATTTTTTAAGTAGGAATCCTCTATGGTATTTCTCAAGATTCTAGAATGTTCATCTCCAGAGAAAGCAGTCTAAAGGAGGAGCTCCTGCCTCCCCAGCAATAGTAGCAAACTCAATATTGGAATTAAGCTGTCCCAACCCACTAAACATCAGAAGTTAGAGGCATCTTGCAAGAGAGAACTGGGTGACAAACTTGGGAATGCTCACTATGGTTACCACCAACATAGCAGATATCAAATCAAAACATTAGTTAAGATGAAAAGGGACCCGAAACGTGTCAAGTCAGCACGCTGGGAGAAGGAGATTTCAACTGATGAGAAACTGGTGATGGCAGAACAGATGAGGGAACTACAGCTTCAGAATTAGAAACTTACTCTCAAGCTATCTGAGCAAGAAAATAATACCAGATGACAAAACATTTGCATTGCTGGATTTCCTGAAAATGCACAACAAGGTAATACCACCGACTTTATACATACGAGTCAGATGAAAGTACTTAAGACTTTCTTTGGTGTTCTTGATTAATCTATTATAACGGGACCAGTATCGGAGCACGGAACCGAGATTCAAACCTGTGTTGCTCTGCATTGTCTTGCTTCCAAGATAAACATGTTGTGGTCTGATCTCTCACTGACGGGGCCAATGAGTTATTCCTTACTTCCTTCAAGTGGTGATTGGTTATGACTATGTGCTAATTTCCATCAGTTTCCCTTTCCCCAATAACCACTCTCACCTTGGGATACTTCTTTCACTGCCAGTGTTTTTTCCTGATCGGTGCATCTACTGCAGCGTGCAAGGGCTTGTGAAGAATCCTACCGACTCCCCACTAATTCCCTGCCTAAAGTCTCCTCCCAGGTGGCCAGGGAAAGGCAGATGCTTTCTGATACTTAGCGGCAGGGGGTGTTCTGCGGGAGGGTCACCTGGGAGGAGAAGCGGCTCTGGGAAAGGAGAGGACTCTGTGGGATAAGACACGATGGGCCTCATAAGTTTGGCGGTAGCCTTGCCGGTAAATCCGGGGCAACACTGTTAAGAGTTAACACATACAAGTGTTGCCCAAACCAAGAGAGACTAAAACCAAGGCAATTGCATCTGGCAAATGTTATCAACAGAAGGGGGCCACTGAAAGGTTCATAAACTGTGAAACGTGTTGCCCATATTGTACAACATAGGGTAAACGCTGGTATAAACTCACATTGCCAAAGCCAAAGGACGAGTAGGAAAATACCCTTTCCCTGTCAGTCTTTGGGTAATTGTGTAGAGGGGAAACAAGAGTGGTAAGAAGGCTGTGCTTCTGGAAAAGGAGACCCAGAAGGAGAGGGGCATTATTTGCAAAAGAGCATTAAAGACCATCAATGTAAACCTTGGCCTTCCCTGAAGAGTTGTTGAAAGTTTTGAAGTGGCAATCTGTTGAATATTATAAAGATGTTGTGAACTTGTCAGTTGACCTTAACCACAAAAAGCACTTGTTGAGAAACGCTGTTCGGGCAGGGAAGTATGGCTGCATAGCAAAACATTGGGAGGAGTAGGCCTAGCATGAGAGTAAACCAGGTCTAAGTTGAAGAAGTGCCACAAAGTGGTCCTAGCAGAGACAATTTGTGTGGTTTGTGGTACTAAAGGAGGAGCTGTCTAAAGGGGTTACACAGAAGCTTTATTTCTTTAGAAATTATCAGTTGTGGCAAACCATCCTGACCAAGACAATTATTGGTGAACTGAGAACTTGCTCAATGAAGAGGAAGATCCTTCCATTTACTGTGTTTGAACTATCTGTTGACAAGTTGAATCGAATTGTGTTTGATCATTGTTGCAAATCAGGATTTCCTCATTTTCTTTTCTTGAACTGTGACGCAGAATCGCATTTAAACTTGGGGAAGGGAAATCTATCCTGGTTATAAAAAGAGACTATGTTAACATTACAAATTAAATCATCATTGTTTTGAAATGCCATGCATTTGCTTGTTTATTTATTGTATATCTAAGTGTGAGGGACAGTAATCCTTGGTTAGTGTTTCCTTTAGTTTATTTTAGGCAGGAAAATCCCCGCTGCTCTTGGCCGCAAACCCATATAGTATTTGCTGTTAATATTAGAAAATTGGGAGTATGGTTGGAAGCTAATCTCAGTTAAGGCTCTCAAATTGGTGGCATGTTTAAGAGCTCGTTCTTTGAGCTTCAGCAACTAAGACGTGCTCTGCCCTAAAGCCTGAAGGATATTCATCATGTAAATTTGGGCTCACCTGGACTAGGAAATGTATATTGGTCACCCTTCCAGTCAGATTGGGTTTTCAGTCCATCTATAATGCTGCACTTTGGCTGATCTTTTGTCTCAATTGTTCGATTCCATCACTCCTTCGTGCTGGCATCTTTACTGCGTGTTGGTTCGTAGTCAGACCACTTTCAAGACCTTATATGCCCACCACAGCCCTTCAATTTGCAGTCCTGAGACTTCTTTGACTCAGTTCAATGACCAGGGTTGACCGAAATTGTGCCACTACAAAAATATGAATTTCCTTCATCAGCATAATTACCTTCTGCCTAGCCTCCGGGCATTTAGAAAAGGAGTTAAGCCTTCCTATTTAGCTAAGCCTAGCTCATGTTGGGAACTCTAGCATGCTGGGACTCATTTTATTGCGCCTAAAGTCAATTAATTTTGAAGGGAGTTTTTTTCCCACCTTGTGCACTATGAAAGCTCCACTCAAATAAAAAGTAAAAAGGACGACGATGTGGTTGGATTCCCAACGTTCCACTGTCCTGCCACATAAATAAATGCCATTCATTTATTTAAATGGGAATTCCTACTGGAGGCACAACAGTGAACAGAGAGCTTCAAACCAGAAAGATAATGATAGCATATTTATTGAGATATTTAATTTCAAACCAGTACAGACCCATGTGCACAGGTTGATTTAAACATTTTTTTTAAATCAATGGTAGCATGCAACAACTAGCTCTGTTGTACTGTCACTTGTGAAGATGTTGAAAGACAATATTTTCATCCAGTCGTGAACTTTGTATTTACAATGGCTACCAGTGGCATGTCCAAAGTTTATAGAATGTAAACGTTCTTCACGTTTTACTTTTTTTGTGGGAGGGCATGGTTACTTATGAATGGGTCCTTTTATTTTTATTTTTCCGGCAGGGCTTTAGCCAGCACCACATTTTTGAAAAAAAAAAAACATTCTCAATCGACACAAACTACATAGCAAAATGCGTGAACTCTTATAAAACCAACTACCCTTTAAATCACAAAGGAGTTCTAGGTGAAGAAGCAAGACTTGGAAGCAAGGCCACAGCCAGGCCAGTAGTTGGAATTAATTGAAAATCTTCCAGCCATCAACCTTCAGTTTTGAAGAAGCAAGTATAACCTAGCAAGCCATCAACCACCAAGGAAGAATTGAGTAGGCGCACTCTTGAGAGGACAGCCAACTGAAGACCACAGACAGATGCTACGCCGCACCTACCCTCCCCAAGTAGTGACACGAGGACCCTTTCAGGCAGAAAAATAAACTAGCAATGTACAATGACAATAAGTTCAATGCTGCACCAAGACAAATCCAAAAAGCTGCAGATGTTTATCCTCAACTTGCAATAAATGATAAAACAGCAAGTTATTGCCACTTACTGTCACTGAACACCAGCTAGAGCTGAAATAACAGATGTCCACTCTCAGGGTGGGCAATCACTGTCCAGGTGCCTCCTGTGCAACCATTCTCTGGCAACCTCTCAGAGCGGGCAGAAAGTTCCCTCAATGCAGGTGACACGTAAGGTAGGGTAAGGCCACACCATTAGCCTTCAAAGACGTAAGCCAGTCTTTGAGATGCAGAAATGTTGCCTTTTTTAGTATAAACAATTGGCTTGAAGACAAATCTACATTTAGGAAGCCGAGTTGAATAAAACTGTTAAAGTAACCCTAACCCTAAGAAACTACTCAAATAAATGTGGACCATGCAGGTTAAATTTAGAGACCAGCCAACGTGTGAAAATGAATGCACTTCATTTTAACTCCATCACTACACATACATCGACTGACCCAAGTCCATTTATCCCAGTAGAGTACTAACTATTATGATCCAATATTCTGTTCTTTTAACAGAGATGCACAATGTACTGTACTTTCATCACCACATATTGGCATTCCTGCTTAGGAGAGCACGGTTCCCCGATTAGCTTTTTGGAAGCGATTTGGTTCTCGCTCATGCTGAGCAACATATCATTGCTCCTCTCCCTCAAAGAATTTGATGTTGCTAGCCACCTAGTCTAAAGACAATGCAGACTTTTTTTTTTTAAATCCCTTCTAATCTAAACAGTTCTTTGATTATAAACATTAAAAAAAGCCAAAATCGAATAATGTCCAAGAGTAGATCTGTGGGATCCATTGTAATGTACCTGCTGCATATTAGAGCTTTGTTGAATTGACCTCTAAGGAATCCTGAATCTTTCTTCCTTTGCTATGGTCAGCCGATTCCAGCTACGCCACAGTGGATCATGGGGCGGAGAAGATAGAAAAGAAGAGGGTGCAGTTAGAGCCAACGGATGTCTGACAGAACCAGTGAGCAGCAGCGAGAATGAAACAGCAGGAGAACGGGACACTGCAGAAAAGGGCCAAAAGCGAGAGGAAGAAGATGGTAGGATAATGTGAAGGAGTATGAGAGCGATCAGACAAAGACAGAAAATAGCGCGTACGGGCAAGAGTATAACCAGCTTCATGGACACCCTGCACTGTGGAGACAGAGTAGAGAATAGCCAAAACGGGGATTAAAATTGGGGGAGCTATTAAGTTTCTGCTTCTACCCTAGGAGAGGCTAGTTTGCTTGAAACCAAGAGCTATGAGTGGCTACTTTTGGCTCCCCAGGCCAACTGGTGCCTACAAAAACGCATATGTGGCATTAACTGAGCGTTTAGGAATGGCAATAAAGAAGAATTGGGACACAACTAGAACACATTTAAACATAATCGATGGATCATAAATAAAAGCCAAAAATGTAAACTGTGCAGCTCATGTGGAAGTTCAATTTGTAGTGGACTGTGCACCCGCTCCTGGTGACCCAGTGGTAGCCCCTGCTTGCTGGATGATGCCAGACACCCAGCAGCTGCCTTTAGCTACTGCTCATCAAACCTTAATTTCGAGCCCTCCCCAAGGTGGCACCTGAGACAACAGCAGATCTAAAAACCTCAGAAGGCAATTGTATGAAAAAACAATGCACGCTGGTCTTGGAGGCCAAGTTCCTAGCGCCATTTAAGAAAGTGACTGGAAGGGGAAACAGTGAGCCAACGGACGCAAAGACATATCTTAACTGCCTTTGATAGAGAATGTAAAAGAAACATTAAATGCTTGAACTTACAGGTATCATTATGCAAGAAAGTGAAGGGAGACAACACCCGCGAGACGTAAAACCAAATCCTGAAAAGTCTTAAAGGAAAACGAGAGATCTTTGGCAAACCAACAACCAGAGGCTTGAGTCCTGGGCGACTAGAACATCTTTTTGGATAATAACGTTTCGAACGATATTCCTTGCATCTTAGTTTCAGACATCACCACACGGTCCACGTTCTCCATGGCGCATTCATGTTAAACTGTATGGTGCACAGTGGTTTCAGTACGCTCCCCACTCACGTGTTAGGCACCTGTTGATAAAGTCATAGAGAAAAGCCTTCTAGGCTGGGGGCACTGTCTGTAATGTGTCAAGTAAGCAGGAGACAAGCTCTGCCACCACGGTTTCAGCTTTTCAAAAGAACACGAATGCTAAAAATAGCTACTTTCCAAAGCTTCCCTTTAGAGCAGATGCCGTTTAGTGACTAAGTAGACGACTGCGGACTCGGATGCCCGGGCATTAATCCAGTATTTCCCACTTGAATACATGTTGATAGAGCGGGCAAATCGACCCGATCTGACAACTCGAGAATAGTTAGAAATTGGTTAAGTGATATCAGCATATGCTGAATACAAATAAACTGAACACAATAGAACCAGCAACACACCTTAAAGGGCTGGATCATGTGCTACACAGAAGAGTAGAACTGATGCATGAATCCACACCATGCTAGGTAATTGTCTATTCTGTGGAAACAGCCTGTACTGGCACCGAAACCCAGTTACATATACTCCATCACATATTTTAATCAAGTAGTAGTGTAAGGTGTACATTTTGCATTCCCCACCAGCCATTGGCTAGTGATACTGCGAGTAAGAAATGATGTGCTGTGTATATGTACAGGATTGAGGTGGCGAGTGACTTATGGCTGACTAGTAGCTTGCAACTTGAATTTTTCCTACATACGTGCTTCGATGCGATATATGGTGTCACTTTTGGGCAGACACTCAAAAAAAAAAATTAAATACACCTTTTCTAGTTATGTTCACATCAGACAAAAACACTTCCACCACCACAGGAAGGCAGGAAGAGCATATACATACATTAAAAAATGGGTTAACACAAGATAGCATTGGAATAGCGCCAATAAAGTGTGCATTACTCAATCTCCACATTCCCACCCCCCCCCCACAAAAATCATACCCTAAACGGTATCTGTTACATACCAAACTTAACACCCATCTCCTTGCCATACAGATAAAGGCCACATAGCAACTCCCCTAACTTAACCCCACTGCATCCTCTTCCGATGGCCGCCTACGTCTCAGGAAGTCGCCGAACGGCTCCTATATACAACAGCTCCCATATATCCACGGGTGTGCAGCAAGCCAGTGCGAGTTGACAGAATTCAGTTTCCATATCATTACACCAGGTCATGTCGGAGAGCCACTTCTGTCCTGCAGGCAGCTCTCTACCCTTCCATGACATTAGAATGTACCTTTTGGCCAAAAACAAGCTAATAGACAGGAGCTTCCTAGCACTTGTAACCAGTCCCGGCAACCATACAAACATACAGCACCCTAGCGGCAACCACCTGCAGAATCCGTCATGTCTAGTACATGATTCAAAATTTCTACTAGCCGGGCACAAAGCCAAATCATATGCAGAAACCCTGCACCTGGTGCCCTACGTCTGGGACATCCGTCATCCACCGACTCGTCACACCTGCTCTGGCGGGACAGGGTAAAAAATGCTCGATGTAAACCCCTGCACTGAACAGTTTAAAGTGAGCGTTCAAGGTACTTTTGCAGGTGTACCTGCACATATCCTTCCACTTATCTATATCCATACGTACTTCATCTGCCCATTTCCGTCTACAAATAAAATCCACCTTTGGGGCAGCTTCCTGCACCCGACTAGAAATGCTTGACACAGTGCCCCTCGCCCTGGCCGAGTGGACTATATATTTCAGGAGTATAACAGATTCCAGTGGGAAATCAGGGGTCCATTTTGAAGACAGTGACTGGACCACATGGAAATGCTGGTTGAGCAGGGGGGACAGCAAGCACAAGACAATCGGGCCCTGCCGACATATCAGAGGTTCTAAGCTGTTAGAAAAATGTACTTTTTCCCTTTAGATGGCAGCAACATCTTGGAAGATGCGGTCTAGTAATTCAGTTGGGGTCTGTAGTCTCTAGAAGCTTCGGTTCTAATCATGTTGCCCCCAAAGTGTGCTATTTAAAAGGAAATTCCTTTAATTTTTTTCCCTCTCTTTTTCTCTCCTTGCCTCCCCCCTTTTTTTCCTCTTTCCTTCTTCATATTTAAGAGTGTTTTCAAATGATATGTAGTATTTTTTGATAAGTTGAGGGTGAGGCGTGGGGTGGGGTGGGTATGGAGATACTATTGGGTTTTGTTTATGTGTTGTGAAATGATTCACTGAATGAACATTGTTTTGGTTGTATTGTATTATGGATT